>NC_059201.1:12082701-12432701 GCF_020615455.1 Coregonus clupeaformis | reverse complement strand
GGGCTGTAAGTAAGCATTTCACGGTAATGTCTACACCTGTTGTATTCGGCGCATGTGGCAAATACAATTTGATTTGATTTGCTGTTAAAACCAGTAAAGGCCACTTTACCATTCTTGTGTAGCATAATTACTTTGGCTTCCCTCCAGGCCTGAGGACAAATAATTTCCTCTAGGCTCAGATTAAAGATATGACAGATAGGAGTGGCTATAGAGTCAGCTACCATCCTCAGCAGCTTTCCATCTAAGTTGTCAATGGCAGGTTTGTCATTATTGATCGATAACAATCATTTTTCCACCTCTCCCACACTAACTTTACAAAATTCAAACATGCAATGCTTTTCTTTCATTATTTGTTTTTTTATGCATGAATACGATGGCTCACTGTTCATTGTTGGCATTTCCTGCCTATGTCTGCCCACTTTGCCAATTAAGTATTCATTAAAATAATTGACAACATCAATGTCACGGATTCTGCCGAGGCTGCTCCTCCTCCTTGCTCGGGCAGGCTTCGGCGTTCGTCGTCCCCGGAGTACTAGCTACTGCCGATCGATGTTTCGGGGTTTGTCTTGTTTTGTCTTGAGTAGTACACCTGTTGTCTATTATGTTTGATTGTTTAGCCTATAATTTCCCTTGTCTCACGTTTGGCATTTGTGTGTTATTGTTGTATGTCATGTCGATGTTCGGCCTTGCTATTTTTCCATATTACGCATATGGTGTTTTTCCCTCCAGTTGTGGAGACGTTTGTTTTGTGCTTTACATTGAGTAAAGTAGTCAACCTGATTCTCTGTGTCCTGCGTCTGACTTCTCTCGCCGCGTACACATCACCTTCTGACAATCAAATGGTTTTGTGATGAATAAGCCATCTGATTCGATGAAAGATGGAGTTGAATTTGTCTTTCTGCCCATTTCACTTAAAGTACTCCAAAGTTTTTTTCCGTCATTCGTTATTTCATTGATCTTGGCTTCATAATTTCTCAATTTGCAGTAAGTCAACCAGTCAAATGTGCAGCCAGACTTATTAGCCTCTCCTTTTTCCCCATCTCTTTCAACCATACCGTTTTTCAATTCCTCATCAATCCATTGAGTGGGTGAATAAAGGTTGAAATCTCATTGATCAATGTCTCAACCAAATGTTTACCAAAATGTCCACGTTGAAATGACGTGGTGTGTGCAGTGGGAGGAGACAACATGACGGTGGTAGGCCTGATCACCGACGGCGATGAGACAGCCTACAGGAAGGAGGTCAGAGGCTTGACAGTGTGGTGCCAGGACAACAACCTCTCCCTCAACGTCAGTAAGACCAAGGAGCTGATCGTGGACTACAGGAGAAAGAAGGGAGAGCACGACCCCCATCCACATCTACGGGGCTGTAGAGGAGCGGGTTGAGAGCTTCAAGTTCCTTGGCATCCACATCACTAAGGACTTAGCATGGTCCTGTGAGGGAAAAATACGGTAGAAGCTCTTTAAGCTTGTATAGCAGAGACAATGTAATTAAGAATTACTTTAATAGTTCTTAATGCTAAATTTTGTTATGCACATGCGTCGTATGAGCCTTAAACCTGTACATTTCCACTGTCTGTTTGAAGGGCTTGTAAGAAGGAGCTGGTATTTTTCCACTCTGCCTCTGTTCAACTTAGTCACACGGTCAAGACAAAGACCCTCTGAGAGTGACCACAGTGTCTCAGCCCATCCTGTTTCTTCTCAGATCTTTCAAGGGCATAGCTGTGTGGAGATATGAGGTGAACAGAGGCTGGCTTGAACAGAGGAGTAACGGAACTAATGTTATCACTTGTTTGTGCCTTATGATCCGATACACATAGCCACAAGAAGAAAACAAGGTAGTTCATGATGCCCTGAGCTGCCGGGGAGGGGTGGAACCAGCCATGACTAAGCATTTTTAGGTTCACTATATAAGATGTCAGAATTTCCTGTTTGTTGGGCTCTCAACGAATCACCTACGGGTGGTTGTTGACCAGCTCCATTATTGCAAAAATTAATTGATAACAAATAAAGATGATTGTTTGAAGAAACGGCAATGTCTCTCTCACCTGATTAGAATTTGCACGACAGTCCTCACACACGACAGCGCCTCTTCCCCCTCAGGAGGCTGAAGATATTTGGCATGGGCCCTCGGATCCTCAAAATACAGGTGTGCCAAGCTTGTAGAGTCATACCCAGGAAGACTCGAGGCTGTAATCACTGCCAAAGGTGCTTCAACAAAGTACTGAGTACAGGGTCTGAATACTTATGTAGATTTGATATTTCAGTATTTATTTATTTAGTTGCAAAAATGGCTAAAAACCTGTTTTTGCTTTGTCATTATGGGGTATTGTGTGTAGATTGATGAGGAGAAAATGGGTCTAAATACTTTCCGAATGCACTGTATCATCATCAGCATAGCATCTTGCTTCTTCTCTTCTTTCCTATTAACTACGTGCAGAATGTCATTCACCTTCAATTAAACGCATGTCTCAACTAGCCGCCTGTCCCTTTTAATAGCCGTGCAACAGCACACATTTCAGCAAATAAACGCCTGTTTCAAATAAATGTAATTGTTTACGAGCTAACCATGAATTACCATGAACTGTTTATGATGTTTAATGTTTGATTTGTTACATTCAATAATTAATTAATGACTCGAAGGAATTATGGCAATCATACATTTTTATCGCCAGTAGGAAACTGCTAGCCATTGGCTGCTAACAGCTTAGAACTGCTAGCTAACTGGCAAGCACAAAAACAATCAACACCTTCGGAAATACAGACTCCTAGAAATCGGCCGATCACCCTCTAGTGGCGAAAGTAAGAACTGCCGAAAATGCACAGTCAGATGAGAATAATTATTCTGTCAAGGAAAAGTTGTTTTTTCAAAATAGAGGCATACTAAGACAAAATAAATGCGACACAGTGTATAAATTATAACACATTAGTGCAGGAAATGAAGTAATGTATTAAAGTGCAGGAAGTGAATGCTGGAATTAAACAATTAACTATGCAAATGAGCAAAAGCTGTGTGCATTAAGTTGTTGTGTTCAGGGATTTAAGCAAATAAACGCTTGGGCTATCAATTGAAGTTTTACGGTAGCAAACTACTAGCTAGTTCAATTTCTTTCACGATTATAAAGCCAACAAAATGTTAATAAAAACAGCATATTATTGACCTAAAAGGTTAGCTGTGTTAGCCCAGTCGCTAGCTTATCCAGGGTCAGTAATACATAGAGCAACCATGTACTGTCTATCCATGGGAACAACTGCAATCATTCCGCATGTAACATTGCTAAAATGAATAAAAGAAAAGAAACCTCATAAATTGTTACCTGTAATGCTCATCTGCTGTAGCCTAATTGTCATCTCTTTATTTTCATACTGTACCTAAATTACAAGCGTTGGATTTGCACTAAACAATTTTATGTCAGCACTTAAAATGTGTGAACAAAATCTGGTATATGGTTTGCCGCATATACATTGTCTACTGGTATAATTTTAAATTGAGAACATATAGCTCAACATGTACACAATGTGTGAGTTTTGCTATTCTCTGCTTCAGATGATATATGCCCGAAAGGCCAGTAATGCCATCATACTGTATGCTAATGGCTGCATTGGCGATGCATGCAATATGATAAGCTGCAAAATGGATTAAACATAGCTAATATACTGAGAGAGAGTGACAATCAAATACAACAGATTGGAGATCTTACAACTGGACAAAAAGGAAATGGCAACATTGACACCAGTTCATTTTGAATAATAGTTGGACAATTAAAGCATGTTTAATGTTCAAATAAGCTAACTCGTATGTAAAGATTACACATTTTAGTCTAAACAACAATAGATAATTGATTAGTAACATGTAGGCTATTATTACTAAAGCATCATTTCAGGTGGGAAAAAAACCCTCCATACCAGCGGTGGCCAACCTTGCTCCACTGATCCCTGATCTACTGGGTGAGCAGACTTCTATTACAGCCCAGCAATCGCACACTTGATTATCAACTCATTAGATTTGATAAGTTGAATCAGGTGTGTTATTGCTGGGCTGAAACAGAACGCTGCTCACCCAGCAGACCTCCAGCAGGGTTGACCTGCTCCAATTGTAATAGGTTTATACATTGTATGTGATGTTTAACTGTATTTTTGTATACAACATTTGCTAACATACAGTTGAAGTCTGAAGTTTACATACACTTAGGTTGGTCCTCTGTAGCTCAGCTGGTAGAGCACGGCGCTTGTAACGCCAAGGTAGTGGGTTCGATCCCCGGGACCACCCATACACAAAAAAAATGTATGCACGCATGACTGTAAGTCGCTTTGGATAAAAGCGTCTGCTAAATGGCATATTATTATTATTATTATTATTAAAACTCGTTTTTCAACCACTCCACACATTCTTTTTAACAAGCTCGGTTAGGACATCTACTTTGTGCATGACACAAGTAATTTTTCCAATAATTGTTTACAGTCAGATAATTTCACTTATAATTCACTGTATCACAATTCCAGTGGGTCTGAAGTTTACATACGCTAAGTTGACTGTGCCTTTAAACAGCTTTGAAAATTCCAGAAAATGATGTCATGGCTTTAGAAGCTTCTGATAGGCTAATTGACTTCATTTGAGTCAATTGTAGGTGTACCTGTGGATGTATTTCAAGGCCTACCTTCAAACTCAGTGCCTCTTTGCTTGACATTATGGGAAAATCAAAATAAATCAGCCAAGTCCTCAGAAACAAAATTGTAGACCTCCACAAGTTTGGCTTATCCTTGGGAGCAATTTCCAAACGCCTGAAGGTACCACGTTCATCTGTAAAAACAATGGTACGCAAGTATAAACACCATGGGACCACGCAGCCGTCATACTGCTCAGGAAGGAGACGCGTTCTGACTCCTAGAAATGAACTTACTTTGGTGCGAAAAGTGCAAATCAATCCCAGAACAACAGCAAAGGACCTTGTGAAGATGCTGGAGGAAACAGGTACAAAAGTATCTATATCCACAGTAAAACAAGTCCTATATCGACATAACCTGAAAGGCCGCTCAGCAAGGAAGAATCCACTGCTACAAAACCACCATAAAAAAGCCAGACTACGGTTTGCAACTGCACATGGGGACAATTACAATTTCACCATCTTCCATGGCTGTTATCTACAAATGCATTTGGAGACTGTTTTTAATTTACAATGATTACATCAAGATAGTTAGCTAATAGGAAGTAAGCTAATTGATGATATTTCATTAACTTAGCTAAACAGTGTGTAAAGTTAGCTAGCTAGCTAATAATACATGTTTTATTTAAATTTTTTAAATGTATTTACTTACTTGAATAGGTTCTCCCACTGCCTCTATTATTTGGGTCCTTACAAAAACAAAATAATGGGCAATCTTAACAATATCTTAGTGGTAGCAAAGTGCAGCCATGTGGACGAATGGAGACAAAAGTACGTTTGTCACCAGAGCGGTTTCGAATGTATTGTGAAGTTTGACTTTACCAGCGTAATCCACTTTCAATTTCAATAAATATAAATCGCAGACTGTCGGCCACATTTGATAACTTGAAAACTAGCACTTGAAATTAGCATAGGCAACAACTACCCGGATGGAAAACAGTGACGCACATAACATACAGCATAGCATCCCTTCTACAGGCGTGTGGGGGGAGGGTTCATTAAATGAAACATCCAATCAAAATCTTTTCGCAGACCATTTAACCCGTTTTTGCGATACAAAATTATCCAGGCCTCCAAGGGATGTGTGACAACGACGTGATTTTGGAGGTATGGCAATGTGAAACTACCCTAACCCTAACCCTACCTTACCAGGACACACACTCAGAGCATGCGCTGACCAGCTGGCAAGTGTCTTCACTGACATTTTCAACCTCTCCCTGATCCAGTCAGTTATACCTACATGTTTCAAGCAGACCACCATAGTCCATGTGCCCAAGAACGTCAAGATAACCTGTCTAAATGACAATCCCTCGTAGCACTCACATCAACACCATCTTCCCAGACACCTTGGACCCACTCCAATTCGCATACCGCACAACAGATCCACAGATGACACAATCTCTATTGCACTCCACACTGCCCATTCCCACCTGGACAAAAGGAAATCAGACCCCTTTGACTTTTTCCACATTTTGTTACGTTACAGCCTTATTCTAAAATTGATTAGATAATTGTTTTCCTCATCAATCTTCACACAATACCCCATAATGACAAAGCGAAAACAGGTTTTTAGAAAGTTTTGCAAATGTATTACATATAAAAAACAGAAATACCTTATTTACATATGTATTCAGACCCTTAGCTATGAGACTCGGAATTGAACATCCTTGAGATGTTGCTACAACTTGATTGAAGTCCACCTGTGGTAAATTCAATTGATTGGACATGATTTGGAAAGGCACACACCTGTCTATATAAGGTCCCACAGTTGACAGTGCATGTCAGAGCAAAAACCAAGCTATGAGGTCGAAGGAATTGTCCGTAGAGCTCTGAGACAGGATTGTGTCGAGGCACAGATCTGGGGAAGGTAGCAAAACATTTCTGCAGCATTGAAGGTCCCCAAGAACACAGTGGCCTCCATCATTCGTAAATGGAAGAAGTTTGGAACTACCAAGATTCTTCCTAGAGATGGCCGCCCAGCCAAACTGAGCAATCGGGGGAGAAGGGCCTTGGTCAGGGAGGTGACCAAGAACCTGGTGGTCACTCTGACAGAGCTCCAGAGTTCCTCTGTGGAGATGGGAGAACCTTCCAGAAGAACAACCATCTCTGCAGCACTCCACCAATCAGGCCTTTATGGTACAGTGGCCAGACGGAAGCCACTCCTCAGTAAAAGGCACATGACAGCCCACTTGGAGTTTGCCAAAAGGCACCTAAAGGACTCTTAGACCATGAGAAACAAGATTCTCTGGTCTGATGAAACCAAGATAGAACTCTTTGGCCTGAATGCCAAGCACCTCACCTGGAGGAAACCTGGCACCATCCCTACGGTGAAGCATGCTGGTGGCAGCGTCATGCTGTGGGGATGTTTTTCAGTGGCAGGGACTGGGAGACTAGTCAGGGTCGAGAGAAAGATGAACGGAGCAAAGTGCAGAGAGATCCTTGATGAAAACCTTGATCGAACATCTCTGGAGAGACCTGAAAATAGCTGTGCAGCAACGCTCCCCATCCAACCTGACAGAGCTTGAGAGTATCTGCAGAGAAGAATGGGAGAATACAGGTGTGCCAAGCTTGTAACGTCATACCAAAGAAGATTCAAGGCTGTAATCGCTGCCAAAGGTGCTTCAACAAAGTACTGAGTACAGCATCTGAATACTTATGTAAATGTGATATTTGCAGAAATGTCTATAAACCTGTTTTTGTTTTGTCATTATGGGGTATTGTGTGTAGATTGATGAGGGATTTTGTTTTATCAATTTCAGAATACGGCTGTAACGTAACAAAATGTGGAAACAGTCAAGGGGTCACAATACTTTCCAAATGCACTGTACATGAGAATGCTGTTTGTTGACTACAGCTCAGTGTTCAACACCATAGTGCCCTCCAAGCTCATCACTAAGCAAAGGACCCTGAGATTACACACCTCCCTCTGCTATTAGATCCTGGACTTCATGACGGGCCGCCCCCAGGTGTTGAGGGTAGGCAACAACACATCCGCCACACTGACCCTTAACACGGGGGCCCGTCAGCGGTGTGTGCTTAGTACCCTCCTGTACTCCCTGTTCAGACACAACTGCGTGGCCGTGCATGACTCCAACACCATAATTAAGTTTTCCGACGACACGACGGTGGAAGGCCTTATCACCGACGACGATGAGATAGCCTACAGGGAGGAGGTCAGACACCTCACAGTGTGGTGCCAGGGCAACAACCTCTCCCTCAATGTCAGCAAGACAAAGGAGCTGATTGTGGACTACAGGAAACGTAGGAACGAGCACGCCCCCATCCACATCGACAGGGCTGTAGTGGAGTAGGTTGAGAGCTTCAAGTTCCTCAGTGTCCACATCACTAAGGAATTATCATGGTCCCAACACACCAACACAGTCGTGAAGAGGGCACGCCAATGCCTCTTCCCCCTCAGGAGACTGAAAAGATTCAGCATGGGCCCTCAGATCCTCAAAAGGTTTTACAGTTGCACCATTGAGAGCATCTTGACTGGCTCCATCACCGCATGGTATGGCAACTGCTTAGCATCCGACTGCAAGGCGCTACAGAGGGTAGTGTGTACGGCCCAGTACATCACTGGGGCCGAGCTGCCTGCCATCTAGGACCTCTATACCAGGCAGTGTCAGAGGAATGCCCTATAAATTGTCAAAGACTCCAGCCACCCAAGTCATAGACTGTTCCTTCTGCTAGTCCTCAGCACCCCCTCTCCCCCTCCTCAGACGATCCCGCAGGTGATGAAGTCGGATTTGGAGGTCCTGGGCTGGCGTGGTTACAAGTGGCCTGCGGTTGTTAGGCCGGTTGAATGTACTGCCAAATTCTCTAAAACGACGTTGGAGGTGGCTTATGGTAAAGAAAGGAACATTCAAATCGCTGGCAACAGCACTGTTGGACATTCCCACAGTCAGCATGCCAATTGCACACTCCCTCTAAACTTGAGACATCTGTGGCATTGTGTTGTGACAAAACTGCACATTTTAGAGTGGCCTTTTATTGTCCCCAGCACAAGGTGCACCTGTGTAATGATCATGCTGTTTAATCAAGCCTACTACTGTTGTGTCGTCTGCAAACTTGATTATTGAGTTGGATGCGTGCTTGGCCACGCAGTCATGGGTGAACAGGGAGTACAGGAGAGGGCTGAGCACGCACCCTTGTGGGGCCCCGGTGTTGAGGATCAGACCCAGGGCCTCCAAGCTCATCATTAAGCTCGAGGCCCTGGGTCTGAACCCCGCCCTGTGAAACTGGGTCCTGGACTTCCATACGGACCGCCCCCAGGTGGTGAAGGTAGGAAACAACATCTCCACTTCGCTGATCCTCAACACTGGGGCCCCACAAGGGTGCGTGCTCAGCCCCCTCCTGTACTCCCTGTTCACCCATGACTGCGTGGCCAAGCACGCCTCCAACTCAATCATCAAGTTTGCAGACAACACAACAGTAGTAGGCTTGATTACCAACAATGACGAGACCGCCTACAGGGAGGAGGTGAGGGCTCTGGGAGTGTGGTGCCAGGAAAATAACCTCTCACTCAACATCAACAAAACAAAGGAGATGATCGTGGACTTCAGCAAACAGCAGAGGGTGCACCCCCCATCCACATCAACGGGACCGCAGTGGAGAAGGTGGAAAGCTTCAAGTTCCTCGGCGTACACATCACCGACAAACTGAAATGGTCCACCCACGCAGACAGTGTGGTGAAGAAGGCACAACAGAGCCTCTTCAACCACAGGAGGCTGAAGAAATTTGTCTTGGCACCTAAAACCCTCACAAACCTTTACAGATGCACAATTGAGAGCATCCTGTCGGGCTGTATCACTGCCTGGTACTGCAACTGCACCGCCCGCAACCGCAGGGCTCTCCAGAGGGTGGTGCGGTCTGCTGAACGCATTACCGGGGGAAAACTACCCGCCCTCCAAGACACATACAGCACCCGATGTCACAGGAAGGCCAAAAAGATCATCAAGGACATCAACCACCCGAGCCACTGCCTGTTCACCCTGCTATCATCCAGAAGGGAAGGTCGGTACAGGTGCATCAAAGCTGGGACCGAGATAATGAAAAACAGCTTTTATCTCAAGGCCATCAGACTGTTAAATAGCCATCACTACCACATTAGAGGCTGCTGCTGCCTATTGAAATCACTGGCCACTTTAAGAAATGGAACACTAGTCACTTTATTAATGTTTACATATCTTGCACTACTCATCTCATATGTATATACTGTATACTATTCTACTGTATCTTAGTCCATGCCGCTCTGTCATTGTTTGTCCATATACAGTGAGGGAAAAAAGTATTTGATCCCATGCTGATTTTGTACGTTTGCCCACTGACAAAGAAATGATCAGTCTATAATTTTAATGGTAGGTTTATTTGAACAGTGAGAGACAGAATAACAACAAAAAAATCCAGAAAAACGCATGTCAAAAATGTTATAAATTGATTTGCATTTTAATGAGGGAAATAAGTATTTGACCCCCTCTCAATCAGAAAGATTTCTGGCTCCCAGGTGTCTTTTATACAGGAACAAGATTGTAGACCTACACAAGGCTGGAATGGGCTACAAGACCATCGCCAAGCAGCTTGGTGAGAAGGTGACAACAGTTGGTGTGATTATTCGCAAATGGAAGAAACACCAAATAATTGTCAATCTCCCTCGGCCTGGGGATCCATGCAAGATCTCACCTCGTGGAGTTGCAATGAACATGAGAACGGTGAGGAATCAGCCCAGAACTACACGGGAGGATCTTGTCAATGATCTCAAGGCAGCTGGGACCATAGTCACCAAGAAAACAATTGGTAACACACTATGCCGTGAAGGACTGAAATCCTGCAGCGCCCGCAAGGTCCCCCTGCTCAAGAAAGCACATATACATGCCCGTCTGAAGTTTGCCAATGAACATCTGAATGATTCAGAAGAGAACTGGGTGAAAGTGTTGTGGTCAGATGAGACCAAAATGGAGCTCTTTGGCATCAACTCAACTCGCGTGTTTGGAGGAGGAGGAATGCTGCCTATGACCCCAAGAACACCATCCCCACTGTCAAACATGGAGGTGGAAACATTATGCTTTGGGGGTGTTTTTCTGCTAAGGGGACAGGACAACATCACCACATCAAAGGGGCGATGGACGGGGCCATGTACCGTCAAATCTTGGGTGAGAACCTCCTTCCCTCAGCCAGGGCATTGAAAATGTGATTGCCAACAAGGGTTTTGCCACCAAGTACTAAGTCATGTTTTGCAGAGGGGTCAAATACTTAGTTCCCTCATTAAAATGCAAATCAATTTATAACATTTTTGACATGCGTTTTTCTGGATTTTTTTGTTGTTATTCTGTCTCTCACTGTTCAAATAAACCTACCATTAAAATTATAGACTGATAATTTCTTTGTCAGTGTGCAAACGTACAGAATCAGCAGGGGATCAAATACTTTTTTCCCTCTGTTCCCAGTTCTCCTCTGAATCATTCAGAAGTTCATTGGCAAACTTCCAACGGGCATGTACAGTGGGGAGAACAAGTATTTGATACACTGCCGATTTTGCAGGTTTTCCTACTTACAAAGCATGTAGAGGTCTGTAATTTTTATCATATGTACACTTCAACTGTGAGAGACGGAATCTAAAACAAATATCCAGAAAATCACATTGTATGATTTTTAAATAATTAATTTGCATTTTATTGCATGACATAAGTATTTGATCACCTACCAACCAGTAAGAATTCCGGCTCTCACAGACCTGTTCGTTTTTCTTTAAGAAGCCCTCCTGTTCTCCACTCATTACCTGTATTCAGTGGCGGCTCCTGAAAAAATTCTCAGGGGGGGCAATTTTTCTGATGATTTAGGTGACCTACACACATTTTAAAAAAGATATGTCCAGCAACAACATGAAGACAGGGGCAACATATAAGTCAATGCCAGAAGCATTTATTGACTGATCTCAAAAGTGTTGGCTTACAAAAGCAAAATAAGTTATCACAGTAAAAATAATCAAGGGTGTTCTTTCACATTCCTCAACACTGCATAAACAATATGCATTTCCATAAACAAATGAAATATCAGCTGAAAATACAGCATCTTGGTATTTGTTCAGATTGCAGGATCAACAAGAGCTTTTACCACATTTTTTGCCTCATTGTTGAATTGGAAATATGTGCACCTGAGCATAATTCACAACAAGCAAGCAGGAGCTTTTGATAGAGGCTACTGAAAACATTGATGCAAGTTATTGGTAATAAGAAATTTTTATAGACTTCCATATTCTGCCCTCTTGTATAGATTTGTGAAAATGAACAGTGATAGACATTTTGCCTGAAAACAGAATTTGAAAATAATTTCTAGAAAAGGTAAACACAGCTATCTGTATGGCTTTGTAAAAATGAACAACCATATTCTGGCCAATTGTATAGATTTGTAAATATGAACAACCATATTCTGGCCAATTGTATAGATTTGTAAAAATGAACATGAACAGATTATTTTTTTTTTTACTTTTTTAAAATGAAAAATAACTATTTTAAACAACATCAACTGTGAACTGATTTGGGCGTGTGTGTGTTACAGAGACAGACAGGGAGGGACAAAGACAGAGAGAGGCTACATTACTTGTACTGAAACTGTTCTCTTCTCTCTTTCAATGCAGCAAAGCGGTCAATGACTTTCTCATTGAAATCAGGCATGCTGAGGACTAGTTCCCTCTCCATGGAAAGCATGGCCAGTGCATTCAGACGTTCCTGGCCCATTGAATTTCGCAGGAATGTCTTAACTCGTGTCAAAGTTGAGAAACATCTCTCAGCTTCAGCTGTTGTCATGGGAGTAGTTATGAGGATGTTCAACAGAGTCACAGTCTCAGAGAACGTCTCCTGGAGGTTGTAGCTCATGAGAACCTGGTACAGTGCCAGTGCACCACAGTTTGACTTTCTCGTCGTCGGCAAAAAGACTGTTCAGTCTCTCCAAAAGCACACTGGCGATTGAGACTGAGGTTGATTCCGAGATGGGAAGGAACTCAAAAAAGCGCTCCTGCACTTTGTGGTTGCTATCTATGTACCTCAGCACAAGCACCAGCTGTGTCTGTGTAGAAACGTCCGTGGTCTCGTCAGCTTTGTCACGATCGTCTGATGAATGAACGGACCAAAGCGCAGCGCGTTGAGTGAACATGATAACTTTAATAGAGTAAAGCACGTAAATACAAAACAAACGACGATTCGTGAAGTCCTCTGCTAAACTGACAGAAACGGAACAATAACCCACAATGCCCACAAGAAAACATACAGAATAAATATGGCTCCCAATCAGAGATAACGAGCCGACAGCTGACACTCGTTACCTCCGATTGGGAGTCATATGACTAATCAACATAAAACCCAAACCTAGAAATGAAACAACTAGATCCCACATAGAAATACACCCAACAGAAAATGACAACCCTGGCTCACAACTAAGAGTCCCGGAGCCAGAACGTCACAGTACCCCCCCCCTAAAGGCGTGGACTGCGACCGCGCCTCACAACCCCACAATAGGGGAGGGCTGGGTGGGTGTTGCTCCCCGGAGGCGGTTCCGGCTCCGGGCTTGACCACCACCCCACTATAGTTACTACCCGCCTTCTTAACCTCCTCCCAATGACCACCCTCCACTTAAACCCACCTGGATTAATGGGCAGCACCGGACTAAGAGGCAGCACCAGGCTAAGGGACAGCACCGGACTAAGGGGCAGCACTGGACTAAGGGGCAGCACTGGACTAAGGGGCAGCACCTGACTAAATGGCGGATCCTGGCTGGCTGGCTCTGGCGGATCCTGGCTGGACGGCTCTGGCGGATCCTGGCTGGACGGCTCTGGCGGATCCTGGCTGGACGGCTCATGGCTGGCTGACGGATCTGGCTGCTCATGGCTGGCTGACGGATCTGGCTGCTCATGGCTGGCTGACGGATCTGGCCACTCATGGCTGGCGGAAGGCTCTGGCTGATCCCGTCTGGCGGAAGGCTCTGGCTGCTCCTGTCTGGCGGAAGGCACTGGCTGATCCTGTCTGGCGGAAGGCTCTGGCTGATCCTGTCTGGCGGAAGGCTCTGGCTGATCCTGTCTGGCGGAAGGCTCTGGCTGATCCTGTCTGGCGGAAGGCTCTGGCTGATCCTGTCTGGCGGAAGGCTCTGGCTGATCCTGTCTGGCGGAGAGCTCTAGCGGCTCCCGGTCTGGCGGACGGCTCTGAAGGCTCATGGCAGACGGGCGGCTTTGCAGGCTCAGTACAGACGGGCAGTTCAGACGGCGTTGGGCCGACGGACAGTTCAGACGGCGTTGGGCAGACGGGCAGTTCAGACGGCGTTGGGCAGACGGGCAGTTCAGGCGCCGTTGGGCAGACGGGCAGTTCAGACGGCGTTGGGAAGACGGGCAGTTCAGACGGCGTTGGGCAGACGGGCAGTTCAGGCGCCGTTGGGCAGACGGGCAGTTCAGACGGCGTTGGGCAGACGGGCAGTTCAGACGGCGTTGGGCAGACGGACAGTTCAGGCCCCGTTGGGCAGACGGCAGACTCTGGCCGTCTGAGGCGCACCGTAGGCCTGGTGCGTGGTGCCGGAACTGGAGGTACCGGGCTGAGGACACGCATCTCAGGGCTAGTGCGGGGAGAAGCAACAGGGCATGCTTGGCCCTGGGGACGCACCGTAGGCCTGATGCGTGGTGCCGGAACTGGAGGTACCGGGCTGAGGACACGCATCTCAGGGCTAGTGCGGGAAGCAGCAACAGGGCATGCTTGGCCCTGGGGACGCACATAAGGCCTAGTGCGGGGAGCAGCAACAGGGCATGCTGGACCCTGGGGACGCACATAAGGCCTAGTGCGGAGAGCAGGAACAGGCCGGGCTGGGCTGGCGACGCGCACCGTATCTCTGGTGCGAGAGGCCGGAACAGGCCGGGCCGGGCTGGCGAAGCGCACCGTATCCCTGGTGCGTGGAGCAGGAACAGGCCGGGCTGGGCTGGCGACGCGCACCGTATCCCTGGTGCGAGTGGCCGGAACAGGCCGGGCTGGGCTGGCGACGCGCACCGTAGGCTTCGCATGAGGCTCAGGAACAGGCCGGGCTGGGCTGGCGACGCGCACCGTACACTTAGTGCGAGGGGCCGGAACAGGCCGTACCGTCACTGGGGACACACACTACTGGCTGTACCTCGGGATTAGGAACGGGCCGGACCGGACTGGTTACACACCCCAGTACCTCTCGCCGTGCCTCTACACCTTCCTTCCCTGCCTTTCCCAGTCGCCCCCTTAACCTGGTAGCCTCCTGAATCCGTCCCTTCTCTGCCTCCGTCAGCCCCCTTAACCTGGTAGCCTTCTGAAACTGCCTTGTGGCAGCCTCCTGCTGCTCAGTCGCCCAAGCCATGTGCCCCCCCCAAAAAAACTTTTTGGGGTTGCCTCTCGTCCTTCAGACAATGGCCCTGCCGATGCCGTTGCTCCTCTCCTGCCAGGTTCTCCCCCTTCATCGCCCTCCGGTACCGGACGGCCTCCTCCTGGGTAATATGTCCCCAGCCGAGGAGGACATCCACCAACGTTCTCTCCTGACCCGGCGCCTCCTCCCATGTCCAGACCCTTTGCTCCTGGACGCGCTGCTTGGTCCTTTTGTGGTGGGTTATTCTGTCACGATCGTCTGATGAATGAACGGACCAAAGCGCAGCGCGTTGAGTGAACATGATAACTTTAATAGAGTAAAGCACGTAAATACAAAACAAACGACGATTCGTGAAGTCCTCTGCTAAACTGACAGAAACGGAACAATAACCCACAATGCCCACAAGAAAACATACAGAATAAATATGGCTCCCAATCAGAGATAACGAGCCGACAGCTGACACTCGTTACCTCCGATTGGGAGTCATATGACTAATCAACATAAAACCCAAACCTAGAAATGAAACAACTAGATCCCACATAGAAATACACCCAACAGAAAATGACAACCCTGGCTCACAACTAAGAGTCCCGGAGCCAGAACGTCACAAGCTTGGATAGCTACGAAGTTCGCCGACTTCACCTCCTCCACAATATGTTCCCTCATGACCGCTAGCATACACTCCAGTAGCTCGTTTTGAATGGTCTTTGATGTGAACTTCTTTCAAAGAGACAATCGAGTTGCACTGAACGCTAGCCATCTTGAGTGAGAGAGTAGTACGTGAATTGATTGACGCTGCTACCCGCTCTTTTCTTAGTTACGTTCATGGTTATGTTACGTATGACGAAAGCGCGTAAGTGCAAGCCCTCAGAAACCCATAGAGATTGTATTGAAAGCTCTGATATTTGAAAAAAAAAGATTTTACATTACAGTCTATGAGAGACTTCTGGGGCGATTTTCAACCTGACTGAAATCGCCCCAAAGGGGTGGGGCCATTTGAAGCACGACTTTAGCCTGATTGGACATTTAGTGGCAGATCAGACGTCTAGATTAGAACACTGATAACTACTGTTGCCGTGATATAATTGATTAGAAAAAAAATCCCTTCCTTTTCCCGTTTGGCAGTGCATCGCCCATATCGCCCTAATGAACACACCGCCCCTGCCTGTATTAACTGCACCTGTTTGAACTCGTTACCTGTATAAAAGAACAGACTCCAACCTCTCCACAATGGCCAAGACCAGAGAGCTGTGTAAGGACATCAGGGATAAAATTGTAGACCTGCACAAGGCTGGGATGGGCTACAGGACAATAGGCAAGCAGCTTGGTGAGAAGGCAACAACTGTTGGCGCAATTATTAGAAAATGGAAGAAGTTCAAGATGACGGTCAATCACCCTCGGTCTGGGGCTCCATGCAAGATCTCACCTCGTGGGGCATCAATGATCATGAGGAAGGTGAGGGATCAGCCCAGAACTACACGGCAGGACCTGGTCAATGACCTGAAGAGAGCTGGGACCACAGTCTCAAAGAAAACCATTAGTAACACAGTACACCGTCATGGATTAAAATCCTGCAGCGCTCGCAAGGTCCCCCTGCTCAAGCCAGCACATGTCCAGGCCCGTCTGAAGTTTGCCAATGATCATCTGGATGATCCAGAGGAGGAATGGGAGAAGGTCATGTGGTCTGATGAGACAAAAATAGAGCTTTTTGGTCTAAACTCCACCACTCGCCGTGTTTGGAGGAAGAAGAAGGATGAGTACAACCCCAAGAACACCATCCCAACCGTGAAGCATGGAGGTGGAAACATCATTCTTTGGGGATGCTTTTCTGCAAAGGGGACAGGACTACTGCACCGTATTGAGGGGAGGATGGATGGGGCCATGTATTGCGAGATCTTGGCCAACAACCTCCTTCCCTCAGTAAGAGCATTGAAGATGGGTCGTGGCTGGGTCTTCCAGCATGACAGCGACCCGAAACAGCCAGGGCAACTAAGGAGTGGCTCCGTATAAGGAGTGGCTCCGTAAGAAGCATATCAAGGTCCTGGAGTGGCCTAGCCAGTCTCCAGACCTGAACCCAATAGAAAATCTTTGGAGGGAGCTGAAAGTCCGTATTGCCCAGTGACAGCCCCGAAACCTGACGGATCTGGAGAAGGTCTGTATGGAGGAGTGGGCCAAAATCCCTGCTGCAGTGTGTGCAAACCTGGTCAAGACCTACAGGAAACGTATGATCTCTGTAATTGCAAACAAAGGTTTCTGTACCAAATATTAAGTTCTGCTTTTCTGATGTATCAAATACTTATGTCATGCAATAAAATGCAAATTAATTACTTAAAAATCATACAATGTGATTTTCTGGATTTTGATGTTTTAGATTCCGTCTCTCACAGTTGAAGTGTACCTATGATAAAAATTACAGACCTCTACATGCTTTGTAAGTAGGAAAACCTGCAAAATCGGCAGTGTATCAAATACTTGTTCTCCCCACTGTATATGTGCTTTCTTGAGCAGGGGGACCTTGTGGGCGCTGCAGGATTTCAGTCCTTCACGGCGTAGTGTGTTACCAATTGATTTCTTGGTGACTATGGTCCCAGCTGCCTTGAGATTATTGACAAGATCCTCCCGTGTAGTTCTGGGCTGATTCCTCACCATTCTCATCATCATTGCAACTCCACGAGGTGAGATCTTGCATGGAGCTCCAGGCCGAGGGAGATTGACAGGTCTTTTGTGTTTCTTCCATTTGCGAATAATCGCACCAACTGTTGTCACCTTCTCACCAAGCTGCTTGGCGATGGTCTTGTAGCCCATTCCAGCCTTGTGTAGGTCTATAATCTTGTCCCTGACATCCTTGGAGAGCTCTTTGGTCTTGGCCATGGTGGAGAGTTTGGAATCTGATTGATTGCTTCTGTGAACAGGTGTCTTTAATACAGGTAACAAACGGAGATTAGGAGCACTCCCTTTAAGAGTGTGCTCCTAATCTCAGCTCGTTATCTGTATAAAAGACACCTGGGAGCCAGAAATCTTTCTGATTGAGAGGGGGTCAAATACTTATTTCCCTCATTAAAATGCAAATCAATTTATAACATTTTTGACATGTGTTTTTCTGGATTTTTTTGTTGTTATTCTGTCTCTCACTGTTCAAATAAACCTACCATTAAAATTATAGACTGATAATTTCTCTGTCAGTGGGCAAACTTACAAAATCAGCAAGGGATCAAATACTTTTTTCCCTCACTGTATGGTTGTCCTTGTTTGATAGAGCCATTGGATATCTTTAAGGGATGTTCCTATCGGCAGATTAATTGCTAAATATACAAGCAGACATATTTATTCCAGTGTCTGAAAGAGTACAACTTGTGTTGGGCGGTACTTAAGGGGAAATCAAATTATTTTTCTGTTTGCTATCTTAGCTAGCTACAGTGGCTTGCGACAGTAGGCGTTTTTCCTATTTTGTTGCCTTACAACCTGGAATTAAAATTGAT
Source organism: Coregonus clupeaformis (assembly GCF_020615455.1). Taxonomy (NCBI): domain Eukaryota; kingdom Metazoa; phylum Chordata; class Actinopteri; order Salmoniformes; family Salmonidae; genus Coregonus; species Coregonus clupeaformis. The sequence goes on along the minus strand of NC_059201.1, from coordinate 12,414,196 downwards.
TTTTTGGGGGTTTGTATCATTTGATTTACACAACATGCCTACCACTTTGAAGATGCAAAATAGAAAACTTCAGCGTGCATAACTATGGGGATGGTGTTCTCGGGTGATGAGAGGTGTTGGGTTTGCGCCAGAAATAGTGTTTTCCTTGATGGCCAAAAAGCTCAATTTTAGTCTCATCTGACCAGAGTACCTTCTTCCAAATGTTTGGGGAGTCTCCCACATGGCTTTTGACGAACACCAAACGTGTTTGCTTATTTTTTTCTTTAAGTAATGGCTTTTTTCTGTCCTATGGACAGGAGCTTTTGCAGCTCCTTCAGGGTTATCTTTAGTCTCTTTGTTGCCTCTGATTAATGCCCTCCTTGCCTGGTCCGTGAGGTTTGTTGTGGAGCCATATTCTTTCAATTTTTTTATAATGGATTTAATGGTGCTCCGTGGGATGTTCAAAGTTTCAGAGATTTTTTTATAACCCAACCCTGATCTGTACTTCTCCAACTTTGTCCCTGACCTGTTTGGAGAGCTCCTTGGTCTTCATGGTGCCGCTTGCTTGGTGGTGCCCCTTGCTTAGTGGTGTTGCAGACTCTGGGGCCTTTCAGAACAGGTGTATAAATACTGACATCATGTGACAGATCATGTGACACTTAGATTGCACACAGGTGGACTTTATTTAACTAATTATGTGACTTCTTGGTTGCACCAGATCTTATTTAGGGGCTTCATAGCAAATGGGGTGAATACATATGCACGCACCACTTTTCCGTAATTTATTTTTTAGAATTTTTTGAAACAAGTTAATTTTTTTATTTTACTTCACCATTTTGGGCTATTTTGTGTATGTCCATTACATGAAATCCAAATAAAAATCTATTTAAATTACAGGTTGTAATGCAACAAAATAGGAAAAATGCCAAGGGGGATGAATACTTTTGCAAGGCACTGTATGTGTTCCTTTTGTCCAGGTGTGAAAGGGCAGTGTGGAGCACAATAGAGATTGCATCATCTGTGGATCTGTTGGGGCGGTATGCAAATTGAAGTGGGACTAGTGTTTCTGGGATAATGGTGTTGATGTGAGCCATGACCAGCCTTTCAAAGCACTTCATGGCTACAGACGTGAGTGCTACAGGTCAGTAGTCATTTAGGCAGGTTACCTTAGTGTTTTTGGACACAGGGACTATGGTGGTCTGCTTGAAACATGTTGGTATTACAGACTCAGACAGGGAGAGGTTGAAAATGTCAGTGAAGACACTTGCCAGTTGGTCAGCGCATGCTAGGTGTACACGTCCTGGTAATCCTTCTGGCCCTGCGGCCTTGTGAATGTTGACCTGTTTAAAGGTCTTACTCACATCGGCTACGGAGAGCGTGATCATACAGTCGTCCGGAACAGCTGATGCTCTCATGCATGTGTCACTTGCTTCGATGCGAGCATATAATTAATTTAGCTTGTTTGGTAGGCTCATGTCACTGGCCAGCTCGCGGCTGTGCTTCCCTTTGTAGTCTGTAATAGTTTGCAAGCCCTGCCACATCCGACGAGCGTCAGAGCCGGTGTAGTACGATTTGATCTTAGTCCTGTATTGACGCTTTGCCTGTTTGATGGTTCGTCTGAGGGCATAGCGGGATTTCTTATAAGCTTCCGGGTTAGAGTCCCGCTCCTTGATAGCGGCAGCTCTACCCTTTAGCTCAGTGCGGATGTTGCCTGTAATCCATGGCTTCTGGTTGGGGTATGTACGTACAGTCACTGTGGGGACGACGTCATCAATGCACTTATTGATGAAGCCAGTGACTGATGTGGTGTTCTCCTCAATGCCATCGGAAGAATCCTGGAACATTTTCCAGTCTCTACTAGCAAAACAATCCTGAAGCTTAGCATCTGCTTCATCTGACCACTTTATTACTGACCTAGTCACTGGTGCTTCCTGCTTAAGTTTTTGCTTGTAAGCAGGAATCAGGAGGATAGAATTATGGTCAGATTTGCCAAATGGAGGGCGAGAGAGAGCTTTGTGTGCGTCTCTGTGTGTGGAGTAAAGGTGGTCTAGAGTTTTTTCCCCTCTGGTTGCACATTTAACATGCTGGTAGAAATGAGGTAAAACGGATTTAAGTTTCCCTGCATTAAAGTCCCCGGCCACTAGGAGCGCCGCCTCTGGATGAACGATTTCCTGTTTGCTTATGGCCGTATACAGTTAATTGAGTGTGATCTTAGTGCCAGCATCAGTTTGTGGTGGTAAATAGACAGCTACGAAGAATATAGATGAAAACTATCTTGGTAGATAGTGTGGTCTACAGCTTATCATGAGATACTCTAACTCAGGCGAGCAAAACCTTGAGACTTCCTTAGATATCGTGCACCAGCTGTTGTTTACAAATATACATAGATCGCCACCCCTTGTTTTACCAGAGGCTGCTGTTCTATCCTGCCGATACAGTTTATAACCCGCCAGCTGTATGTTATTCATGTCTTCGTTCAGCCACGACTCAGTGAAACATAAGATATTACAGTTTTTAATGTCCCATTGGTAGGATATTCGTGCCTGTAGTTCGTCCACTTTATTATCAAGCGATTGTAAATTGGCCAATAGTATCGATGGCAAAGGCAGATTAGCCACTCGTCGCCGGCTCCTTGCCAGGCACCCTGATCTCCTTCCGCGATATCTCCTTCTCTTTCTACTGCGAATGACGGGGATGAGGGTTCCTGTTGGGTGTCTGGAGCAAATCCCTCTCGTCCGACTCATTAAAGAAAAATGATTTGTCCAGTTCAAGGTGAGTAATCACTGTTCTGATGTCCAGAAGCTCTATTCGGTCATAAGAGACGGTAGCAGCAACATTATGTACAAAATAAATTACAAACAATGCAAAAAAACACACTAAATAGCACGGTTGGTTAAGAGTTAAGAGTCCCTAAAACGGCAGCCATCCCCTCCGGCGCAATCTTTACTCTAACGGATCCCCGTTATAGTGAATAGGAAAAATTGCAATCTTTGTGGTCAATCTTCGTGTAAATACATTTTTTTTTAGAAGACAATCATTGTACTAATAATTGCTTCTTGTGTGTCCTGCCTTATGTCACTTAATGGGTGCCTCATCACCCCTTTGGTCATTATATGATTAATTTGTATCGATATGCAGTAACCCACTCTCTCAGCCAATCACAGCATAGCTGTTTGGCATCTCCCCCTTCGAGTCAGAGTGAGTGAGTCGCCTACTGAGAAGGTGTCCAGGTGAATAATGTCTCCACGTTTTTCTACAACTGTTGTGTGTGCGTTCAGAGACCAGTGAGTATTGTTTCACCAACATGTTTATGTTATTCAATGCGGAAGACACATTTCAGTTGAATGCATTCAGTTGTTCAACTGAGTAGGTATCCCCCTTTCATTTCCCTTTCCCTTATATTGTAATTATATCCATGGTCCACGTGTTAACAGCCTGTAGTAGCATTCATTTCACCCTTTATCTGTCGAGTAATGATAGCTTGTTAACCCAGCTGTTTAGCCTGCTACTGTATGTCACATTTCTCTTATATGTTTGTACAGGCGAGAACTATTTGGTGACATTATTTGTTAATACTTATGCCACCCTTTGTTAGTGTTATGCTACAACTATGTCCTACATGCTAGTGTGCATGCTTTTGCCTCGTGGCCCAGTGTGTTGTGTGCGCAGGCGTAAACCCAACTTTGTTAATTGACACATAAAGCCTGTATGTACCAGCCTATTTCAACAATTGAACTGTACTATGTGCTGTCTATGGTAGTTATAGCTGTTATCTCCTGTAACTGCTTTCTATTATTATTGCTGTATAAGTCGTTCCTGCAGTCTAATGACCAAATCACCCCCAAGTGGCCTCATGGGGGAATATTATAAAATGATTTCAAACAATCTTCGTGAAACGGTTTTGTTATATTTCAGTATTCTAACCAGTCATCAGCATTGTAGTGCATAGATTATGTGTGTTAGAATACACCAGTAGAGGCTCCTCAGAGGAGGAAGGGGAGGACCATCCCCCTCAGTGAATTTCATTTAAAAAAAAGTGAAACATTAAACAAGTTATCCTTTTTAGATACAACTATAATAAATATATTCACATGTCAACACTGTACTGCATGATTGTAGCGGGTTTACTAATGCGTTAGTTCTAGTAGCTATGTTGACTATGACGTTAGCTAATATGGTGACACAACGATTGTCACGACTTCCTCCGAAGCTGCCTCCTCTCCTCGTTCGGGCAGGCTTCGGCATTTGTCATCACCGGCCTTCTAGCCACTGCCGCATCTCATCATTCCATTTGTTTTGTCTTGTTTTTACACACACCTGGTTCATATCCCCTCATCAGTCCCTGTATAAGTATTCCCTCTGCCCCCCATGTCTTTGTGTGTGATTGTTTCATGTGAAGGTGTCGATAGCTCGGTGGAGCTTTATGTACCGTATTGCCGGGATTTTCACCCGTGTGTTTTGTTTACTCCAGTGCGCCGTTATTACCGCACTGTGGTTGTTTTACGCATTGCTGCGTACCTCTGTATTTGCCGAATAAACCATTTATTCTGTGATTTACTCCTCCTGTGCCTGACTCCATCCAAATCACCAGCTACAGAATCACACACCCAACAGCATGGAGTCAGCAGGAGCGGGGAATATGGCTGGAGTCATTGAGCGGGTCCGGGAGCATTCCAACATGTTAGCCAGCTTGGGCGAAGCGATCGATCGGGTTCTCCAGGTCGTCCAGCGCCTGGAGAGGAGAGGGCCCGACCCTGCGGAACCAGCTGAGCGACCGGATCCAGCCAACCACACCCCAGCACCTGGTTCGCAGAATGCTGGGCCGACTGTTGGAGCATGACCTATATGCCAAGGCAGAAAAGTGTTTGTTCTTCCAACAATCCGTCTCCTTCCTCGGATACCACATCACCACCTCAGGTGTGGATATGGAGGGAGACCACATTTCAGCCGTGCGTAATTGGCCGGCTCCAACCACGGTAAAGGAGGTACAGCGCTTCATTGGCTTTGCCAATTACTATCAGAGGTTTATCCGGGGCTTTGGCAAGGTCGCAGCTCCCATCACCTCTCTGTTGAAGGGTGGGCCGTCCCGGCTCCGCTGGTCTGCTGAGACTGACAGGGCTTTCAGTAACCTGAGTGCTCTGTTCACCTCAGCCCCGGTACTGGCCCATCCCGACCCATCATTGCCGTTCGTAGTTGAGGTGGATGCGTCCGAGGTAGGGGTAGGCGCTATCCTATCCCAATGCTCGGGCACGCCACCCAAGCTCCGCCCCTGTGCCTTCTTCTCTAAGAAGCTCAGCCTGGCGGAGCAGAACTATGATGTTGGTGATCGGGAGCTGTTGGCTGTTGTCAGAGCCCTGACCGCGTGGAGGCACTGGCTTGAGGGGGCGAAACACCCTTTCCTCGTCTGGACTGACCACCATAACCTGGAGTACATCCAGGCAGCGAGGAGGCTGAACCCTCGCCAGGCCAGGTGGGCCTTGTTCTTCACCCGGTTTGATTTCACGCTGTCCTATATAGCAGGCACAAAGAACGTGAAGGCAGACGCACTGTCGCGGCTGTACGACACAGAGGAGAGGCCCATAGACAACACCCCCATACTCCCAGCCTCCTGCATTGTGTCGCCGGTAGTGTGGGCAGTGGACACGGACATCGAGCGGGCGTTACGCACAAAGCCATCTCCACCTCAGTGCCCAGCTGGACTGCGGTACGTACCGTCTAGTGTCCGTAATCGTCTCATCTATTGGGCACACACGTCCTCCTCCTCTGGTCACCCAGGCATCGGCCGTACAGTGCGCTGCCTGACCGGGAAGTACTGGTGGCCTACCTTGGCTAAGGATGTGAGGGTGTATATCTCCTCCTGCTCGGTGTGCACCCAGAGTAAGGCACCTAGGCACCTTCCAGCGGGTAAGTTACATCCCTTACCAGTCCCACAACGGCCATGGTCCCACTTATCGATTTACTTCCTAACTGATCTTCCCATCTCTCAGGGTAACACCACCATCCTGGTCATTGTGGATCGCTTTTCTAAAGCCTGCCGCCTCCTTCCTCTGCCTGGTCTCCCCACGGCCCTGCAAACTGCAGAAGCCCTGTTTACTCACGTCTTCCGGCACTACAGGGTGCCAGAGGACATAGCGTCTGACCGGTTTCCCCAGTTTACGTCTAGGGTCTGGAAGGCGTTCATGGAACATCTTGGGGTCTCGGTCAGCCTGACCTCTGGGTTTCACCCCGAATCTAATGGGCAGGTGGAACGGGTGAATCAGGATGTGGGTAGGTTCCTACGGTCCTACTGCCATGTCCGGCCGGGGGAGTGGTCGGTGCTCTTGCCATGGGACAAATATGCCCAGAACTCTCTCCGCCACTCCTCCACTAACCTATCTCCATTTCAATGTGTTTTAGGGTATCAGCCGGTCCTGGCACCGTAGCATCAGAGCCAGACCGAAGCTACTGCTGTGGACGACTGGTTTCGGCCCATGGAGGAGACGTGGAACGCTGCCCACGTCCACCTCCAGCACACCGTGCATCGCCAGAAAGCCAATGCTGACCGCCACCGCAGTGAGGCCCCGATCTGATTGGGTCTGGCTCTCTACCCAGAACCTGCCCCTCCGCCTGCCCTGCCGGAAGCTGAGCCCGCGGTGTGTGGGGCCGTTCAAAGTCCTGAGGAGAGTTAACGAGGTTACGTATAGGTTGCTGCTCCCTCCTGATTACCGTATTAACCCCTCGTTTCACGTATCTCTCCTCAGGCCGGTGGTGGCTGGTCCGCTCCAGGAGTCTGAGGTGCGGGAGGTCCCTCTGCCCACTCTGGACATCGAGGGGGCCCCGGCGTACTCCGTCCGTTCCATCCTGGATTCGAGGTGTCGGGTGGGGGGCCTTCAGTACCTCGTGGAGTGGGAGGAGTACGGTCCGGAGGAGCGGTGCTGGGTCCCAGTGAGGGATTTCCTCGATCCCTCCATGTTGCGGATTTCCACCATCGCCATCCGGCTCACCCTGCTCCGCATCCTCCTGGCCGTCAAAGGGGTGGGGTACTGTCACGACTTCCTCCGAAGCTGTCTCCTCTCCTTGTTCAGGCAGGCTTCGGCGTTCGTCATCACCGGCCTTCTAGCCAATGCCACTCTCATCATTCCATTTGTTTTGTCTTGTTTTTACACACATCTGGTTCATATCCCCTCATCAGTCCCTGTATAAGTATTCCCTCTGCCCCCCATGTCTTTGTGTGTGATTGTTTCATGTGAAGGTGTCGATAGCTCGGTGGAGCTTTATGTACCGTATCGCCGGGATTTTCACCCGTGTGTTTTGTTTACTCCAGTGCGCCGTTATTACCGCACTGTAGTTGCTTTACACATTGTTGCGTACCGCTGTATTTGCCAAATAAACTATTCTGTGATTTACCCCTCCTGCGCCTGACTCTTTTCAAATCACCCGCTACAATGATGTAGTCTGTGTGTAGCGGTTAGGGGTTATGGTGTGAAGGTTAGGCTTGAATTTTTTTGCATGCTCACAGTCATTGTTGCGCAATGAAGTCCACAAGTGGAGGGAAAAGGTGAGAGGAGGAGAGCACGTAGATGCGAGAAGGAATTATACAATGAGCAAAGTGATCATGCTGTTTGTATGTGGCTGCTATGAAAGTTAACTGTGTTTGTGGTCGGGTAATCAGGGGTGTATTCATTCTGCCGATTCTGTTGCAAAACCTTTCTTAAACGGAAGCAAACAGAACGAAAAGTGGACAAACATACCTGATTGTCCAATAGAAACTCTTGTTTGCAACTGTTTGAACTAATAATTCCACCCTAGATCAGCTAGATGCAGTCAAGAGTGTGCAAGGCGGTATTGAATGTGTCACTGTCTGCCACCTTCATTACAAAAACAATATCTTGAGCTGTGCACCTACGTTGTAAACTTTCATTCGTAGGCTAGGTTGTAGAAAGCCCATGATGGGTATAAGGAAAATGTTAGTATAATGTAGTAGCCTAAACCTATCTATGTTACATTGAGCTGGATGAATGGAATATGAATGACAGTCATCCAATATGCTGTAATAGAAAAAAGGCCATGCTAATAAAACAAAATAAAAATGTCCTCCCTCATCTTAAACGGTACTGACCGCCACTGGTGTACACTGAGTGTATAAAACATTAGGTACACCTTCCTAATATTGAGTTGACCCCCCCCCCCCCTTTTGCCCTCAGAACAGCCTAAATTCGTCAGGGCATGGACTCTACAAGGTGTCGAAAGCGTTCCACAGGGATGCTGGCCCATGTTGACTCCAATGCTTCCCACAGTTGTGTCAAGTTGGCTGGATGTCCTTTGGGTGGTGGACCATTCTTGATACACATGGGAAACTGTTGAGTGTGAAAAACCCAGCAGCGTTGCAGTTCTTGACACACTCAAACCAGTGCGCCTGGCACCTACTACCATACCCCGTTCAAAGGCACTTAAATATTTTGTCTTGCCCATTCACCCTCTTAATTGCACACATACACAATCCATGTCTCAATTGTCTCAAGGCTTAAAAATCGTTCTTTAACCTGTCTCCTCCCCTTCATCTACACTGATTAAAGTGGATTTAAGTGACATCAATAAGGGATCATAGCTTTCACCTGGATTCACATGGTCGGTCTATGTCATGGAAAGAGCAGGTGTTCTTTATGTTTTCTACACTCAGTGTATGTGTGTTTGTTTGGGGAGGGAACGTTAAGCCTGCTTTTTGTAGTACAGTACTGTACCCCATCCTTGTGTGTGTATGTCTCTCTTTATATAATCTGTGTGTCGTCCCCCCTCATCCATTTCTCACCTGTTCCTGGGTCCGTTGCCGTTGCTGAGGCTGCCTCCTACCAGTGTTTGTAGGGAGGGCAGAGCAGTCCAGCTCAGCTGCCATCTACTCGGCCCTCTCCGGCCCCTGGGCATGGCCTGGCACGGGCACCACCTCAACACCCACAGCCTCTCCTTCACTGCAGGCACCTCCTGCCTCTGCCTCTCCGCCTAAACCAGCACCCAGAGACCACCACCAGCACCTCACAGCCCGGCCCAATGCAGCCAGGCCTCTGGGGAAATAACAACAGAAGACAACATGGTCAATACACCAATAACAACAACAGGCCACTACAAAGACGGACAAAGAAGAAGTCAATAAAGGAAAGGGTAATGTTCATAAGGCACAACACAGAAAAACATTTATCAGGGGTGCTGCAACATCCCCAGCACCCCTACTTCCCACAGCTATGCCATCGTAATCTACAGGGAAGCCAAAATGTTCCCAAACTGGAGATTTAAACTGATGGAGAATCTTCCTGGTCTATCGACCCCACCACTCACCATTGTGCAGAACTAGTTTCCGGCTGCACCTCACAAAATGTCAGTTTGAAGTGCACCAATTAAGATTTTGATTACAACATGCACATAGGCTCTAGTTGTTTTAACAGAATAGCCAGAATAGTTATTTCAGCTCAGATGTACTGGAGGCATACAACGCAGCGTAGGCATAGCCTACAGGTCCAGTGTTTTTTGTATGTATACAGTGCCTTCGGAAAGAATTCAGATCCCTTGATTTTTTCAACATTTTGTTACGTTACAGCCTTATTCTAAAATTGATTAAATAAATACAAATCCTCAGCAATCTACACATAATACCCCATAATGACAAAGTGAAAAAAGGTTTTTAGAGATTTTTGCAAATGTATTAAAAATATAAAACAGAAATACCTTATTTACATAAGTATTCAGACCCTTTGCTATGAGACTCGAAATTGAGCTCAGGGGCATCCTTTTTCCATTGATCATCCTTTAGATGTTTCTACAACTTGATTATAAATGATTTGGAAAGGCAAACACCTGTCAATGTAAGTTCCACAGTTGACAGTGCATGTCAGAGCAAGAACAAAGCCATGAGGTCGAAGGAATTGTCCGTAGAGCTCCGAGACAGGAGTGTGTCGAGGCACAGATCTGGGGAAGGGTACCAAAAAATATCTGCAGTGTTGAAGGTCCCCAAGAACATAGTGTCCTCCATCATTCTTAAATGGAAGAAGTTTAGAACCACCAAGACTCTTCCTAGAGCTGGCCACCCAGCCAAACTGAGCAATCAAGGGAGAAGGGCCTTGGTCAGGGAGATGAGTTCCTCTGTGGAGATGGGAGAACCTTCCAGAAGGACAACCATCTCTGCAGCACTCCACCAATCAGGCCTTTATGCTAGAGTGGCCAGACAGAAGCCACTCCTCAGTAAAAGTCACATGACAGCCCACTTGGAGTTTGCCAAAAGGCACCTAAAGGACTCTCAGACCATGAGAAACAAGATTCTCTGGTCTGATGAAACCAAGATAGAACTCTTTGGCCTGAATGCCAAGCGTCACGTCTGGAGGAAACCTGGCACCATCCCTATCGTGAAGCATGGTGGTGGCAGCATCATGCTGTGGGGGTGTTTTTCAGCAGCAGGGACTGGAAGACTAGTCAGGATCGAGGCAAAGATGAACAGAGCAAAGTACAGAGAGATCCTTGATGAAAACCTGCTCCAGAGCGCTCAGGTCCTCAGACTGGGAGAAACTCCCCAAATAGAGTTGTGCCAAGCTTGTAGCGTCATACCCAAGAAGACTCAATACTGTAATTGCTGCCAAAGGTGCTTCAACAAAGTACTGAGTAAAGGGCTGAATAGATATGTAAATGTAATATTTCTGTTTTTAATTTGAAATAAATTAGCAAACATTTCTAAAAACCTGTTTTTGCTTTGTCATTATGGTGTATTGTGTGTAGATTGATGAGGGAAAAAACAATTTAATCAATTTTAGAATAAGGCTGTAACATAACAAAATGTGAAAAAAGTCAAGGGGTCTGAATACTTTCCGAAGGCACTGTATGTCTATTTGTTTTATGCATTCATTCGGGTTCACAGTGCTGGCCGCAATCACACACTATTGCCCTGGTTCAACACTAACCCATAACCATTACCCTAACCCTAACCCTTGCTTCATGTCCACACCCCGGTTCAACCCTAAGTAACCCTAGTATCAGCGTAATCTTGGCATAACCCTAACTTTAGCCTTATGTTCAACCCTGGCTCAAACCTTACCCTAACCCTTACAAATAGGGCTCCCCTACCTCTGAATTCCAATTTCAACCCCTGTATGCAAACATAGATCACACTGGAATTCAGATCAATCAAGATAGGGGGGTCATTATATATAGATATGTATGTATTATATATATATATATATATATATATATATATATATATATATATATATATATATACAGTGAGGGAAAAAAGTATTTGATCCCTTGCTGATTTTGTACGTTTGCCCACTGACAAAGAAATGATCAGTCTATAATTTTAATGGTAGGTTTATTTGAACAGTGAGAGACAGAATAACAACAAAACAATTCAGAAAAATGCATGTCAAAAATGTTATAAATTGATTTGCATTTTAATGAGGGAAATAAGTATTTGACCCCCTCTCAATCAGAAAGATTTCTGGCTCCCAGGTGTCTTTTATACAGGTAACGAGTTGAGATTAGGAGCACACTCTTAAAGGAGTCCATTAAGAGCAATCAATCAGATTCAAAAATCTCCACCATGGCCAAGAACAAAGAGCTCTCCAAGAATGTCAGGGACAAGATTGTAGACCTACTTGTAGCTGGAATGGGCTACAAGACCATCACCAAACAGATTGGTGAGAAGGTGACAACAGTTGTTGCGATTATTCGCTAATGGAAGAAACACAAAATAACTGTCAATCTCCCTCGGCCTGGGGCTCCATGCAAGATCTCACCTCGTGGAGTTGTAATGATCATGAGAACGGTGAGGAATCAGCCCAAAACTACACGGGAGGATCTTGTCAATGATCTCAAGGCAGCTGGGACCATAGTCACCAAGAAAACAATTGGTAACACACTACGCCGTGAAGGACTGAAATCCTGCAGCGCCCTCAAGGTCCCCCTGCTCAAGAAAGCACATATACAGGCCCGTCTGAAGTTTGCCAATGAACACCTGAATGATTCAGAGGAGAACTGGGTGAAAGTGTTGTGGTCAGATGAGACCAAAATGGAGCTCTTTGGCATCAACTCAACTCGCCGTGTTTGGAGGAGGAGGAATGCTGCCTTTAACCCCAAGAACACCATCCCCACCGTCAAACATGGAGGTGGAAACATTATGCTTTGGGGGGTTTTTTCTGCTAAGGGTACAGGACAACTTCACCGCATCAAAGGGACGATGGACGGGGCCATGTACCGTCAAATCTTGGGCGAGAACCTCCTTCCCTCAGCCAGGGCATTGAAAATGGGTCGTGGATGGGTATTCCAGCATGACAATGACCCAAAACACACGGCCAAGGCAACAAAGGAGTGGCTCAAGAAGAAGCACATTAAGGTCCTGGAGTGGCCTAGCCAATCTCCAGACCTTAATGCCATAGAAAATCTGTGGAGGGAGCTGAAGGTTCGAGTTGCCAAACATCAGCCTCGAAATCTTAATGACTTGGAGAAGATCTGCAATGAGAAAAGAGACAAAATCCCTCCTGAGATGTGTGCAAACCTGGTGGCCAACTACAAGAAACGTCTGACCTCTGTGATTGCCAACAAGGGTTTTGCCACCAATTACTAAGTCATGTTTTGCAGAGGGGTCAAATACTTATTTCCCTCATTAAAATGCAAATACATGTATAACATTTTTGACATGCTTTTTTCTGGATTTTTTGTTGTTGTTATTCTGTCTCTCACTGTTCAAATAAACCTACCATTAAAATTATAGGCTGATAATTTCTTTGTCAGTGGGCAAACGTACAAAATCAGCAGGGGATCAAATACTTTTTTCCCTCACTGTATATATATACTACCAGTCAAAGGTTTGGAGACACCTACTCATTCAAGGGTATTTCTTTATTTTTACTATTTTTTACATTGTAGAATAATAGTGAAGACATCAAAAGTTTGAAATAACACATATTGTCACGACTTCCGCCGAGGCTGCCTCCCCTCCTTGTTCGGGCAGGTTTCGGCGTTCGTCGTCACCGGCTTACTAGCTACTGCTGCTCCCATTCTCATCACTCCACTTGTCTTGTCTTTTCAATCACACACACCTGGTGCTCATCCCCTAATTAGTCTGTGTATAAGTGTTCCCTCTGCCCCCTTGTCTTTGTGAGTGATTGTTCTATGTGGGAGGAGAGTAGCTCGGTTGAGATACTCTCTCATTTATTTTGCCAGGGTTGATTTTCCCCTGTGTCATTACATTTATTGTATTTTCTGAGACTGTGTTTGGTCAGGGAGGATTGTTTCCCCTGTACCTGTTTCAATTGCCATTGTATGTCTGGAAGGAATAAATCTGCATCCGGTTATTTTACTCCTGCGCCTGAATCCGTCCATCATTCACCACACATATGGAATCATATAGTAAACAAAAAAGTGTTAAACAAATCAAAATATATTTTATATTTGAGATTCTTCAAATTTGCCTTGATGACAGCTTTGCACACTCTTGGCATTTTCTCAACCAGCTTTACCTGGAATGTTTTTTTCAACAGTCAAATCAAATCAAATCAAATTGTATTTGCCACATGCGCCGAATACAACAGGTGTAGACATTACAGTGAAATGCTTACTTACAAGCCCTTAACCAACAATTCAGTTTTAAAAAACAAAAGAAAGTGTTAAGTAAAAAAAAGAAGAAAATAAGTAAATAATTAAAGAGCAGCAGTAAAATAAAATAACAGTAGGGAGGCTATATACAGGGGGTACCGGTACAGAGTCAATGTGCGGGGGCACCGGTTAGTCGAGGTAATTGAGGTAATATGTACATGTGGGTAGAGTTAAAGTGACTATGCATGAATAATAAACAGAGTAGCAGCAGCGTAAAAGAAAGGGTTGGGGTGGGGTGGAAGGGCAATGCAAATAGTCCGGGTAGCCATTATTAGCTGTTCATGAGTTTTATGGCTTGGGAGTAGATGCTGTAGGGAAGCCTTTTGGACCTAGACTTGGCGCTCCGGTACCGCTTGCCGTGCGGTAGCAGAGAGAACAGTCTATGATTAGGGTGACTGGATTCTTTGATAATTTTCAGGGCCTTCCTCTGACACTGCCTGGTATAGAGGTCCTGGATGGCAGGAAGCTTGAAGGAGTTCCCACATAAGCTGAGCACTTGTTGGCTGCTTTTCCTTCACTGTGCGGTCCGACTCGTCCCAAACCATCTCAATTGGGTTGAGGTCGGGGGATTGTGGAGGCCAGGTCATCTGATGCAGCACTCCATCACTCTCCTTCTTGGTAAAATAGCCCTTACACAGCCTGGAGGTGTGTTGGGTCATTGTCCTTTGAAAAACAAATGATAGTCCCACTAAGCCCAAACCATATAGGATGGTGTATCGCTGCAGAATGCTGTGGTAGCCATGCTGGTTAAGTGTGCCTTGAATTCTAAATAAATAACAGACAGTGTCAAAAGCAATGCACCCCAACACCATAACACCTCCTCCTCCATGCTTTACGGTGGGAAATACACATAATTTATTTTTAATTTTTTAATTTAACCTTTATTTAACCAGGTAAACCAGTTGAGAACAAGTTCTCATTTACAACTGCGACTGGCCAAGATAAAGCAAAGCAGTGCGATAAAAACAACAACAAAGAGTTACATATGGGGTAAAACAAAACAAAGTCAAAAATACAACAGAAATACATATAATATACAGTGTGCAAATTTAGCAAGTTATGGAGGTAAGGCAATAAAATAGGCTATAGTGCAAAATAATTACAATTAGTATTAACACTGGAATGATAGATGTGCAAGAGATGATGTGCAAATAGAGATACTGGGGTACAAATGAGCAAAATAAATAACAATATAGGGATGAGGTAGTTGGGCGGGCTAATTTCAGATGGGCTGTGTACAGGTGCAGTGATCGGTAAGGTGCTCTGACAACTGATGCTTAAAGTTAGTGAGGGAGATAAGTGTCTCCAGCTTCAGAGATTTTTGCAATTTGTTCCAGTCATTGGCAGCAGAGAACTGGAAGGAATTGCGGCCAAAGGAGGTGTTGGCTTTGGGGATGACCAGTGAGATATACCCGCTGGAGCGCACACTACGGGTGGGTGTTGCTATGGTGACCAATGAGCTAAGATAAGGCGGGGATTTGCCTAGCAGTGATTTATAGATGGCCTGGAGCCAGTGGGTTTGGCGACGAATATGTAGTGAGGACCAGCCAACAAGAGCGTACAGGTCACAGTGGTGGGTATTATATGGGGCTTTGGAGACAAAACGGATGGCACTGTGATAGACTACATCCAATTTGCTGAGTAGAGTGTTGGAGGCTATTTTGTAAATGATATCGCCGAAGTCAAGGATCGGTAGGATAGTCAGTTTTACGAGGGCATGTTTGGCAGCATGAGTGAAGGAGGCTTTGTTGCGAAATAGGAAACCGATTCTAGATTTAACTTTGGATTAGAGATTCTTAATGTGAGTCTGGAAGGAGAGTTTACAGTCTAACCAGACACCTAGATATTTGTAGTTGTCCACATACTCTAGGTCAGACCCGTCGAGAGTAGTGATTCTAGTCGGGTGGGCGGGTGCAAGCAGCGTTCGGTTGAAGAGCATGCATTTAGTTTTACTAGTGTTTAAGAGCAGTTGGAGGCTACTGAAGGAGTGTTGTATGGAATTGAAGCTCGTTTGGAGGTTTGTTAACACAGTGTCCAATGAAGGGCCAGATGTATACAAAATGGTGTCGTCTGCGTATAGGTGGATCTGAGAGTCACCAGTAGCAAGAGCGACGTCATTGATATACACAGAGAAAAGAGTCGGCCCAAGAATTGAACCCTGTGGCACCCCCATAGAGACTGCCATAGGTCCAGACAACAGGCCCTCCGATTTGACACATTGAACTCTATCTGAGAAGTAGTTGGTGAACCAGGCGAGGCAGTCATTTGAGAAACCAAGGCTATTTAGTCTGCCAATAAGAATGCGATGGTTGACAGAGTCGAAAGCCTTGGCCAGGTCAATGAAAACGGCTGCACAGTACTGTCTATTATCGATCGCGGTTATAATATCGTTTAGGACCTTGAGCGTGGCTGAAGTGCACCCATGACCAGCTCGGAAACCGGATTGCATAGCGGAGAAGGTACGGTGGGATTCGAAATGGTCGGTGATCTGTTTGTTGACTTGGCTTTCAAAAACTTTTGAAAGGCAGGGCAGGATGGATATGGGTCTGTAACAGTTTGGATCTAGAGTGTCACCCCCTTTGAAGAGGGGGATGACCGCGGCAGCTTTCCAATCTCTGGGGATCTCAGACGTTACGAAAGAGAGGTTGAACAGGCTAGTAATAGGGGTTGCGACAATTTCGCGGCTAGTTTTAGAAAGAAAGGGTCCAGATTGTCTAGCCCAGATGATTTGTAGGGGTCCAGATTTTGCAGCTCTTTTAGAACATCAGCTGTCTGGATTTGTGTGAAGGAGAAGCGGGGGGGCATGGGCAAGTTGCAGCGGAGGGTGCAGAGCTGGTGGCCGGGGTAGTGGTAGCCAGGTGGAAAGCATGGCCAGCCGTAGCAAAATGCTTGTTGAAATTCTCGATTATTGTAGATTTATCGGTGGTGATAGTGTTTCCTAGCCTCAGTGCAGTGGGCAGCTGGGAGGAAGTGCTCTTATTTTGTATGGACTTTACAGTGTCCCAAAACTTTTTGGAGTTAGTGCTACAGGATGCAAATTTCTGTTTGAAAAAGTTAGCCTTTGCTTTCCTAACTGCTTGTGTATATTGGTTCCTAACTTCCCTGAAAAGTTGCATATCGCGGGGGCTATTTGATGCTAATGCAGTACGCCACAGGATGTTTTTGTGCTGGTCAAGGGCAGTCAAGTCTGAGGAGAACCAGGGGCTATATCTGTTCTTAGTTCTGAATTTTTTGAATGGGGCATGTCTATTTAAGATTGAGAGGAAATTACTTTTAAAGAACAACCAGGCATCCTCTACTGACGGAATGAGATCTATATCCATCCAGGATACCTGGGCCAGGTCAATTAGGAAGGCCTGCTCGCTGAAGTCCCCTGCTGATTTTGTACGTTTGCCCACTGACAAAGAAATGATCAGTCTATAATTTTAATGGTAGGTTTATTTGAACAGTGAGAGACAGAATAACAACAAAACAATTCAGAAAAATGCATGTCAAAAATGTTATAAATTGATTTGCATTTTAATGAGGGAAATAAGTATTTGACCCCCTCTCAATCAGAAAGATTTCTGGCTCCCAGGTGTCTTTTATACAGGTAACGAGTTGAGATTAGGAGCACACTCTTAAAGGGAGTGCTCCTAATCTCAGATTGTTACCAGTATAAAAGACTCCTATCCACAGAAGCAATCAATCAGATTCAAAAATCTCCACCATGGCCAAGAACAAAGAGCTCTCCAAGAATGTCAGGGACAAGATTGTAGACCTACTTGTAGCTGGAATGGGCTACAAGACCATCACCAAACAGATTGGTGAGAAGGTGACAACAGTTGTTGCGATTATTCGCTAATGGAAGAAACACAAAATAACTGTCAATCTCCCTCGGCCTGGGGCTCCATGCAAGATCTCACCTCGTGGAGTTGTAATGATCATGAGAACGGTGAGGAATCAGCCCAAAACTACACGGGAGGATCTTGTCAATGATCTCAAGGCAGCTGGGACCATAGTCACCAAGAAAACAATTGGTAACACACTACGCCGTGAAGGACTGAAATCCTGCAGCGCCCTCAAGGTCCCCCTGCTCAAGAAAGCACATATACAGGCCCGTCTGAAGTTTGCCAATGAACACATGAATGATTTAGAGGAGAACTGGGTGAAAGTGTTGTGGTCAGATGAGACCAAAATGGAGCTCTTTGGCATCAACTCAACTCGCCGTGTTTGGAGGAGGAGGAATGCTGCCTTTAACCCCAAGAACACCATCCCCACCGTCAAACATGGAGGTGGAAACATTATGCTTTGGGGTTTTTTTCTGCTAAGGGTACAGGACAACTTCACCGCATCAAAGGGACGATGGACGGGGCCATGTACCGTCAAATCTTGGGCGAGAACCTCCTTCCCTCAGCCAGGGCATTGAAAATGGGTCGTGGATGGGTATTCCAGCATGACAATGACCCAAAACACACGGCCAAGGCAACAAAGGAGTGGCTCAAGAAGAAGCACATTAAGGTCCTGGAGTGGCCTAGCCAATCTCCAGACCTTAATGCCATAGAAAATCTGTGGAGGGAGCTGAAGGTTCGAGTTGCCAAACATCAGCCTCGAAATCTTAATGACTTGGAGAAGATCTGCAATGAGAAAAGAGACAAAATCCCTCCTGAGATGTGTGCAAACCTGGTGGCCAACTACAAGAAACGTCTGACCTCTGTGATTGCCAACAAGGGTTTTGCCACCAATTACTAAGTCATGTTTTGCAGAGGGGTCAAATACTTATTTCCCTCATTAAAATGCAAATACATGTATAACATTTTTGACATGCTTTTTTCTGGATTTTTTGTTGTTGTTATTCTGTCTCTCACTGTTCAAATAAACCTACCATTAAAATTATAGGCTGATAATTTCTTTGTCAGTGGGCAAACGTACAAAATCAGCAGGGGATCAAATACTTTTTTCCCTCACTGTATATATATACTACCAGTCAAAGGTTTGGAGACACCTACTCATTCAAGGGTATTTCTTTATTTTTACTATTTTTTACATTGTAGAATAATAGTGAAGACATCAAAAGTTTGAAATAACACATATTGTCACGACTTCCGCCGAGGCTGCCTCCCCTCCTTGTTCGGGCAGGTTTCGGCGTTCGTCAAGTCACCGGCTTACTAGCTACTGCTGCTCCCATTCTCATCACTCCACTTGTCTTGTCTTTTCAATCACACACACCTGGTGCTCATCCCCTAATTAGTCTGTGTATAAGTGTTCCCTCTGCCCCCTTGTCTTTGTGAGTGATTGTTCTATGTGGGAGGAGAGTAGCTCGGTTGAGATACTCTCTCATTTATTTTGCCAGGGTTGATTTTCCCCTGTGTCATTACATTTATTGTATTTTCTGAGACTGTGTTTGGTCAGGGAGGATTGTTTCCCCTGTACCTGTTTCAATTGCCATTGTATGTCTGGAAGGAATAAATCTGCATCCGGTTATTTTACTCCTGCGCCTGAATCCAGTCCATCATTCACCACACATATGGAATCATATAGTAAACAAAAAAGTGTTAAACAAATCAAAATATATTTTATATTTGAGATTCTTCAAATTTGCCTTGATGACAGCTTTGCACACTCTTGGCATTTTCTCAACCAGCTTTACCTGGAATGTTTTTTTCAACAGTCAAATCAAATCAAATCAAATTGTATTTGCCACATGCGCCGAATACAACAGGTGTAGACATTACAGTGAAATGCTTACTTACAAGCCCTTAACCAACAATTCAGTTTTAAAAAACAAAAGAAAGTGTTAAGTAAAAAAAAGAAGAAAATAAGTAAATAATTAAAGAGCAGCAGTAAAATAAAATAACAGTAGGGAGGCTATATACAGGGGGTACCGGTACAGAGTCAATGTGCGGGGGGCACCGGTTAGTCGAGGTAATTGAGGTAATATGTACATGTGGGTAGAGTTAAAGTGACTATGCATGAATAATAAACAGAGTAGCAGCAGCGTAAAAGAAAGGGTTGGGGTGGGGTGGAAGGGCAATGCAAATAGTCCGGGTAGCCATTATTAGCTGTTCATGAGTTTTATGGCTTGGGAGTAGATGCTGTAGGGAAGCCTTTTGGACCTAGACTTGGCGCTCCGGTACCGCTTGCCGTGCGGTAGCAGAGAGAACAGTCTATGATTAGGGTGACTGGATTCTTTGATAATTTTCAGGGCCTTCCTCTGACACTGCCTGGTATAGAGGTCCTGGATGGCAGGAAGCTTGAAGGAGTTCCCACATAAGCTGAGCACTTGTTGGCTGCTTTTCCTTCACTGTGCGGTCCGACTCGTCCCAAACCATCTCAATTGGGTTGAGGTCGGGGGATTGTGGAGGCCAGGTCATCTGATGCAGCACTCCATCACTCTCCTTCTTGGTAAAATAGCCCTTACACAGCCTGGAGGTGTGTTGGGTCATTGTCCTTTGAAAAACAAATGATAGTCCCACTAAGCCCAAACCATATAGGATGGTGTATCGCTGCAGAATGCTGTGGTAGCCATGCTGGTTAAGTGTGCCTTGAATTCTAAATAAATAACAGACAGTGTCAAAAGCAATGCACCCCAACACCATAACACCTCCTCCTCCATGCTTTACGGTGGGAAATACACATAATTTATTTTTAATTTTTTAATTTAACCTTTATTTAACCAGGTAAACCAGTTGAGAACAAGTTCTCATTTACAACTGCGACTGGCCAAGATAAAGCAAAGCAGTGCGATAAAAACAACAACAAAGAGTTACATATGGGGTAAAACAAAACAAAGTCAAAAATACAACAGAAATACATATAATATACAGTGTGCAAATTTAGCAAGTTATGGAGGTAAGGCAATAAAATAGGCTATAGTGCAAAATAATTACAATTAGTATTAACACTGGAATGATAGATGTGCAAGAGATGATGTGCAAATAGAGATACTGGGGTACAAATGAGCAAAATAAATAACAATATAGGGATGAGGTAGTTGGGCGGGCTAATTTCAGATGGGCTGTGTACAGGTGCAGTGATCGGTAAGGTGCTCTGACAACTGATGCTTAAAGTTAGTGAGGGAGATAAGTGTCTCCAGCTTCAGAGATTTTTGCAATTTGTTCCAGTCATTGGCAGCAGAGAACTGGAAGGAATTGCGGCCAAAGGAGGTGTTGGCTTTGGGGATGACCAGTGAGATATACCCGCTGGAGCGCACACTACGGGTGGGTGTTGCTATGGTGACCAATGAGCTAAGATAAGGCGGGGATTTGCCTAGCAGTGATTTATAGATGGCCTGGAGCCAGTGGGTTTGGCGACGAATATGTAGTGAGGACCAGCCAACAAGAGCGTACAGGTCACAGTGGTGGGTATTATATGGGGCTTTGGAGACAAAACGGATGGCACTGTGATAGACTACATCCAATTTGCTGAGTAGAGTGTTGGAGGCTATTTTGTAAATGATATCGCCGAAGTCAAGGATCGGTAGGATAGTCAGTTTTACGAGGGCATGTTTGGCAGCATGAGTGAAGGAGGCTTTGTTGCGAAATAGGAAACCGATTCTAGATTTAACTTTGGATTAGAGATTCTTAATGTGAGTCTGGAAGGAGAGTTTACAGTCTAACCAGACACCTAGATATTTGTAGTTGTCCACATACTCTAGGTCAGACCCGTCGAGAGTAGTGATTCTAGTCGGGTGGGCGGGTGCAAGCAGCGTTCGGTTGAAGAGCATGCATTTAGTTTTACTAGTGTTTAAGAGCAGTTGGAGGCTACTGAAGGAGTGTTGTATGGAATTGAAGCTCGTTTGGAGGTTTGTTAACACAGTGTCCAATGAAGGGCCAGATGTATACAAAATGGTGTCGTCTGCGTATAGGTGGATCTGAGAGTCACCAGTAGCAAGAGCGACGTCATTGATATACACAGAGAAAAGAGTCGGCCCAAGAATTGAACCCTGTGGCACCCCCATAGAGACTGCCATAGGTCCAGACAACAGGCCCTCCGATTTGACACATTGAACTCTATCTGAGAAGTAGTTGGTGAACCAGGCGAGGCAGTCATTTGAGAAACCAAGGCTATTTAGTCTGCCAATAAGAATGCGATGGTTGACAGAGTCGAAAGCCTTGGCCAGGTCAATGAAAACGGCTGCACAGTACTGTCTATTATCGATCGCGGTTATAATATCGTTTAGGACCTTGAGCGTGGCTGAAGTGCACCCATGACCAGCTCGGAAACCGGATTGCATAGCGGAGAAGGTACGGTGGGATTCGAAATGGTCGGTGATCTGTTTGTTGACTTGGCTTTCAAAAACTTTTGAAAGGCAGGGCAGGATGGATATGGGTCTGTAACAGTTTGGATCTAGAGTGTCACCCCCTTTGAAGAGGGGGATGACCGCGGCAGCTTTCCAATCTCTGGGGATCTCAGACGTTACGAAAGAGAGGTTGAACAGGCTAGTAATAGGGGGTTGCGACAATTTCGCGGCTAGTTTTAGAAAAGAAAGGGTCCAGATTGTCTAGCCCAGATGATTTGTAGGGGTCCAGATTTTGCAGCTCTTTTAGAACATCAGCTGTCTGGATTTGTGTGAAGGAGAAGCGGGGGGGCATGGGCAAGTTGCAGCGGAGGGTGCAGAGCTGGTGGCCGGGGTAGTGGTAGCCAGGTGGAAAGCATGGCCAGCCGTAGCAAAATGCTTGTTGAAATTCTCGATTATTGTAGATTTATCGGTGGTGATAGTGTTTCCTAGCCTCAGTGCAGTGGGCAGCTGGGAGGAAGTGCTCTTATTTTGTATGGACTTTACAGTGTCCCAAAACTTTTTGGAGTTAGTGCTACAGGATGCAAATTTCTGTTTGAAAAAGTTAGCCTTTGCTTTCCTAACTGCTTGTGTATATTGGTTCCTAACTTCCCTGAAAAGTTGCATATCGCGGGGGCTATTTGATGCTAATGCAGTACGCCACAGGATGTTTTTGTGCTGGTCAAGGGCAGTCAAGTCTGAGGAGAACCAGGGGCTATATCTGTTCTTAGTTCTGAATTTTTTGAATGGGGCATGTCTATTTAAGATTGAGAGGAAATTACTTTTAAAGAACAACCAGGCATCCTCTACTGACGGAATGAGATCTATATCCATCCAGGATACCTGGGCCAGGTCAATTAGGAAGGCCTGCTCGCTGAAGTGTTTTTGGGAGCGTTTGACAGTGATGAGGGGTGGTCGTTTGACCGCGGACGCGTTACGGACGCAGGCAATAAGGCAGTGATCGCTGAGATCCTGGTTGAAGACAGCGGAGGTGTATTTAGAGGGTAAGTTAGTCAGGATGATATCTATGAGGGTACCCATGTTTACGGATTTAGGGTTGTACCTGGTAGGTTCGTTGATAATTTGTGTGAGATTGAGGGCCTCTAGTTTAGATTGTAGGATGGCCGGGGTGTTAAGCATATCCCAATTTAGGTCACCAAGCAGTACGAACTCTGAGGATAGATGGGGGGCAATCAATTCACATATGGTGTCCAGGGCACAGCTGGGGGCTGAGGGGGGTCTGTAGCAAGCGGCAACAGTGAGAGATTTATTTCTGGAAAGGTGGATTTTTAGAAGTAGAAGCTCAAACTGTTTGGGCACAGACCTGGATAGTATGATGGAGCTCTGCAGGCTATCTCTATAGTAGATTGCAACTCCACCCCCTTTGGCAGTTCTATCTAGACGGAAAATGTTATAGTTGAGGATGGAAATTTCAGAATTTTTGGTGGCCTTCCTAAGCCAGGATTCAGACACTGCTAGAACATCAGGGTTGGCGGAGTGTGCTAACGCAGTGAATAACTCAAACTTAGGAAGGAGGCTTCTGATATTTATGTGCAGAAAACCAAGACTTTTACGGTTACAGAAGTCAACAAATGATAGCTCCTGGGGAGTAGGAGTGATACTGGGGGCTGCAGGGCCTGGGTTAGCCTCTACATCACCAGAGGAACAGAGGAGGACTAGAATAAGGATACGACTAAAGGCTTTAAGAACTGGTCTTCTAGTGCGTTGGGTACATAGAATAAAGGGGGCAGTTCTCCGGGCGTTGTAGAAAAGATTCAGGGCATTATGTACAGAAAAGGATATGGAAGGATATGAGTACAGTTCAGGTAACCCTAAGCGTTGGGTAACAATGAAAGAGATAGCGTCATTGGAGGCATCGATTGAGCCGGTCTCGGCGTGTATGGGGGTGGAACAAAGGAACTATATGAGGCAGTTTGAGAGGGACTAGGGGTTCTACAGTGAAATTGTATAATAAGAACTAACCCAAACAGCAATAAGCAAGGCATAATTGACATGGGAGAGAGGCATAAAGCAGTCACAGGTGTTATTAGAGAGAGCTAAGACACAACTGGAAATAGCGATAACGTGTGGGCTAAGACTAAACAGAATAAACAGGACAGGGTACCGTGTAAAGGAACAGTCCAGCAGGCATCAGCTGTGCAGCTGAGTGATCATAAGGTCCAGTGAACAGCAATATGTGAGTCCGAGAGCAGTTCAAATTGGTGCTTCAGCACAGCTAGCAGGGAGCACAGTTGTAGTTTGCGTGTGCTAGCGGGCCGGGGCTGGCAGATGGATCTTCGTGGTCGTCGCAACGGGAAGCCTGTTGAAACCACATCAGACTATTTCGTCGGCAAACCAGTCGTGTTGGATCGGCGGGGCTCAGTGTCAACACTAGGAGGTCCCGTCCGGTTGACAGAGAGGTAGATAGCCGGGAGATGGGCCTGAGGCTAGCTCAAGGCTAACTGGTGCTTGCTATAGGGCAATGGTAATCAGCCAACAACAGGTTGCAGCTAGCTAGCTGATTGTGATGATCCGGCGCTAGGGTCCAGTGATTCCGGCAGAAAGTCCAATAAGCTCTGGGTCGATAGCACGCTGGGTCGATAGCACGCTGTGCAGACTGGCCGACGAATTGTCCAGGCTAGAGCTAGAGCTGGCTGGTGGATAGTGTAGGCCACGGACAGTGGTGAAGACGCTAACGTTGACTAATAGCAGGTAGCCATTCAGATTGCGGCTACACTCGTTTCAGCTTACGGTTCTTGATGAAAGTTATAAAGAAATAATAGAATCCTTTCCACGTTGGGTGAGGCGGGTTGCAGGAAAGTATATTTAGTTAAAGAATGAGAGTAAAAAAATTGAGAAATATATACAAAATAGACACAAAAAAAAACAAGAAACGGGATATTTACACAGGACGATGAAATAAAAGCGACCGCACTGCTACGCCATCTTGGTTAGAAGACCATAAGGAGATCATCCGTTCACCCACACCGCGTCTTACAAAGACACGGCGGTTGGAACCAAAAATCTCAAATTTGGGCTCCAGACCAAAGGACAAATTTCCACCAGTCTAATGTCCATTGCTCGTGTTTCTTGGCCCAAGCAAGTCTCTTCTTCTTATTGGTGTCCTTTAGTAGTGGTTTCTTTGCAGCAATTTGACCATGAAGGCCTGATTCACGCAGTCTCCTCTGAACAGTTGATGTTGAGACGTGTCTGTTACTTGAACTCTGTGAAGCATTTATTTGGAATGCAATTTATGAGGATGGTACCTCTAATTAACTTATCCTCTGCAGCAGAGGTAACTCTGGGTCTTCCTTTCCTGTGGCAGACCTCATGAGAGCCAGTTTCATCATAGCGCTTGATTGTTTTTGCGACTGCACTTAAATAAACTTTAAAAGTTCTTTGAATTTTCCGCATTGACTGACCTTCATGTATTAAAGTAATGATGGACTGTCGCTTACTTTGCTTATTTGAGCTGTTGTTGCCATAATATGGACTTGGTCTTTTACCAAATAGGGCTATCTTCTGTATACCCCCTTACCTTATCACAACACAACTGATTGGCTAAAATTCATTAAGAAGGAAAGAAATTCCACAAATTAACTTTTAACAAGGCACACCTGTTAATTGAAATGCATTCCAGGTGACTACCTCATGAAGCTGGTTGAGAGAATGCCAAGAGTGTGCAAAGGTGTCATCAAGGCAAAGGGTGGCTATTTAAAGTAAATATATATTTTGATTTGTTTAACACTTTTTTGGTTACTACATGATTCCATATGTGTTATTTCATATTTTTGATGTCTTCACTATTATTCTACAATGTAGAAAATAGTAAAAATTAAGAAAAACCCTTGAATGAGTAGGTGTGTCCAAACCTTTGACTGGTACTGTATATATGTCACGTCTCCTCCCGTTGCTCCCCTCCGGCGCTCTGATTCGCCGGTCTACTGAGCCACCGGTCTGGGCGCACCATCTTGGCAACACCGGAATGGAAACCCAACTCACCCTAATCACCTCCAGCACACCTGCACCTCATCATCTCATCACCACCCCTATTTAGCCCTGGACTGTTCTGGATGATGTAGTGTGTGATTGTTTAGCTTCTTGTTGTTTACGCTATCTTTGTTATTTCTCTTTGTCATTGTTAAGTAAACCTTGACCTTGTTAATTCCTGCGTCTGTGTCCTGCCTCTTTGTATACTCCGTACTCGTCACAGAATCACAGTGCCTCGACCAGCACATGTTGAGAGAGAGACTGCGTTCCCAACACCTCCCGGAGCCTCGACGCTCACCCCATCTGAGCTATGGAAGCCGCCCTGCTTCCGAGTCCTCACCCATGGAGGTGGGCAGCACCTCCTACACCACCACGGACCACAGATCTCTGGTGGCTCCTATCTAGGCGGTATGACTCCTGTCGCCGCTCCGTGAGTTATCTCAGCTCCTATCACAAAACCATTGTTTTTAGTTCCCATAACGGTGACTGGTTATTCCTTCTCTTCCATATTTACCGCAATGATAGATTCCGGATCAGCGGGGAACCTTATAGATAGGGAGCTGGTCTCTGAATGGGGGTTGCCCACGGTGCCACTGCCATCTCCGCTACACGTCACCTCACTGGACAATAAACCCCTTGGATCAGGCACCATTACGCACGTCACTCTCCCCATCACCATTCCCATACCACGAGGAGCTGTCATTCCACATCGTCACGTCACCCCTTCACCGGATCGTCTTGGGATTGCCCTGGCTCAGACTACACAACCCCTCCCTCAATTGGAGCACCAAGAGGATCACAGCCTGGTCCACCTCATGCCGGAAGACCTGCTTGCCGGTGGTTTGTTGTTCCACGTCAGTGGAGAGTCTGGAGTCCGCCCTCCAGCCCAACATTCCACGTGAGTACGCACATCTCTCCGACGTCTTCTCTTCATTAAAGGCCACGTGTCAGTCCTTCGTCAATGACATGTTTCCGGGACATGCTGAGTAGACAGGTGGTGTACATTTACGATATCCTGATCTACTCGGTTACGTTCAAGGAGCACGTCAGGGACGTCCGAGCTGTCCTACTCCACCGGATCAGTCCTCAGGGAGTGTTCATGGAAAGGGTGAAGATGGATGCCGTCAGGTCATGGCCAGTTCCCACCACCATCAAGGGCCTACAGAGCTTCCTGGGCTTCGCTAATTTCTACTGGCGTTTCATCAGGCCCTTCAGCTCCATAGCTGCCCTGCTCACCTCTCCTTAAGGGTGGGCCTCAGAAGCTGGCCTGGAACCCTGAGGCTGACGCTGCCTTCAAGAGGCTGAAGGAGAGGTTCACCACAGCGCCCATCCTAAAACACCCAGATCCATCTCGTCCTTTCATCCTGGAGGTGGAAGCATCGGAGGAGGGCGTGGGTGCGGTCCTCTCCCAGCGGCACGGTAAGCAAGAGAAAATGTATCCCTGTGCCTTTTTCTCTAGAAAGCTTACCCCTGCAGAGAGGAACTATGGCGTTGGAGACAGGGAGCTGTTGGCGGAGGTCCTCGCTCTGGAGGAATGGAAAGACTGGCTGGAGGGCGCAGTCCATCCATTCCAGATTCTTACTGGCCTCCGGAATATGGAGCACATACGGGCAGCGACACGGATGAACTCTCGTCAAGCCAGGTGGGCCCAATTTCTCAATCGCTTCCAATCCATTCTGTCCTACCACCCAGGATCCCAGAATGTGAAGGCCGACGCACTCTCCAGGATGCACCATACCGGAGAAAGGAAGGATCTGGGGGGTCCTATCCTGCCCTCGTCTCTCATCATTGCTCCTGTCATTTGGGATGTGGCGCCTGTCAACGCCCCTCCGGGGCGCGTGTATGTACCCACCAGTGTCCGTGACCGCCTGCTGATCTGGGCGCACACCACCCTTACGGCAGGGTACTCTGGTATTACGCGCACCCTGCCTTCTCTAGCCCCAAAATACTGGTGGCCCACCTTGGCTTCTGATGTCTCCCGCTACGTCAACTCCTGTTCCGTATGTGCCCAAATGAAGACCCCTCGGAACGCCCCGGCAGGCAAACTAGTTCCTCTCCCAGTGCCTCAGCAACCTTGGTCACACCTGTCCATAGACTTTGTCACCGACCTTCCACGTTCTGACGCCATTTTTTGCCACTAACTGGTCTTCCTTCTGCTCTCCAGGTCACTGAGGTCCTGTTCCAACAGGTCTTCCGGCATCATAGACCTCCAGAGGACATTGTCTCGGACTATGGCCCCCAATTCACCTCCTGAGTGTGGAAGGCTTTCCTGGAGAAGATTGGGTCATGGCCAGCCTCACTTCCGGGTATAGGCCTCAGTCGAATGGGCAGGTGGAGCGCATGAACCAGGAGCTGGGGAGGTTTCTTCGTTGCCACTGTCAGGACCGGCAGGGTGAGTGGGCGAGGTTTCTTCCCTGGGCAGAATATGCCCAGAACTCCCTCGTTCACTCCTCCCTGTATTCCAACCTGGGGATTGTCTGGCTGTCCACAAAAACCCTCCCTCTCCACTTGCCCTGCAAGAAACGGAGATCCCAGTTTGTGGGGCCGTTTTAAGGTCCTCTGGCGGATAAATTAGGCATCATACCGGCTGCTCCTTCCCCCTCACTACCATGTCTCACCCACTTTTCATGTGTCTCTCCTCAGGCCGGTGGTTCCTGGTCCTCTGGTGGATGCCGTCCCCCGGGGGAAGCCTCCTCCGCCACTGGACATTGACCTGCTGGTTCCGTGGGGGACGGCTCCATTACCTGGTGGACTGGGAGGGGTATGGTCCTGAGGAGAGGAGCTGGGTTCCGGCAGGTGACGTTCTGGACCCCAACGTTCTCGGGGTTGTCGTCCTGGCCGTTGACGTCCAGCGGCTGGGGGGTACTGTTACGTTGCTCTGATTCGCCGGTCTACTGAGCCACCGGTCTGGGCGCAACACCGGAATGGAAACCCAATGCACCATAATCACCTCCAGCGCACCTGCACCTCATCTCATCACCACCCCTATTTAGTTCTGGATGACGTGTGTGATTGTTTAGCTTCGTGTCGTTTACGCTATCTTTGTCATTGTTAAGTAAACCTTGACCTTGTTAATGTCTTCGTCCTGCCTCTTTGTATACTCAGTACTCGTCACAATATATAAAAAATAAACATCAATGATCAGTTTAATGGAATTGAATTTCATCAAGGCAGCACTGTTAAAGTTTAAGTGCACTTTATGGGAAAATATATATTTGGTTTCTTTTTAGATTAATTTATTCTTATTTGTCAGATTGGCTTTACTTTCAAATAAAACACATTTTGTGTTGTGAAAATATTTTGGTTTGTGTTTTAACTTTTTGAGGTTTCTTGGGTGGTCTAAGTTTTCCCATTCACTAGAACTCAAAAGTGGTCTCTAATGAGAAGTAATTTCCTCCCGTTGACGGCAACAGTAGCCTACTGTACTGTACTACCGACTGATCAGACCAATGACTGTCAGACTGACACAATGAGTTATACAGTACATCTTCCACATTCCCACACAGGCGCCCCTAGATCAAGTCATGGATCACTTTAAACTGCTTCTCTACTACTCAACAATAGTGTGATCTTGGATACAACTCTGCAAAATAAATGTGGTAATTTTCTGTTGACAAATGGAATAATAATGTATGTTAATCTGACAGTAATGAGAGGAAAGTGAATGTTAAGACCGTGCTCAGTCTCTGCGAGGGAGTGTGGGTTTTGAGCTCAAAATGGACAATCCACAAAATATAATTGCAACATGCAACAATTTCAAAGATTTTCCTGAGTTACAGTTCATATAAGGAAATCAGTCAATTGAAATAAATTCATTAGGCCCTAATCTATGGATTTCACATGATTGGGAATGCAGATATGCATCTGTTGGTCACAAAATAGGTTGGGGCGTGGATCAGGAAACCAGTCAGTATCTGGTGTGACCACCATTTGCCTCATGCAGCGTGACACCTCTCCTTCGCATAGAATTGATCAGGGTGTTGATTGTGGACTGTAGAATGTGGGCTGTTGTCCCACTCCTCTTCAATCGCTGTGTGAGCATCCCAAACATGCTCAATGGGTGACATGTCTGGTGAGTATGCAGTTCATGGTTCAGTTCAAGTTTTCAGCTTCCAGGAATTATGTACACATCCTTGCGACATGGGGCTGTGCATTATCATGCTGAAACATGAGGTGATAGCGGCAGGACAATGGGCCTCAGGATCTCGTCACGGTATCTCTGTGCATTAAAATTGCCATCGATAAAATGCAATTGCATTCGTTGTCTGTAGCTTATGCCTGCCCAAACCATAACCTCACCACCACGGGGCACTCTGTTCACAATGTTGACATCAGCAAACCGCTCGCCCACACAACGCCATACACATGGTCTGCGGTTGTGAGGTCGGTTGGACGTACTGCCAAATGTTATTGTCCCCAACACAAGGTGCACCTGTGTATTGATCATGCTGTTTAATCAGCTTCTTGATGTGGCACACTTTTCAAGTGGATAGATTGTCTTGGCAAAGGAGAAATGTTGACTAACATGGATGTAAACAAATTGGTGCAAAACATTTTAGAGAAATAAGGGTTTTGTGCATATGGAAAATGTCTGGAATGTTTTATTTAAGCTCTTGAAACATGGGACCAACACTTTACATGTTGCGTTTATATTTTTGTTCAGTGTAGATTTCTACTCTTTCAATTTTCTGTAGGGTTATGGAACTGGTCTAAAATGAGGTAGTAATGATTCCCAGATGTGCTGTATGTATACCATGCCATCAAAAGTTTGGGGTCACTTAGAAATGTCCTTGTTTTCGAAAGAAAAGCAAAATGTTTGTCCATTAAAATAACATCAAATTGATTAGAAATACAGTGTAGACATTGTTAATGTTGTAAATGGCTATTGTATCTGGAAATGGCTGATTTTTTTATGGAATATCTACATAGGTGTACAGAGGCCCATTATCAGCAACCATCAGTCCTGTGTTCAAATGGCACGTTCTGTTTGCTAATCCAAGTTTATCATTTTAAAAGGCTAATTGATCATTCGAAAACCATTTTGCAATTATGGTAGCACAGCTGAAAACTGTTGTGCTGATTAAAGAAGCAAAAAAACTGGCCTTCTTGAGATTAGTTGAATATCTGGAGCATCAGCAATTGTGGGTTCGATTACAGAATCAAAATAGCGAGAAACAAATTACTTTCTTCTGGAACACATTAGTCTATTCTTGTTCTGAGAAATGAAGGCTATTCCATGCGAGAAATTGCCAAGAAACTGAAGCTCTCGTACAACGCTGTGTACTACTCCCTTCACAGAACAGCGCAAACTGGCTCGAACCAGAATAGAAAGAGGAGTGGGAGGCCCCGGTGCACAACTGAGCAAGAGGACAAATACATTAGAGTGTCTAGTTTGAGAAACAGACGCCTCACAGGTCCTCAACTGGCAGCTTCATTAAATAGTACCCGCAAAACACCAGTCTCAACATCAACGGTGAAGAGGCGACTCCGGGATGTTGACCTTCTAGGCAGAGTTGCAAAGACAAAGCCATATCTCAGACTGCCCATTTTTATATTTTCTTTTTATTGGCCAGTCTGAGATATGGCTTTTTCTTTGCAGATTTCAAATGTAATGTTTACAACATGTCGTTTTTCATGTGGTTGATTCTGTTTCTGACTTTGGGCGGGTCCAGTCCAGTGGATTGTCAATAGTAATTTTTTGTCCATTGTCCAGACTGTAGACTTTGGGGGAGGGCAGAGGAAATAGATGTTGAGAACTCTCCTTATATCCCTCTCTGCATTCCAACCCCTGTCTTTATCTCAGTTTTGGAGATTGTGTGGGAGTAGAGGAAGAGTAAAGGGGGAGGAGTGGCATCTGTGAGAAAAGCAGGGGAGCGGCAGAGGAGAGAGGGGTACTGAGGGTTACAGAACCAGTCATAGTTCCCCAGGAACTGACATTTGTATCTAAGGTAAGTCGCAATATCAAAGACTTGAAAATTACTTGGAATTACTCATAAAGCTTTGGGTACAATGTCATCTAGAGGATTGAAATATTTTTTATGGTTTGGAATTACCAGTGTGTATGGAATTCAAGACACGCAAATATGCCATACTGTATACCAACAATATTATGTGTGTTTTGAAATAGATCATTTGAGAATCAGTGAAAGTAAATAAGATTGTTATTCTCAATCTAGAGTGCAATGTTTTTAGAGTCAATGTATGTTGTCACTCAAGAGTTCTCCCTCCTACTACGCTCAATCATCATGTTTGCTCCTATTCGTACCAGGTACCACAAACAGTACAGTTTTCTCATCTGTGAAAAAGCCTAATGCAAACCAGATGAAGAATGTGATGAGACACATACCTTTTAGAATAGTCATTATACATCTAATGGAAACAAATCTCACTCTCGTTGTTTCACGCAGGGGAAAATTGAGTTGTGTGTTTGAATTTAGACAGCAGAAGAACAGTGCACAGTCTGCCCTATTCTGGAACGGAATATGATATAATAATAAATGCCATTTAGCAGATGCTTTTATCCAAAGTGACTTACAGTCATGTGTGCAAACATTTCACAAGTGGGTGGCCCCAGCGGAAATCAAACCCACCATTTTATTTTATTTTATTTAACTAGGCAAGTCAGTTAAGAACAAATTCTTATTTACAATGTTGGCCTACACCTTCCAAACCCGGACGACGCTGGGCCAATTGTGCGCCGCCCTATGGGACTCCCAATCATGGCCGGTTGTGATACAGCCTGGAATTGAACCAGGGGGTCTGTAGTGACGCCTCAAGCACTGAGATGCAGTGCCTTAGACCACTGCGCCACTCGGGAGCCCAATAACAGCATGAATAGGCAAACTAGAGGAGTCTGGAAAATGTATTGAATCCATTCATAACTCTAAAGAAATCCTCTTATTCCAGCCATTTGTTGTTGAAAAGAAATGCATATGATATGATTTAAAACAAAATGTTAAACCTCATTCAGTACGAGGATAGGATATAATCTTGTCCTGCATTGCTTCTAAACTTCTGTATACATGTGCAAAGACTCACAGGAAAGAAACACATGTCTACATACATGTTTCTAGCCTGATTGAAATGATAACAGTTATGATAATAGTAGCAGCAGACAGGGGTTTCAGACAAGAGACAGGAGCTCTGCTATGTTCTTCAGAGGCAATCCTGGCTGTGTAGATAGAGTGAAATTCCCCTGGCAGAGATGCCTGTTGTGGGTTGATAGATGGGCAGAGAGATAGTCACTGCAGACAGATGTTGAAGAGCATGATGAAAGTGTACATGTTGTCCCCTGAGAGAGAGAGAGAGAGAGAGAGAGAGAGAGAGAGAGAGAGAGAGAGAGAGAGAGAGAGAGAGAGAGAGAGAGAGAGAGAGAGAGAGAGAGAGAGAGAGAGAGAGAGAGAGAGAGAGAGAGAGAGAGAGAGAGAGAGAGAGAGAGAGAGAGAGAGAGAGAGAGAGAGAGAGAGAGAGAGAGAGAGAGAGAGAGAGAGAGAGAGAGAGAGAGAAAGAGAGAGAGAGAAAAAGAGAGAGAGAGAGAGAGAGAGAGAGAGAGAGAGAGAGAGAGAGAGAGAGAGAGAGAGAGAGAGAGAGAGAGAGAGAGAGAGAGAGAGAGAGAGAGAGAGAGAGAGAGAGAGAGAGAGAGAGAGAGAGAGAGAGAGAGAGAGAGAGAGAGAGAGAGAGAGAGAGAGAGAGAGAGAGAGAGAGAGAGAGAGAGAGAGAGAGAGAGAGCAGTGTTTCAGGCCACTTTCTCAAGACTCTGTCTGTGTCCAGGATCTCTGGATGTGGCCTCAGTGGAAGCTCCCAGCCATCATGGTTCTTCTGCTCATGTCTGTGACTGTGCTTCATCTGTTCACTCTGGCCATGCTGTTCATCGCCACCATGGAGAAGGTGAGACACTTTCCACTGTTAGCCAATCAGAATCCGACTCTGCGGCACTCCTTTTTCCTGGCTTATGTAGTTAATATCAAAGTCTGAGAAGAGAAACCACAACCATGTTGAATATCAACATACTGATAGCATTATGGTGCTTAAGAAAACCCCAGCGTGACCTTATAGAATATGCAGTAATTAGATTTATGGATATTTTATCACTTCGAAAGCTCTGATGGAATCCCAAAGTGGATACCCAGGTTATGGTTTCGTCAGACTGCCATGCACACAGAACCTGCCTACTGAACTAAACCTGTCTCTCTCTAGTCCTGGTGGGTCTGGGCCGATGCTGAGATCACAGACCTCTGGTCTAACTGCATTCATGACAACATAACGGGAAACTGGCTGTGTGCTGCCTCTAATGGAAATGGTAAATCAAATGGAAAATTATGTTCTGTTATTTTTATGATATCTAGTCTACTTGGATTGAGGATGTCTCTTTTTATAACCTTGGATTATTATGTCTGTTTATGCCTATATATGGTCATGTGCATGTTTTTGTATTTTCAATATAGTCCTATTCAATGTGTATGTGTGTTGGTCCCAATGACATGGAGTCTCATTGTTCCTCTCTTGTTCCCCCAGACTGGCTGCAGGCAGTCCAGTCCCTGATGGTCCTCTCAGTAGTCTTTTCCTCTATCTCCTTCCTGGTCTTCCTGGGTCAGCTCTTCACCATGTCTAAAGGAGGGCTCTTCTATTTCACAGGCCTCTGTCAGGTCTTTGCAGGTACTGTACTGGACAAGAATTTACCAGTTTATGACACCCTGTTCTTTCATGTGTGTATTTACTGTATACTATTTGTGAGGTTTTATCTTTATTTATGAGTATTTTTTATTGTAGTATTTTACCCCCATTTTCTCCCCAATTTCGTGATATCCAATTGCGATCTTGTCTCATCGCTGCAACTCCCCCAACAGGATCGGGAGAGGCGAAGGTATAGTCATGCGTCCTCCGAAACATGACCCTCCAAACCGCGCTTCTTAACCCAGCCGCACTAATGTGTTGGAGGAAACACTGTTAAACTGACGACCGAAGTCAGCCTGCAGGCATCCGGACCGCCACAAGGAGTCGCAAGAGCACAATGAGCCAAACCCTTCCCTAACCCGGACAACGCTGGGCCATTTGTGCGCTGCCCTATGGGTCTCCCGGTCACAGCCGGTTGTGACACAGCCTGGGATCGAACCCGGGTCTGTAGTGACGCCTCAAGCACTGTGATGCAGTGCCTTAGACTGCTGTGCCACTCGGGAGGCCGCAAGGTTTTATCTTTAACATAGAGAAGTTCTCTGTTCATTTTGGTTATTGATTCACACACATTTATTCTCTAAAGATAATTTACCCTCCCTGTCCCCTCTCTGCTCTGCTCTACCAGGTTTCACATCATTTGCCACCTGTCTCATCTACACATTCCACCGTAAGAAGATCCTGGAGGACTCCAGAGACCTGAGCATTGGCCACTTTGGCTTCTGCTTCATCCTGGCCTGGTCCTGTGTACCGCTCCTTCTCTTCAGTGGAGTCCTGTATGTGCACCTGCGCAAGAGGCAGTGAACCAAGACAGACATGAGGGCAATAAGCAGCATTATTCAGTATTACTTGGTATTGTTAGTCTATTATCACTTGACTGTACACTCTTAGAAACAGGGTTCCAAAAGGGTCTTCAGCTGTCTTCAGCTGTCCCCATAGGAAAACACTTTTTGGTTCCATGTAGAACCCTTTTTGGTTCCAGGTAGAACCCTTTGTGGAATAGGTTCTACGTGGAACCCAAAAGGGTTCTACCTGGAACCAAAAGGGGTTCTTCAAAGGGTTTTCCTATGGGGACAGCCGAAGACCCTTTTATGTTCTAGATACCACTTTTGTTTC
This sequence comes from Coregonus clupeaformis, assembly GCF_020615455.1. NCBI lineage: Eukaryota > Metazoa > Chordata > Actinopteri > Salmoniformes > Salmonidae > Coregonus > Coregonus clupeaformis. Next base: position 12,378,573 of record NC_059201.1, on the reverse strand, counting down.
TAAAGTGTATTGAACAACAGAGACACAATGTACAATGAAAGAGAGGTCTTTATTTTATCTGTATTAAACGTACATATGTATTGTGTACACACAGTACTATTACTGTATCTGTGACATACTTTCAAACTGAGTTTTCATTTTATAGAATATTCTTTACTGTAGACAATATTGCTGCAGTTTGGGTAAATTCAGTAATTTCTGTGATGAAGTATTTGTTTGTATAAAATCTTCCTCATGATCAGCAAGACATGCCTCAAGACATGTAATTAACTGGAGAGTGGCTGTCGTGCATTTAATTCCCCTGTGAAAGCTTGTTTATATTCATGTGTAATACTCCACAGCACATGCCCATTGTGGAGCTCCAGCATGCCACACTATTAAAAGCCCAGTAGGCTGTGCCATTTATGTTCTTTCAATTTCAGAGACACTCCTGTGAAGGGGCAGTCATAGTAAGTCACCACATTACATTATCTTACTGTATTGGTAATGTCATATAGCATCAATATCTAAATAAAAGTTACCCTCAGTAACAATCCACATCTCATAACATAATTTTGAGGACGGATGTTGGAAATTGGACGAGAGTCAAAAGCAGGTTTCAGGGGAGACAGAGGACTGCCCCCAGCGAGGCTTTACTAGGACAGGAAGAGTCTGACTCCAGTCCTGCTCCTGCGGCTTACAGACCTGGCCGTCTGGTTGGACCGGTCGGAGGACAATCTCAGAAGTCAGCTATGAAGTGAATGAAAAGGTTCTCTTTCATTACCACATAATAGATACAGTAAGGATGGAAATATTACATACACTCTCTGTAGGGAGACGCCCAAAAAGGCTTTATTGTGGAATAAGATAGCCACACAGAATCTACAAGTTGGAAAACAAGTTGACATGTGGATTTGAAAGTTGTCAGCTGTGCACTTTCAGGGTAAGAGGTGTAGATTATCTCGCAGAGACAGGGTCGTGACCTGATCATTGCTGTGAGAGACTGGAGGGTCCGTCATCAGTGCAAAATGCTTGGAGCAGAGAGAGAGGCAATGTGAACATTTTGACCAGGAGGACGGTGAGGGGGAGGGAGGGGTTGTACAAGAAGGGGAGGGGGGAAATAAAATAATCTGTAACCAGTTGGCGGTAATCAGGCATGTTTGAGGATATGTCTCTCTTCTATCATAAAGGTCATTATTTCCATATACTGTATATTTTCATAGTTTTTAGTGGTTAAATCTATTGTATAGTGATTATACAGTGCATTCAGAAAGTATTCAGACCTCTTGACTTTTTCCACATTTTGTTACGTCACAGCCTTATTCTAAAATTGATTAAATTGTTGTTTTTTGTTGCAAATATCACATTTACATAAGTATTCAGACCCTTTACTCACTACTTTGTTGAAGCACTTTTGACAGCGATTACAGCCTCAAGTCTTCTTGGGTATGACGCTACAATCTTGGCACACCTGTATTTGGGGAGTTTCTCCCATTCTTCTTTGCAGATCCTCTCAAGCTCTGTCAGGTTAGATGGGGAGCGTTGCTGCACAGCTATTTTCAGGTTTCTCCAAAGATGTTCGATCGGGTTCAAGTCCGGGCCACCCAAGGACATTCAGAGACTTGTCCCGAAGTCATTCCTGCGTTGTCTTGGCTGTGTGCTTAGGGTCGTTGTCCTGTTGGAAGGTGAACCTTTGCCCAAGTCTGAGATCCTGAGCGCTCTGGAGCAGGTTTTCATGAAGGATCTCTCTGTACATGGCTCCGTTAATCTTTCCCTCAATCCTGACTAGTCTCCCAGTCCCTGCCACTGAAAAGCATTCCCACAGCATGATGCTGCCACCACCATGCTTCACCGTAGGGATGGTGCCAGGTTTCCTACAGACGTGACGCTTGGCATTCAGGCCATAGAGTTCAATTTTGGTTTCATCAGATCAGAGAATCTTGTTTCTCATGGTCTGAGAGTCCTTTAGGTGCCTTTTGGCAAACTCCTTGTGGGCTGTCGTGCCATTTACTGAGGAGTGGCTTCCGTCTGGCCACTCTACCATTAAGGCCTGATTTGGTGGAGTGCTGCAGAGATGGTTGTCCTTCAACCATCTCCACAGAGGAGCTCTGGAGCTCTGTCAGAGTGATTATCAGGTTATTGGTCACCTCCCTGACCAAATTGAATTTACCACAGGTGGTATCAAGTTGTAGAAACATCTCAAGGATGATCAATGGAAACAGGATGCACCTGAGCTCAATTTCGAGTCTCATAGCGATGGGTCTGAATACTTATGTAAATACATTATTTCTGTTTTTTATTTCTAATAAATGTGCAAACATATCTAAAAAGCTGTTTTCGCTTTGTCATTATGGGGTATTGTGTGAAGATTGATGAGGACATGTTTTTATTTTATCCATTTTAGAATAAGGCTGTAACGTAAGAAAATGTCCTCAGGTCAAGGGGTCTCAATACTTGGCACTGTATACCATAACTCACTCAGAGCTATTTGTTACTTCTGTCAACAGGAACTTGTGACATGTTTGAGGAGAGCTGGGAACATTCTTCATGAGTATTATCAAGATCATTCCCCTGAATATATGTCTGTCACTGTCACGCCCTGGCTCTGGGGACTCTTAAATGTTGAGCCAGGGTGTGTAGTTTCTGTGTTGTGTTAATTTCTATGGTGAATATCTATTATGTGTAGATCTATGTTGGTTCCCAATCAGAGGCAGCTGTAGCTCGTTGTCTCTGATTGGGGACCATACTTAGGCAGCCTTTTGGCACCAGTCAGTTGTGGGATCTTGTTCCGTGTAAGGTATGTTGTTTGTATGCTACCTTGGACTTCACGTTCACGACTACACGTTGTCGTGTGTTTAGCCGTAAATAAATATGAATGCATATCACGCTGCGCCTTGGTCCTTCTCGTCCGTAAACGATCGTGACAGTCACAGGCAGTAACTTGGCATAACTGAGTTACATTTAGTCAATCCAAACTCCATGTCCAATTAAATGACTAAATATGCAGAGATGATATAACATTGATGGAACGTCTCACATTGGTCTTGTTCATTCACTCTAATGCTCCCTTCAGAATATACGGGTTTGTGTTCTTGGAGGAAAGACCTTCTGTTCGAGGGAGGGAAAGATGGTGATGGGTGAAACAACAGACAACTTCTTACTGGTGGATTTGGAGACTGTGGTTAATGGCAGCTACAGGTAAAGCAGCTGCAGATGTAGGATCTTAAATGGATCACCCTGTTGCAGGAGAACTTTCCTGCAATTCAGGAAATGTAAAACGTGTAGTGTATGAGGTTTACAAAGGCTTCTGAAGTTTGTAATTTCCACTTTGAAATTTGACTTGATTTTCCCTTAAGAAAAATGTATCAACCCCTGCAAAAATGTATATTAAAGACATGCTCCTTAACTTTGGTGACTAGTAAGTATTGTTTAAACCTCCCACTTTGGGCTGGACATGTCAATGTGTAATTCATACATGCATAATCTATGACCAGAATTACTGTTTTAATTAGCCATGAATACCCTAGTTTAAAAGAGACTGTATTCTGGAAGCTGTGCTGCACCATTTTCCCTACATTTCCCCCCACATGAGCCACCCCTCTAGCAATTTCAGTTTCAGCCAATGAGCTTCAGGCCCTCACCATTTGAATGACAGCTAGCAAGATGCACACACAGCAGAGAGAGTGAGAGAGAGTGCAATGATGTGGTGCACTTATCTGCACATATGTGACGTAGTATTCCATTTCCGGGGACTACTTTTGGCTCTTGTCATTGTGTAGGTCTCCCGTTGTGTCGGTCTGCCAACAGCAGCTATTGACTCTTGGTCGTTGTAGCCTATCCTTCTCCTTTAACTTTTAATTCCATAATTTAAAATCAATTTCCAGTGATTATATGTTGTATATTTCAACATACAGTGCCTTGCTAAAGTATTCATCCTCCTTGGCGTTATTTCTATTTTGTTGCATTACAACCAGTAATTTAAATGGATTTTTATTTGGATTTCTTGTAATGGACATACACAAAATAGTCAAAATTGGTGAAGTGAAATGAAAAAAATTACTTGTTTCAAAAAATTATACAAAATAAATAACGGAAAAGTGGTGTGTGCATGTGTATTCACCCCCTTTGCTATGAAGCACCTAAATAAGATCTGGTGCAACCAATTACCTTCAGAAGTCACATAATTAGTTAAATAAAGTCCACCTGTGTGTAATCTAAGTGTCATATGATCTGTCACATGATCTCAGTATATATACACCTGTTCTGAAAGGCCCCAGAGACTGCAACACCACTAAGCATATTTATGCACGCTCAAGTTTTCTTATTTCTTGTTTGTTTCACAATAAAAAATATTTTGCATCTTCAAAGTGGTAGGCATGTTGTGTAAATCAAATGATACAAACCCCCCAAAAATCCATTTGAATTCCAGATTGTAAGGCAACAAAATAGGAAAAATGCGAAGGGGGGTGAATACTTTCGCAAGCCACTGTTTATGTGACGTATACAGTACCAGTCAAAAGTTTGGACACACCTACTCATTCCAGGGTTTTTCTTTATTTTTACTATTTTCTACATTGCAGAATAATTGTGAAGAAATCAAAACCATGAAATAACACATAAGGAATCATGTAGTAACCAATGAAAAATATTTTATATTTGAGATTCTTCAAAGTAGCCACCCTTTGCCTTGATGTCAGCTTTGCACACCCTTGGCATTCTCTCAACCAGCTTCATGAGGTAGTCACCTGGAATGCATTTAAATTAACAGGTGTGCCTTGTTAAAAGTTAATTTGTGGAATTTATTTCCTTCTTAAAGTGTTTGAGCCAATCAGTTGTGTTGTGACAAGGTAGGGGTGGTATACAGAAGATAGCCCTATTTGGTTAAAGACCAAGTCCATATTATGGCAAGAACAGTTCAAATACGCAAAGTGAAACGACAGTCCATCATTACTTTAAGACATGATGGTCAGTCAATACGGAAAATCTGAAGAACTTTGAAAGTTTCTTCAAGTGCAGTCTCAAAAACCATCAAGCGCAATGATGAAACTGGCTCTCATGAGGACCGCCACAGGAAAGGAAGACCCAGAGTTACCTCTGCTTCAGATGATAAGTTAATTAGAGTTAACTGCACCTCAGCTTGCAGCCCAAATAAATGCTTCACAGAGTTCAAGTAATAGACACATCTCAACATCAACTGTTCAGAGAAGACTGCGTGAATCAGGCCTTCATGGTCAAATTGCTGCAAAGAAACCACTACTAAAGGACACCAATAAGAAGAAGAGACTTGCTTGGGCCAAGAAACACGAGCAATGGATATTAGACTGGTGGAAATCTGTCCTTTGGTCTGATGAGTCCAAATTTGAGATTTTTGGTTCCAACCGCCGTGTCTTTGTGAGACGCAGAGTAGGTGAACGGATGATCTCCGCATGTGTGGTTCCCACCGTGAAGCATGGAGGAGGAGGTGTGATGGTGTGGAGGTGCTTTGCTGGTGACACTGTCTGTGATTTATTTAGAATTCAAGGCACACTTAACCAGCATGGCTACCACGGCATTCTCTAGCGATACGCCATCCCATCTGGTTTGCGCTTAGTGGGACTATCATTTGTTTTTCAACAGGACAATGACCCTAAACACACCTCCAGGCTGTGTAAGGGCTATTTGACCAAGGAGAGTGATGGAGTGCTGCATTAGATGACCTGGCCTCCACAATCACCCGACCACAACCCAATTGAGATGGTTTGGGATGAGTTGGACCGCAGAGTGAAGGAAAAGCAGCCAACAAGTGCTCAGCATATGTGGGAACTCCTTGAAGACTGTTGGAAAAGTATTCCTCATGAAGCTAGTTGAGAGAATGCCAAGTGTGCAAAGCTGTCATCATTGCAAAGTGTTGCTACTTTGAAGAATCTCAAATATAAATTATAGTTTGATTTGTTTAACACTTTTTTGGTTACAACATGATTCCATATGTGTTATTTCATAGTTTTGATGTCTTCACTATTATTCTGCAATGTAGAAAATAGTAAAAATAAAGAAAACCCCTGGAATGAGTAGGTGTGTCCAAACTTTTGACTGGTACTGTATGTACTGATTTGTGGATACTTATACAAGCATACAGTCTGTTCAGAAAATATTCACACCCCTTGACTTTTTCCACATTTTGCTGTGTTACCGCCTGAATTGAAAATGAATTTCACTGGTCTGCACACAATATCCCATTGTGACAAAGTGGAATTTTTTATTCAAAATGTTTACAAATTAATTACAAATGAAAAGCTGAAATGTCTTGTGTCAATAAGCATTCAACCCATTTGTTATGGCAAGCCTAAATAAGTTCTGGAGTAAAAATGTGCTTAACAAATAATAATAATAAGTTGCATGGACTCACTCTGTGGGCAATAATAGTGTAATGTTTGGGGCAAATCCAATACAACACATTACTGAATACCACTCTCCATATTTTCAAGCATAGTGGTGGCTGCACCATATTATGGGTATGCTTGGAATCGTTAAGGAGTTTTTCAGGATAAAAATTAATGGAATGGAGCTGAGCACAGGCAAAAACCTGGTTCAGTCTTCTTTCCACCAGACACTGGGAGATGATTTCACCTTTCAGCAGGATAAGAACCTAGAACACAAAGCCAAATCTACGCTGTAGTTGCTTACCAAGAAGACAGTGAATGTTCCTGAGTGGCCGAGTTACAGTTTTGACTTCAATCCACTTGAAAATCTATGGCAAGATCTGAAAATGGTTAACTAGCAAAGATCAACAACCAATTCGACAGAGTTTGAAGAATTTTGAAAAGAAAAATAGGCAAATGTTGCACAATCCAGGTGTGGGAAGCTCTTAGAGACCTACCCAGAAAGACACAGCTGTAATCGCTGCCAAAGGTGCTTCTACAAAGTATTGACTCAGGGGTGTGAATACTTATGTAAATGAGATATTTCTGTATTTCATTTTCAATAAATGTGATAACATTTCTAAAAACATGTTTTCACTTTGTCATTATGGGGTATTGTGTGTAGATGGGTGAGAAAAAGGCTTTAACACAACAAAATGTGGAATAAGTCAAGGGGTATGAATACTTTCTGAAGGCACTGTATATGTTTCCACCATATATGCCCATATAAAACAAATAAGTAATATACATATATTGCCATATATTACTTTTCCTATTGGGCATTCACACAGCTTGATATTTCTAATATAGCATTCAATCATGTGACATTTTGTGTATTGTCATTGTGATTAACCATGTCTCTGTCCTCATAAATACACTAGATTTGATAGTCCAGGAGAGAGTAAAACACAAATAGAACAATGAGCCAGATATTTCACCGGATGTATAAATGTGAAGCATCCAGTTGGCGTTTCCACTCACTACCAAATATGGTGATGAGAGGAAGCCCAGTGGCCGGCAGTGGGAGAAGATGGAGCGAGATGGATTTTGGCCGACATTCTGCACATTTTATCATTGATGAAACATTTGATCTCCATACAGTTTTCTGTTTCTAAAACTAGAATTGGTAACAAACAGAGTGGACTGCGTTTTGTAACTTTACCCTTAGCCAAAGTTTCTAAAAATGGCCTTGTTTAGAAGGAGTGCAAGGACTAATTGAATTATTGCACAGCACTTCACAGAGTAGGTGTTCCCTAACGGAAATATGCAAATAAATGTTAGAATGCGCCAGTAGGATCTCACTAGCTCGTGCTTGGCTCTGCCCACCTCCTTGCTTGTTCTGGCCACTATGATTAATTTGCTCCCATTGGAAACAACAGGCTCTGGTCTATCTTGGATTAGTTATACAAATCTTTGACTAAAATGTATAGGATCAGAGGATAAAAGTACCACAGTATGAGTCATAATACCCATAAAACCTAGTGGTCAAACAGGGAAATGGTTCCAATCATTTTTCCACCATTAATTTTCCCCATAGGGAATTTTAGAAACACTTAAAATAAGGGCTGTGTTTTGTGAAGGCTTACGCTGGCGTGACATTTGATAACCGTGTAAATCTCTCTCGGACAAGGTGACATTTATCAATATATTCGCCTGTATTTATCCCCAACAAATGAAATACTAATTTGCTGCTAATGTGGCTATCATCAAGAACTACACATGCCATGATGATCTGGATGAGACTGCCGAATCAAGGCAAAGGTAAGAATCTCTGGATTAACTATCTAATGTTAGCTAAATGTAGTAATGAATAAATTGGCTACATTTCTTTAAATTGACAATTCTGTGAACTGTCTTGGGCAAGTTTTAAATTGACACAATACCTGTTAGCAAAAGTGTCAGCTAGAGATGACATGCAGGAGCTTGCAGGGATTCGTAGTCTTGCATGATGTCTACTTTGAGGCTTAATTAGCATTTTCGAATCTGAGAGTAAATAGAGCCGAATATATTGATAAAAGTCACCTTGTCCGAAAGAGATTTACATGGTTATCAAAACGTCACGCCAGGTTTAGCCTACACGAAACACAGCCCTTACTTTAAGTGTTTCTAAAATCCCCTATGGGAAAAATGAATGGTGGAAAAACGATTGGAACCATTTCCCTGTCTGACCGCTAGGTTTTATGGGTATTATGACAGCTCCACTGTGGCGCTCTATTGGAGAAAATGCATATTTTTCATAGTTTGTTTACTTTTCAGCCAAATAGTCATGTTCCACTCCAGTCGCTAGATGGCGGTATTAGAAGTATGTTCATGTTCTCCACGAGACAACCGGCGTAGAAGAAGAAACCCCGGAAGCACGTGGGATTAAAACAGAAAATGTTACACTAGCAGTAGTTTATTGTTTGTCAAATCAGGGGAACAGAGACAGCATTTTTAACCGTTTGAAAGAGCACATTTCTAACTAATTTAAAAGGTTCTCCCGACATAATAAGATAGCTACTCAACATGGTTCGAGCACTAAGGTACGTTAGCTAGATTTAATTGTATAAACAGTTGACTTTAGTTCAAGATCGATATAGTAGCTAGACGTTTAAACTTTGAATTGCCACAGGAGATGTCAGGATTGTAGCTCTAGTTTAGATCCCTGTATTAATATGGAGATCTTATATCGTGGATACAAGCATTTCTCTACACCCGCGCAAGAACGTCTGCTAAATATGTGTACGCGACCAATACAATTTCATTTGAATAAGATTTGATTTGGACTGGATTAAACTCAGGTAGCAGGATTGCATTGTTTATGATGACCTGGCTTGAATGTGACAATTTCTCTCTCGCTCCACTCAGAACCAAAGGCGAAGACACAGGCCCCGTGTAGCTCAGTTGGTAGTGCATGGCGCTTGCAACGCCAGGGTTGTGGGTTCGATTCCCACGGGGGGCCAGTATGAAAAATGTATGCACTCATTAACTGTAAGTCGCTCTGGATAAGAGCGTCTGCTAAATGACTAAAATGTAAGAAGAAGGAACAGTTTGACAAAGATGACCCTGAAGCATACAAGGAAATGCCTGTCCCAGATAAGGTGCAGAATGTTATGTATAGATGTTATGGAGATGCCATCAACATCTGCACAATGTTGATTGTCAACAATGCTTATATGGAGTGTGTACTTTACTTGACCAATAGTTATTGTTGCTTTAGACCAGTGGTCACCAACAGGACGGTCGCGATCGACAGGTTGATCTTCAAGGCATTCCTAGTTGACCACCAAACATTTCTGTAGAAAAGCCAACAGTAAAGGCTTGCGTTCCTTTTTGTATGTTATTCGTGTTGAGCTGTTGGAGTTAGGTGCACTGATTCAGAAGCCCTGCGCACCGGGTAGGCAAAGTGTTCCTATTTTGAACCATTTCATTTGTCTGAGAAGACACTCCGCCTGCCCGCCCGGCGGACCGGGAGACTTTACATTTTAGTCATTTAGCAGACGCTCTTATCCAGAGCGACTTACAGTTAATGAGTGCATACATTATTTGTATTATTCTCCCGTGGGAATCGAACCCACAACCCTGGCGTTGCAAACGCCATGCTCTACCAACTGAGCTACATCCCTGCCGGCCATTCCCTCCCTACCCTGGACGACGCTGGGCCAATTGTGCGCCGCCCCATGGGTCTCCCGGTCACGGCCGGCTACGACAGAGCCTGGAGATCTGTGGTAAATCGAGTTCGCATACTGTGGTGGCCAATCGGGTAGCTCAAATCACCATTCCTACAGCTTCCACAACCTCGGGCACAGCAAAGTTTGATACTAGCCTAGGTGAGATTTCACAACTTTTAAAACCATGACGTACGTAAAAATGTATGCACACATGACTGTATGTCGCTTTGGATAAAAGCGTCTGCTAAATGGCATATTATATTATTATTATTATTATGACCAGAGAGAGACTGTCAAAGAATACAGTCAAGAGCTGCTGTTTTTATGAGTGAGTTTTATTCAGCACTGTTAACACTGTTTTTATGCAACACTATTACAAAACGTAAAACACCCTACTAGATAGTCCTTCGTTTTTATTATTATTAGCAGCTTGTCCTGTGTGGCTCAGTTGGTAGAGTATGGCGCTTGCAACGCCAGGGTTGTGGGTTTGATTCCTACGGGGACCAGTATGAGAAAATGTATAATGTATGAACTCACTACTGTAAGTCGCTCTAGATAAGAGTGTCTGCTAAAATGTCAAATGTAAATGTCTATTTTAATATCTAGGAATGTTTCACTTTCTCAGGTCATAAGAACAACATGAATTTGTGCAGATGCAGTTTTGCCATCAGGTGGAAGACTGTGTCTGTCTCTGGTTAGTCTCACCGGAGGAAAGGAATGATAGAGCAGGGACAGTGAGAGACAGACCCGCTACTGCTCTCTCCCTCCCTCCGCTGAGACGAATGCCATGTTCAAAACAACTGGGAACTCGAAACGCTCCGACTTTCGACTTCAGTGTGTTCAAGACAACTGGGAACTCGGGGGAAAAAACAAGATCCAACTGGGGGAAAATGTTTTGAATGGTCATCCAACTCGGAATTCCAAGTCGGAAACTGGCATCTTTCTAGAGCTCAGACTTTCCAACCTGAAAATCACTGACGTCATAATTCCCAGCTGTCTTGAAAGCACCATGACCATCAGATGCAGGTACCATCTGTCCAGTAAAATAAAAAAGCAAATGATTTCAATTTATGCTCAGCTGTGCCTTGCAAGTGCTACACCAACTGATAAATTATGTTATCAAAGCTCCAGTTTTCAAATATAGTATGTTCTGAGAATAACAATATTGGCAGGCCAGGCATATAGCCAATGTGCTGTGGAAATGTAGGCTATTAGTTCTACTGCACAAACCTCATTGTTAAATTTTTTAAAGTCATGTAAAAAAAAAAAAAAAACAGAGCGGTAGATCTCAGCTTGCTTTTTGACTGCGAAAGTGATCTTTACTCAGAAAAGGTTGGTGACCACTGCTTTAGACCAATTTCAAGTTTCCATTCAATCTCCTTTCAATAATGTACAATCTTTTCAAAAGAGGTCCTCACAGTATACGAAGGACAAGGTCGATGAGTTCCATGATGCCAAAATCTCGGTGAGTCTATTTGCATAGTTAAACTTATTTTCTGAAATCTTTGAGCCCTATTCAGTGAGTCTTGTTGTTGTTTCTCTTTGCCACTATAGAAACTCCTGGCATGTGGACTTCAGATGGACAGTGACCAGGAAGATGGTGATGAAGAGGTGAGTCAACTGCAAGTAAACAGTATGGGTCATTATCAATAAAACATCACAATACGGTGCAGAGCGTTGGATTTTGCTGCTGGGGGGCAAGGAAACCCCCAGCTCCGCTAAAACCATTGACAACTACGTGCCGTTTTTCAAGGGATTGTTAAATAAATGTTATAATTATTTGGTTTTAATGTCATCACCTCTTGAAGAGCATAGTCAAAACTACACATTTCCGATTATTCCATTATCATCAGTTATACAGCAAGTAACTGCATGCTTTTCATGATGAGTAAACATCAATTGATAATTTATTTTCATATACGTGAGGGTAGCCTATTTATTTGACGTGTCATTTAACATGCTTCCTCAGAGATTAGGCTTTTGGAAAGCGCTTGACATCGGCAAGTCTTCGTCCAAGTTGTCAGTCGGACTACTGTCATCACCATCTAGTTCATCCCCTGAAAGTTAGCTTGTTAACTAGCCATATAAATATGTGTATGTGACCAATAACATTTGATTTGATCAGATATTAGCTAGCTAGCCAATTTGACGTGGTCCATCAATGTCTGTCAGCAGAAATTGTGATTAAACAATTAAAAACTATGTTGAAAGGGGATAATGTTAGCTAACTTCTTAAGGTAGGCCTACGTTGGTTGGAGAAAAAAGTACATTAGGTCTACTTACCACTATATTTAGCCAACTGTACAAAGTTTCTACCGGTAGCTTGCAAAGTAAACATCAGCTAACAGTACATCGGCAAATGTGCCCTTCTGCTGCTTGACAGGCAGAGCCCACAAAGGATGGGAAATTAACCTAAGCCACTCATACTTGTCAGGTATAGATCACTTTAATTGAATATTTAAAAAATTAATGGTGGCCAATATTGAGATATCGGGAGGCTACCCTGACGAATCAGAAAATACATGATCAACTGATGTTTACTGAATATGAAAAACATGTGGTTACTTGCTGTGTAACTCTGATGATAGAGCTAAATGTGAGCAACTGTTTTGCATGGAATAATCTGACATTTGTTGTCCTGACTATGCTTTTCAAGAGGTGATGATATTACAACCAAATAGTTCATATTTATTTAACAATCCCTTGAAAACGGCACGCAGTTGTCAATGGTTTTAGCGGAGCTGGGGGTCTCCCTGCCCCCCAGCAGGCAAATCGAACGCTCTGCACCTTATTGTGACGTTTTATTGATAATGACCTATGTGGGAGTGATGACGTCGCAATGGGAGTAGAACTTGAATGACTTAGCTACCCATGCAGCTATCACATTGAGCTGATGAGTATCATGTTGTTTGCAGGAGGAAGTGATGGCTCTGGACCTCTCTGACTGAGGAAGAGGAGGAGGAGGATGATATGGACAGTGATCTGGAAGGGAAGAAGGATGATGGTAATCACACAGCCCATATCAACATACTGTAACAGTTACTGTACCTACTCAGCCATTGAGCCATAATAATAATAATATGCCATTTAGCAGACGCTTTTATCCAAAGCGACTTACAGTCATGCGTGCATACATTTTTTTTTGTGTATGGGTGGTCCCGGGGATCGAACCCACTACCTTGGCGTTATAAGCGCCTTGCTCTACCAGCTGAGCTACAGAGGACCACACCCATCTTAGCTATACATTTTCCGTCATGTTTGTTTGTGCATGTGTATTTTGCTGAATAAACATTATAAATGTGGTGTCTTCTCTCCTAGATCTCCCCAATGACATGGCATGGGGAAACAGGAAGAAGATGTTCTATGACTGATTATGTGGCTGCCAGTGAGTATTTTCCATTTAGTCAATTCATACTATTGAGACCATGACCTGTATTCTACGATGATTCCCAGTGAGTTGAATTCTGAACCTGTCTGGATGATAGAGGGAATAGTTTGTTTGACTAAGGCTGTTCATCAAACAAACTATTCCCTCTATCATCCAGACAGGTTCAAAATTCAACTCACTGGGAATCATCGTAGAATACACTTCTTTGTTGTTGCAGAGGGAAAATCTCAGCAAGAGGTGGAGGCAGAGGATGAAGAGGAAGAAGCTAAGAATATTCAGAAACGATTGGCTGCCAATCTTAGTGAGGAGGACTAAGATCTAACCCTTCTTCGGGTTGTCACATTGTCAACAACTAAGTATAGATGCTTGAGCCTCTAGCTCTATCAAAGCAAAGAAACAGCATTTCACTGTTGTCCTCATTGTGTGTGTCTGTCTGTCAGTGTAGGAGTTTGCTCCCTTTAAAGGTATACTCAGCAATATGATGTAGATGGACGAAGTAAGCATTGAAGCGTGAGGGTAAACGTATCAGCTGTTTTGGTCCTGTTGCGACCATGCAGACCTATGCACATGTGCAGATACTGTGTGAGAGGGAAGTCTTGCATCTCGCTCATCGCAATATCTGAAGTGCTGCTCGTGGCAATGTCATTTCGCTGAGTCTACATCTAAGCTGGATTGGTCCCTATGTTGTCAGGTGTTTGAAGAGGTTGGGGCTGAATCATCTGAAGACTCATACTCTGATTTGGTTGAGGAGGCTGCCCTGCGCTTCTACAGAGGAGTGGAGGAGAGGCTGAAACTGAAGAGGAAGTGCAAGGACCCACAGGTTGAGGAAGGGTGAGTGTTACCCGGGTACATTTATTCAAGTTCAGAGTAGGAATGAGATGGGCAGGGCTTGATGGGAGATCTATTTCCTTGTTGCAGATTGGAGGAGGCAGGAGATGAAGAGGAGTTGGATCCAGATGCCAAGAGACTCATTACCTACAAGGTACAGTGTCTCACCCTCTGAGTATTATACTTTAAACATGTAGAAATGAGTTACACACACATTAAAGTATACAGCAGCAATTATTTATTGTACAGCTTTGCCTTCATGTACAATATGAACTTGTTTCCATGTCTCGTTTCCATACTCATTGTACAAAGCACAGTATAAGAAAACATTGTCTCCCAGTACATCAAATCATGACCTTCGGATCAGATTATTCTTGTGCTTTGTATGTAAGAGTATTATATTCCCTTCCTGGTTTAAACCATTAGTCTAGTTTGTACATGCTGGGGCCTCCCGAGTGGCGAAGTAGTCTAAGGCACTGCAGATCCAGCTTCGATCCCGGGCTGTGTCCCAGCTGGCCGCGACCGGGAGACCCATGAGGCGACGCACAATTGGCCCAGCGTCGTCCGGGTTAGGGGAGGGTTTGGCCGGCCGGGATGACCTTGTCCCATTGCGCTCTAGCGACTCCTGTGGTGGGCCGGGCGCATGCACGCTGACACGGTCACCAGTTGTACGGCGTATCCTCCGCCACATTGGTGCGTCTGGCTTCCGGGTTAAGCGAGCAGTGTGTCAAGAAGCAGTGCAGCTTGGCAGGGTCGTGTTTCGGAGAACGCCTGGCTCTCGACCTTCTACCGAGTCCGCACAGGAGTTGCAGCGATGGGACAAGACTGTAAGAGATGTGGATATCATGAAAAAGGGCTAAAACATTTTTTTATTAACATTTGTACATGCTGCTCGTTCCTTTCTGCAGATGGTCAAGAACAAAGGGCTTACATCGAAGAGGAAGAAGATTGACCGCAATCCCAGAGTCAAACACAGAGAGAAGTTCAGACGAACCAAGATCCGCAGAAAGGGACAGGTTTGTAGACTACTTTTGAAACTTGAAGTTGCAGTGTATAAAATGTATACAAATCCAATGTATGATTTATAAGTGCTTCGCAGGCATTACTTACACCTCCTGCAGGCACATCTTTCAGGACCTCTGAGGGGTATACTACAAAGCAGAACCAATGAGTTAGTCAGCTTACTTTGATAAACAACCAGAAATAACTGTTGATTTTCTGATTCATTTAGAAAGATTAACTTAGATTTGTGTGTTTGGTTGTTGAGTTAATTAGCCCATTTCAAGCTTAGTTATTTCAGAATATTGAGGGAAGTTATCTGGCTAACTCCTTGATCCTGCTTTGTAGTATATACTCCTCTGCTGTATGCTGATATGATATACAGTATTTGATAGGAAAATTGACGACTTGTATAATTAAACTAGTGTCAATTATGGGTCAAATTTAAAAAACACTTGTTGGAATTCAAACTTCTCTACATTAAAATCTTGAATGTATTCCAGGTTCATGAAGTCCATTGTGAGGAGACAAGATGCTGTCTGGTATTCGTGTTGGAGTTAGTGTCCAACTCAACCGTTTCCACACAATTGAAAGTAAATTACGCTATCACTGATAGCTGTTTGCGGTGTCATGCCTTTAAGGAAAACTGTTGCCAGTTCCCTGTGGACTGGAGAAGATTTGTGATTTATCCAGCACATAAAATGTAATGCCAACATACAGTTTAGGTTTAATGTCCCGAGTCAGTTACTTTACTGATGTGCTGTCTGTCATTACTCTGAAAATCTGCTTTGTTGTACTCAAACTGCTATAAGGTTGTTCTTAAGTCAAACAACGTGGTCCTCTGTAGCTCAATTGGTAGAGCATGGCACTTGTAATGCCAAGGTAGTGGGTTCGATCCCCGGGACCACCCATACGTAAAAATGTATGCACAAATGACTGTAAGTCGCTTTGGATAAAAGCGTCTGCTAAATGGCATATTATTATATTATAAACATTGGTTGGCATTCTCATTCCACAACCAATATGTTGTAATCTGCCTCCTGACATAAGATGGTATGACACTTATAAAGTTAAGATGCTCAAGGATTGTTTTGCTGTGGTTATGTAAATAAGGCAGACAGTGTGTACTGAAACCTACTTATGCATGCCTCCTGAGGTGATCAGCACCACATTGCGCTCAGCGATGACATCCGTTTACAAAACAAAAATGATATTGAAAAGGAATGTGAAACCTAACATGCATAGTGTGTAATTTGTGGGACAAATGTCGGAGTAAGATGTGGGAGGAGATGAGCCATAGTTTTCAGTTACTTTTTTAAAGTTTTGGTAGGAATAGGATACTTGTGACCTTGAAACACTTTTGAGGGGACGAATAGTAGTCACTGGTTGATTATTTGACTGGTTGGCATATAGGCTAAGTATGTTAAACTCACTTTTGTGTACTAGCTACAACTACACCTAAGATCATTCGGCTCGTGTTGCAGTTGTCAGTGAATTAGCTTAATATTTCAATTAATCTTTTTAATTAATATAAACATTACTTACTTTTAAAGACACCGAGGGAAAGAAGTCTGATGATTGAGAAGTAGTGGTCGACTTCCTGATGCTGTCTGGCGTGACGTCTTCTTCTATGATCTATTCCGCTGCAATGTAAACAACTCAGAACTATGTCGCCATCTAACGTCGTGGAGGTTGAATTGTCAGATGACTTTTCCTTACAACAACCAAATAAATGTAGGCGCTAGCCGATACATTGTGTCAGTTATTTATCACACTTAAACAATTTTGGCAGATATAATAATAACCCATGCAGTGATTGAGCTGCCTTTATCTAGATACTGAACCTACAGTGCAAGCAAACGTCCATGAAGGTCCAGACCTCTTGGCAGAGGCCGTAATAAGCCTCAGTAGGAAGGCTACACCAATAAGGCAAACATCAGACAAAAGCCTGAGAGACTGCAGAATCACCCCACCGCTGCCAGCAATGAAGTGATAGCTGGAGCTAGGCTGAAACCAGCGACAGGACAAGTGCACTACCTACAAGTCCAAATCTCTTGGCAGAGGCTGTAGTCCTCTTTCATATAGCACACACAAACCTGGGTGAGAACAGGGGCACACTTCAATCAAAGGCCTGAGAATGTAGAGATTGGCATGGGCCCTCAAAAGGTTCTACAGCTGCACAATTTAGAGAATCTTGACTGGCTGCATCACCGCTTGGTATGGCAACTGCTTGGCATCCAACCATAAGGCGCTACAGAGGGTAGTGCGTATGGCCCAGTACATCACTGGGGCCAAGCTCCCTGCCATCCAAGACCTCTATACCAGGCGGTGTCAGAGGAAGGCCCTAAAATTCCAACCACACAAGTCATAGAATGTTCTCTCTGCTACCGACATGTCTAGGACCAAAAGACTGCTGAACAGCTTCTACCCCCAAGCCATAAGACTGGTGAACAGTTAATCAAATGGCTACCGTGACTATTTGCATTGACCCCCATTTTATTTGCACTGACTCTCTTGCACCGGCTTTATGAACACTCACTGGACTCTACCCACACACGTACTACACTGACACTCCAACACACACACACACACACGCATATTGATGCCACACACACACACACTTACACAAAGACACACTTTCACACTCTTCACAAACGCTGCTGCTACTCTGTTTATGATCTATCCTGATTGCCTAGTCACTTTTACCCCTACCTACACGTACATAATACCTAAATTACCTCAAATACCTCGTACCCCTGCGCATTGACTAGGTACGGTACTCCTTGTTTATAGTCTTGTTATTATTTCCTTTTCAATTTTTTGCTAAGTTTTCTACACATTAACCTGAAGTGATACAAATGTCAACTGAACAATAACACAGTGACCAACTGCTGTATTGACAGCGTGGTATCTACAGTTGAAATCTTAGATTTGCATACGCCTTAGCCAAATACATTTAAACTCAGTTTTTCACAATTCCTGACATTTGATCTTAGTAAAAAATCTGTCTTAGGTCAGTTAGGATCACCACTTTATTTTAAGAATGTGAAATGTCAGAATAATAGTTGAGAGAATGATTTATTTCAGCTTTTATTTCTTTCATCACATTCCCAGTGGGTCAGAAGTTTACTTACACTCAATTAGTATTTGGTAGCATTGCCTTTAAATTGTTTAACTTGGGTCAAACGTTTCAGGTAGTCTTCCACAAGCTTCCCACAATAAGTTGGGTGAATTTTGGCCCATTCCTCCTGACAGAGCTGTTGTAACTGAGTCAGGTTTGTAGGCCTCCTTGCTCGCACATGCTTTTCAATTCTGCCCACATATTTTCTATAGGATTGACGTCAGGGCTTTGTGATGGCCACTCCAATACTTTGACTTTGTTGTCCTTAAGCCATTTTGCCACAACTTTGGAAGTATGCTTGGGGTCATTGTCCATTTGGAAGACCATTTGCGACCAAGCTTTAACTTCCTGACTGATATCTTGAGATGTTGCTTCAATATATCCACATAATTTTCCTTCCTCATGATGCCATCTATTTTGTGAAGTGCACCAGTCCTTCCTGCAGCAAAGCACCCCCACAGCATGATGCTGCCACCCCCGTGCTTCACGGTTGGGATGGTGTTCTTCGGCTTGCAAGCTATCCCCTTTTTCCTCCAAACATAACGATGGTCATTATGGCCAAACAGTTCTATTTTTGTTTCATCAGACCAGAGGACATTTCTCCAAAAAGTACAATCTTTGTCCCCATGTGCAGTTGCAAACCGTAGTCTGGCTTTTTTATGGCGGTTTTGGAGCAGTGGCTTCTTCCTTGCTGAGCGGCCTTTCAGGTTATGTCGATATAGGACTCGTTTTACTTTGGATATAGATACTTTTGTACCGGTTTCCTCCAGCATCTTCACAAGGTCATTTGCTGTTGTTCTGGGATTTATTTGCACTTTTCGCACCAAAGTACGTTCATCTCTAGGAGTCAGAACGCGTCTCTTTCCTGAGCGGTATGACGGCTGCGTGGTCCCATGGTGTTTATACTTGCGTACTATTGTTTGTACAGATGAACATGGTACCTTCAGGCGTTTGGAAATTGCTCCCAAGGATGAACCAGACTTGTGGAGGTCTACAAATTTTTTTTCTGAGGTCTTGGCTGATTACTTTTGATTTTCCCATGATGTCAAGCAAAGATGCACTGAGTTTGAAGGTACACCTTGAAATACATCCACAGGATACCTCCAATTGACTCAAATGATGTCAATTAGCCTATCAGAAGCTTCTAAAGCCATGACATCATTTTCTGGAATTTTCCAAGCTGTTTAAAGGCACAGTCAATTTAGTGTATGTAGACTTCTGAACCACTGGAATTGTGATACAGTGAATTATAAGTGAAATAATCTGTCTGTAAACAATTGTTGGAAAAATTACTTGTGTCATGCACAAAGTAGATGTCCTAACCGACTTGCCAAAACTATAGTTTGTTAACAAGACATTTGTGGAGTGGTTGAAAAACAAGTTTTAATGACTCCAATCTAAGTGTATGTAAACTTCCGACTTCAACTGTATCTCTCCATATTTGGCTATGGCTACATTCAACCCACAATGTAATTGTAGATAATTTGCTTATTCCCATCACATATTTGGACAGGAGGAAATATGATTGGCAAATTGTTTGCGTGAAGCATTTTCAATGAGAACCCCCTGGAGGCTCTGTTTCCCAAACAAAAACTGTATGAGGAAGCTGAAATGATACTGTACTAGTAGTGATCAGACGTTTTTGAGTCCAGCAAAGTATGAATTGACCAAAAATGTCAATACATGTCTCATAACATTAACATTATTAAGATGATGCTCCATGTAGATGACTAGATGCTTCTAACAACAGTGTAATAGATCTGAAGTCAAGGAAATAGTCAAATTAATAATTCAAAATTACCTCTAGTTGTACTGTCGTAACTCCTGTACTAAGATTATGAATAGCTAATAACACATTAATCGTATTATTTATTTTGTTGTTTATTATGATTGAGTAAATATGTGTTGTTTTATTATTATTGTTTTTGTTGTTGTTGTTTTATTAAAGTAGTTGTGGCAGAGAGAGCGAGAGGGAGGACAGGGAGGGGACTAGTTTTTGTGGCTGTGTAAATCGTAGAGTGCAGTAATATAGCCAGTGCAGTTTGTAATCTGTATCGTTCTCTGAATTGTGTTGGAAGTAGTTCCGGGTATTTTTGTGTAGCTAATGACAGTGTCCCGGATGTTGGTTGTCGAGAGAAAGGCGAACGGGAAAAGGCGGAGAAGCCAAAGAGGGACGCCACGGGCACATCGGTGAGGGCACAACGGGTCTTACCTAGGACAAACGCCAAGAGTATAGGCACCTGAGGGACTTGGTGGAAGAGGAGTGGGCCGTTACTTCAACACTGCCCTGGACAAAGGCAACGACCTGATATACCCAGGGTAAGTGAGCTGTAAAACATGGGAATGGAAGTTGAACTGAGGCCCATGAAATGGACGACTTTCATGGGGGAGTGAGCTGCACTGAAGTTCTGGGGATTGAGTTCAGAAATCAGGGCCTCTTGTCAGTTTTCTTTTTGCTGGGACGGAGCCTATGGGGACGTCATTAATAATGATCCATGTAGGTCGTTGCCAATTAACTAACGTGATAGCATGGTTCATCATATTAGCTACGTTAGCTAGCTATAACTCTCGAGCTTGACAGCTATCTATCTAGCGAACGTTAGCTAGCTAGCACCACTGATAACTGAGCAACTTTGACAGCTAGCATTCGTCTTCCATATCTTTAACTAGCCAGTTCGCTAGGTACCAACCCATGTTGTAAAGAAAACCGACCTTCCTTTGACAAGGTGTGTTGCTAGCTATAATGTTAGCCAGCTGTTTACCTTAGCTACTGTAACGTTAAGTGGCTAACGTTAACTAATTTGGGAATATTTAGGTTAGTCCAAACTCACTGAGCGCACGCTCTGTCGTTAGCTAGTTCGAGCTAGTTAGCTTGACTGGTTGGTCAATTTGGTCCCTCAATCCAAATCAGCTGTTAGAATGCGGTTCGTCGTCTGATTGTGGGATTTCCCCATATATCGATGGTAGCTAGTCTAAAACAATCAATTTGATGTCTAATAAAAAACGAATGCATTGGCAAAATGTCACTGGCTAGTTTGGCTACTAAGAATCAAGAAAGCACTTGAGGGCAAGGCTGTGTTGATTGAGGTTATAGTATTTGACTTGCACAATTTCGAAAACAGTCCAACAAAGATAGATCAGATCTGGCTTGTGTTCTTAATCACCCGTTCTTTTAATAGCAGCTACAGTGTGCTGTCTGCATGCACATGCAGCCCTGAAACTGCTGTTCAAGTTTTGATAACACTCCTGGCAGTTTTTTCTGTGTGCAATGACTTGAGTAAGCCTTTGGTTCCATTTGACTTTAGTCACAGCGTCCTATTCCCCGAAGTACAGTTTTTTTACTGAGCAAAAATGGGGAGGGCTTTTCAAATGTGGATGACAAGACAACCATCATGTAATGTGCCTTCAAAGTTCTGTTACTCAGTCTCTCTGTCTCGGTCTCTCCCACTCTCTCTCAATTCAATTCAGTACACTTTATTGACATGGCAAGTTAAATTACTTATTGTCAAAGTATACATATAACAAAAAATGGTGGCACCAACAGCAATAAGGCATTAATAGCAGTAGTGGAAATGGGATTACCATGAACCATTACCATTGATCTCTCTGTCTCTCTCTTCTTTCTCTCAATTCAATTGAAATGGGCTTTATTTGTATGGGAAACATCCAAGTGAAATGAACAAGTGAGGAGAAACAAAAAATAACATAAACAAAAAACATAACAATGTTTCTCAATATGCGACCTACCGTGCTCCACACTCATGCTCCGAGTGCATTCACCCGACCAAGTTCTCTTGAGTACGTTCTTGTGAGGACGAGAGTGTGGAGAATGCATAAAACAATACATTTGAGAAGCACTCGCACTCCCCATACCTCACGCTTCACCTCCCCATTCACTGAACCTTCTTCCAGCCAGGACAATGGCAACAACAGACGAAACAAGATGTACACAAAGCAAACATTTTACTTCATAATTATCAGCTAGATATGTGAATCGTAATAATCTAGCTAGTTAAACAGGGAAAAATGACCTAAAACAAATGTTATGCAAGGTAGATGTACGTTTTTCGTGGGTAGCTACCAATTCTTCGTGGCTAGCTAGCTAGCCAGTTAGCCCTATTGATTTACCCATTCACTGAACCGTCTTCCAGCCAGGACAACAATGGCAATAGAGGCAAAACAAGATATACACAAAGCAACTGTTTTACTTCATAACTATCAGCTAGCTATATGTGAATCATACTAATGTAGCTTACCAGATAGTTTTTACATGCAAAAATGAATATTATGCAAGATGGATATAAATTCTTTGTGGGTAGCTAACTAGCAATTCTTCGTGGCTAGCTAACAGTACTAGTAGCTAGCCAGTTAGCCCATTGACTTATTATGGGCTAGCGATCCACAGTACGTAGGCAGGTAAACATGCCAAAATTAACACAGCATGTATTTATTAACGTATCAAGATAAAATATTGTAGTCAGGCAACAACATATGAGATGTGAATAGGCAACATTTATTCCAATGTCGGAGTGTCTTTTTTTTTCTTTGCTTCAGCTCAAATAATGTCTTCCATTGATTTCAAGAAATTTAGAAAAAAAAATTACGTGGTTGCGTCATATTTCCTTGCATACTTTCCAATGAAGCTTGCATCAATGCATGCTTCAAAATATGCAAACGGAGTACGCATTTAAGAAATGCCCTCCATGCTCTGTTTCGCATATATTGATTTGGACTCATACTCCGACCCTACCGTACTCCAATTTGTGTGCTCGGCGCACATTAGTAAGCATTTTTGAGAAACACCTGTTGTTTCAAAAGGATAAAGACATTTCAAATGTTAATTATCAGCTATGTGTTTTTAACAATGTGCAAATAGTTATTGTACGAATAGTAGGGGAAAGATAAGTAAACAGAGAAATATTGGTTGTATTTACCATAGGGCTGACCCCATTTAGTCGATTGGTCGATAGGCTGTTGGTGGACTAAGATTTTTATTTTTTTATTAGAGCAGTGGCAAATATATAATACAAAGATTATGGCACACGAGACACATGTCTGATTCACGCCTGTCTGAGTGGACTAATCCATTGTGGAGGCTGCAGAGATGGCACACCTGTATCACCAGCAGTACATTTACTGTTAATTCCCATCATTTCTAATCTACAATGCTTGTTTGGTTACAGTAATTTCTGTTAATGCATCCAATATATTATTATTACAGTCTTACTGTTGTCATTGTAGGAGTGGACATGTTGTGGTCCTCTGTAGCTCAATTGGTAGAGCATGGCGCTCGATCCCCGGGTCCACCCATACGTAAAAATGTATGCACATGAATGTAAGTCGCTTTGGATAAAAGCGTCTGCTAAATGGCTTATTATTATTATTTGTTTGCAGAGCGCACAACCCAGGCTACACTGGTGAGAAGTTTTGGTTTATTTTAATCCATTTACGAGTTGTCAATTTATTAATTGTCTTTTGTTTTGGAGCGCTTATGTCAATCTTGAGTAAGGACACTCACCTGATTACGCATATAAAAATAGGGCTAGTCTACCTGGCCTGTGTGTAAATGTTGGCCTTTAAGTGTGCCCATTTGGGGATCTGATACTATAACTCGCCATCACTGTGGAGCTTCTCAAATCAATTTTTTCTTTGTCTCTTTTTACATCCATTGAGAATGACAATAGTTCCTCAAAGTAGCTCATTTGAAAAATATTTTCAGCTCTCTCCCTTTTGATTACAACTCTGCATGAAAGCGGGAAAAGTCATGCTCTGATCCAGTGGAAACATCATAAAATAGGCCTACCTGATCACTTCTTATCCCTTGTGCAAAATAGCCTACAGCTGTGTCTGTCCAGAGCTCACTGGCACTGGAAACTCTGAGGACCCAGAATATTTTATACAATGTAGCAAGTTTGCTAGCATGAGCTTAAAGTTGATACAATAGTTGATACAATGTTTCAAGTTCCTTGCAGACAGGCCATGTGTAGCGAATGTGATTTATAAGAAGGAAAAAAAAATCTCCCCCCTCCTGCTGGCTGCAATGTTTTTATTTGTTGGCTTTATGTAGGCCGTTTTTTCTTATTGGCAATGGCAATAGAAGTTACTTTTATATTTGTATAATTTTCATTTAGAATTTTGATTAACCACATGACATTGATTTTGAGATATGAAGACTTTATTATAAATGAAATTAAACTGTTCCATGAAAATGTGCATATGAAAATCATAACTGGCATGCAGATCAGTAGAAATGGTAGGATAACATGGCACTCCAAATGGAAAAAGGTTGCTGACCGCTGGTGTAGCCTATTACCGCAACTTCAGGAGTATAACACAGAATCTGCGAAGGCCAGCAGCAGCCGGGGGGGTCGGGAACGGGTTTTTTTCTTCTGGTTAGGCTATATTGATCTGTCTCCCTCTTTAGAAATGTGTGTCTTCATTTTTGATCGCAGTGCTTAAAGCATCAGACAAGCTCAGTAGCCTACTTATAGTTGATTTTATTAAAACATTGGGTGTGTCTATACATTTTTAAATGTTGACCAATTGATTGGTCGAAAGAACAGATTACTCTTGGTCGACCAAGATTTATTTGTCGGGGACAGCTCTAATTTACAGTCTTGTTTGTGCTCTACTGGTTGCCCTGTTTTCTTGGCAATGGATCACAAATCTATGGATCACAAATCTTGCTGCTGTGATTGCACATTGCGGTATTTCGCCTAACAGATATGAGAGTTTATCAATGTTTTGTTTTCAAATTCTTTGTGGGTCTGTGCGATTTGTGGGAAATATGTGTCTCTAATATGGTCATACCTTTGGCAGGAGGTAAGAAAGTGCAACTCAATTTCCACCTAATTTTGTGGGAAGTGGGCTCTCTCTCTCTCTCTCTCTCTCTCTCTCTGTCTCTCTGTCTCTCTGTCTCTCTGTCTCTCTGTCTCTCTGTCTCTCTGTCTCTCTGTCTCTCTGTCTCTCTGTCTCTCTCTCTGTCTGTGTGTGTGTATTGTATGGTGGCCATCAGAGAGCCTATCTCTACTATAGAAAGAAAGGTTTTCTTTATTGATCCCGGTTTCCCTTTGAGAACAATATTGTACTATCCTTTCCATTATCCTTAAATACTGTCTACAGTTTCTGAGTCTTGAGGACAGGAATGAGTCTGCTTTTAGGATGTAACCTAATCTGTTTTCATAGTGATAAGTGGATTAATCCGCTTTTATTATATTTATTAGACTGTGGCATCCCCAACTTACCATTAGGTGCACACAACATGCTGATAGAATTTTAAAATGTGAATTTCTCACTTGATGTGCTTTGAAAGAAATGCATGAACGGTGAAGGAGTTGTTTCTGGATCACTGGATAGTAGAGGGAGAGAGAGTGCGGAGTGATGCAGTATTGTTGCGGCTGTGGGCACTGAACCGTTCTCTGAGCATTGTGAAATTAGCCCATCAGTCAGTGCATCAAATACTTCACCTTTATGCTATTGAGGATTTTCATATCCCTTATCTATGCAAATGTCTGGATCATGTAGCTTAGACATTTTGAACAGTATTGGCTACAATGTTTGTATCTGCATGAAATTAGACAACTCTTAGATGCTCTGTGTAGTTGGCCCTGTGTAATTCAGTTTATCCACTTGTAATTTTAAGGATTTTACCTTTCTACAATAATGTAGGCCTAATCTTTACAGACCTGGGTTCGATCCCAGACTGTGTCACAACCGGCCGTGATCGGGAGTCCCATAGGGTGGCGCACAATTGGCGCAGCGTCGTCCGGGTTAGGGGAGGGTTTGGCCGGGGGGGCTTTACAAATAGGCTGTCATTGTAAATAAGAATTTGTTCTTAACTGACTTGCCTAGTTAAATAAAATAAAAAACATATGTATATTTAAAAAAATAACCTCGAGCAGGGATAAATGCACATAATGGCAGTTGAGGAAGTAGAGACACAGCATCTGCTTGTTCGGTCTGTCTGTAACCATTTCCATTCAAGGATGTTTCTAGTTTTAATGTCACGTGCACAAGTACAGTGAAATGCCTTTCTTGCAAGCGATAAACCCAACAATGCAGTAATCAATATCAGTGTAGTACAAAAAATAACATAAGGTAGAACAAAAACACACACACAAAAATAAAAATAAAGGATGTGCTGCATTTTGAGGAGGTGAGGCACAACTGAATTTACCTGGAAACCACAAGCACCATGCAGTGAAATCCACTAAACATAAGCATTCCACAAATAAAACCATCACATTGAAAGGGGTTATATCACCCACCCACTTAGCACATTTTGTGTTATTGACTGAAAGATTCCATTCCTCACAAACTAGATTGGCAAGTTTTCTTGTGATTAGGGAGGGGAATATCTATGCAGTGTGCTGATGGTTTAGGGTAATGCTTCAGATGTACCCTCACAAGGATCATGCTTGAGGCTGCCTTCTGTCTTTTCAGAGCCCTGTGTTGAAGACCTGCATTTCCCCTCGATTTTGAGATATTCTTTGTGCAGCGTTGATTGAGGTTTCAGCCTGCATTTGTGAAGCGAAGCCATTATCCAGCTGTGCCTAACAGTGGTGCCACAAACATCTGTTCTGACATTTCTTGAATGAAACAAAATACATTTTTCTGCCAACTGTGGAGCTTGTTCAGTGGCTTAAGGTATTCATTTTATCTACCTGGAGGTACTGTATTTCACAGGTTTTGCATTTCATAAAATTGTGATATCCCACTATTGAATATTGTGGTCTTTCTTTAATAAGCATAATTGGATAACGACACCATTATGGAGAGGTGGGTAGAGTCTCCAAACTGACAAAGCCGACCTAAGAGCCGGTCTCTCACCTTTCACATACCAGCAGCTCATTTGGAATTCAGCTGTGGCCCTGTGCCTAGCCCCCTCTCAATGATAGGCTTTTTAATTTCTGCCCTTTATTGAAGTGATTATTCAAATGAAGTGTGTGAGACGCAGTTATCAGACTGCTGGTGGTAGCTGAGCCCCAGGCCAGGCAGGCTGAATGTACCAGTACGATGCTGCTCAGGGATCGGACAGACTGAGCCCAACAGGTAGGCTATCCACAGACAAGCCCAAGCAGTCAGACGCCAAAATATAAGCCATCACCATCCTATAATATGTTATAGGCTGGGCTGTTCTTTTAGTGACTGGTGACTGACAGCAGTAGTACAAGTATAGAGGGCAGTAGACTGTCTTCAGTCGACTTGAAATATGGTGGTGTGGTGTCCTTATTGATTTATCATGTTTTTATTTATATAACACATGGCCTATGCTTCTATTTGATCCCAGAGTCATGTTTACCTGAAAATACCTCCTTTTGTCCCGGCTTTGCGTGTCATTCCTCTACTACAAGACTCTTCTCCCCTGTGGATTGGGTGGGCACAAACACGCTCCTCTGTTCGTTGTTACTATGATGGCGACTGTTGGAGGGAGGGAGGCAGGCTGGCTGTCTGAACAAGCTCAGGCCTAACTGACTGTGAACGGTTTGTTTGAAATCTCTCCCATGTTCTGTTCTAATCCAGTATGAAGTTTGTGCTCCTGGTTTCAGTGTTCGTAAAATGGGACTAGCTCAGTCTTCATTAGCATCGCTGTGCATCACTAGAATGCAGATTAGCTATGAAGCCATTCATGTAATGGAAATGCCTCCCTGATTCCAATTTGAATCTTGTTTGCAGTCATATTGTGTGAGCCCACTTCTCCATGTTAAAGAATCTCTTTATGTGAGAGATCAGAGGGGGATAATTGCACTTAAGTGAACCTAATTTAGTGCTGGCCGGCACAATTACAGTAACTGCAGTTCCAGGCGTTTTCGGGGGGCCTGCTGCAGCTGTCATTTGAACGCTCTGAAGCAGTGATATCAAATGGTGAATAGATTGACATTGGCAGAGCATTATGGGAAACGGCAGTTTCTAGGGTGGATTTGAATGAGTTTTTGCAGGTTTTACTCTGCTGTTTTGATCTAAGGAAAGTCATAATAAAAAAATTACAATTAGAAACGCATTATTTTAGTAATTATTAAAAATGTAGTCTCAAGGTGCTGTAAGGTGAAAGAAAGCCTGTGCTTTTTTTCTTCAGGCAAAACCCCCAGTGCTTGTGGGAGATGTTTTATCATTAATGTTATTCAGGAGCCAAATTTTGAGTTTTGCTCAGCTGGGCTCTTTAATCTATTTTTGCTTTAAATTAATGAATTTTTAAAGAGCCCCTCGCTGGAACGGGTGGATGTGGGAATGCAGCATTGGTTCAGAGTTTTCAAAAGACCCCCCTCCTCACGGGATGGAGAGAGAGTTTACTGAAGCACTACACTTTTTATTGATCTAGCAATACACTGCCTAACTCTCAGTCGCTCCCTCTCAAAATAAACTAGGCTGAATAGACGCTATAGGTCTGTAAAATTTGGGCAGAAATGTGTGTGATGTTTAATTCATCTGCTTGCCCAGAATAATCGAAACATTTGTTCATATACACATTAAAATAAAATGAAATAATTGTGCCTATGGTGCCAGGCCTCGAATTTCCTGGTGGCATCGACGGCCATGCTCCCTTGTGTGGCTGTAAGGCCCCAAAAAAATTAATGCGCGTTGCGCCCTTGGGCTGGATATAATCATTATAATTTGCTTCTCCCGGCTGCCAATCACTGTGCTCTGAAGCACCTCTCACTCACATGGATCTCTCAGATATCTCAATTCTAGCCAATGCCCGTCATGTGATTTGTCCTTATTGAGTTCTGAGGCGCACTTTGAAGATTACATTTGAGTCATTTAGCAGACTATCTTATCCAGAGCAATTAAGGTTAAGTGCCTTGCTCAAGGGCACAATAACATTTTCTCGCTAGTCAGCTCGGGGATTCGAACCAGATACCTTTTGGTTACTGGCCCAACTCTCTTAACTGCTAGGCTACCTGGCAAGAACTGTCCACATTTACTTTTCCTCAGCCAACAAGACAAGTAACGAACAGCTAAATCACTAGCTTATGTCAATCTACTATCCCCCATTAGTAGAGAAGTTTACCCATTCTATTGGTCAGCTTGTTGTTCTGTGCATGAAATAAATATTCCAAACAGACTCCGGGACAGTTGTGGGACAATAGATCCTAAATTCATGCAACCAGTGATATGCGCAGCAATGCCCACACGGCAGTAGGCTACACGCGCGAATGTTCCAAAATTCAATTATTGGGAAAACACAGTTCTCAAAAGCACATGCGAGAGGTTTCGTGTGACATAGATGGAAACTGTTCTGGATTTTGTCAGAGGCCCTTTATCTACTTCCCCATAGCCAGATGAACTAGTGGAGACCATTTTTATGTCTGTCTAGTATGAAGGAAGTTAGTGGTAGTTTCACGAGCCAATGCTAACTAGCGTTAATGTAATGACGAAGTCTATGGGTATCTGTTAGCATGGAAATTGCAGTCTGGAATGATTTAGTCATTAACGACGCAAAACGATTATATCAGGTATCGCAATATTTGGAGTAGCATATCATAGAAGAGGTCTTCACAAATATCGCCCAACCCTAGTACCCTTTGTCCTTGAGCTGTGATCGCTTATTACAGCACCTGAATATTCTTCTTTGCTTTTTTGTCTTAGGCTCAGTAGAAACAATTGATATGCCTATACGATTTACAAGAGACTTGTGAGCTGTGTGCTCAATGCTGGCAAAGGATTTTTCTAAACTTACACAGCTTAAGTAATGATAATGGAGCTCTCATCATACTATTTAGTATCCATTTTAATTAGTGGCTAGCGAATGCAAATTTCATTTCCCAAGTTAAATGGCTTAACTTGCTAAAGATGGCCTTCTGAGGGGGATCTTCATTCCAAAACAAAGTTGTAGCCAAGTCAGTTGCTGGGAGAATTAATAACACAATGACCATCGAGGTGTGTTTTGTGTGTGTGCACTAGAGGTTGTGTGCCTGTCAGGGTTTCCATTAGGAAAATTTGGCGCCGGACAACGTGATCAGCAAGATTTTAATTTACCGGACATCCATATGCATTGGGTGCGTAACGCATTAAGGTGTCCACCCACGGTGCTCAAAATCATATGTCAATTATTGTAATTCATCTTAACAGAATAGAAATTAGCCTGTGAAGTTGTGATTAAATGAAGTAGAACGATGTTCTTATACCAACATGACAGGTTTTATTGAAAAGCAAAACATGGCCCGTTGCGTCTTCATCCCTGCTATAAATCATAAGTTAATATCATTTAAAAAAGAAGAAAAACATTTAGCCTAGAAGAACAAGTCGCCCTACACAGTAATAAAACACAACTTCAAAATATATTTGTGTAATATAATTTGGGAACAACCTGTCCTATAGGCTATTTGTATGAACATTTTAATTAATTAATAAAACACAGCTGTTTTCAAATGCAATCTAGGCCTCTGTAACTTAGTTTAGCCTAGGCATAAACATTTCAATTAGGTCTAATAAATAACAAAACATCACTACAAACACCAGGGCCGGCCTGTCATGGCTAGAAGTGTTCCAGCTTTTGTCAAATTTCGTAGCGGCTTAGGAGAACTTACGCAGCAGGTTAGGATATTTGATACTCCGCTACTGGCAAGATGGCGCCGACAGATAGGGCAGCTCTGCTTCTAGCTCCTAAGCAACTTTGCAGTATTTTTTTTGTGTGGGTTATTTTATTACGTTATTAGCCCAGATTTATTTTTATTATTACATACAGACAGATTTTTTTTACAAGCATTCCGTTACACCCGCAATAACATCTGCTAAATATGTGTATGTGACCCAATAAAATTTGATTTGATTTAGGTTAGGGTTAGCTAAAATGCTAAAAGAAATCTACTTTTGACATTAATTTGACAAAAGCTGTATCCCTTCTAGCCATGACTGTGCCAGCCCGCACCATTCCCCATTCCAGCTGCGATTCAGCCCCACAGCAGTGGAAAGAGGACACTCTAGGCGTCCACAAAATGAAAAAATTATAAAACTGATGTTGGACAATCAAATTTGATATGTAAATAAACAAAATTCTGTTAAGGCTGGTTCATTGAGAGAGAGCTTATTTTACAATGTTCCTGT
Organism: Coregonus clupeaformis; assembly: GCF_020615455.1. NCBI lineage: Eukaryota > Metazoa > Chordata > Actinopteri > Salmoniformes > Salmonidae > Coregonus > Coregonus clupeaformis. The sequence goes on along the minus strand of NC_059201.1, from coordinate 12,347,166 downwards.
GAAATGAGGCCCGCGCCATGCATTTATGAAAGCACTTGTTTCTAAAGCTAAAATTATATATTTTTTATAGTTCTACTGGATGATGTTAATAAATGTTATGTTCATTGTAATTCAAACTATTGTGGGGTCGTGTGTCGTGCGATATACGTGACTTAATGATAACTGTTTGCTATTATAGGCAGTTGGCTGCCTAGTGATTGCAGCATTGTAACTCTCCGATGTGAATAGTTGGCAACGGTGTTTTGTTTCCAAGTGCTACAGACTAGGCTCAACTGAAATGCACCAATTGCACATGATACACATCATTACTCTACTCAAGTTTATCAATCCATTCCAAATATTTATAATATACATGACACTGGCGACATGTTATTTGTTACTTTTATTTTGTTTTATTTTATATTGTATTTTTTAGTGATTTTTTTTTTTGGGGGGGGAGGTTTCTTTCTTAAAACTGCATTGTTGGTTAAGGGCTTGTAAGTAAGCATTTCACTGTAAGGTCTACACCTGTTGTATTCGGCACATGTGACAAATAAAATTTGATTTGATCTTACTTAAGGCGTCAGCAGAACTTCTAGGACCGGGCCTGACGAACACAATTTGCCTCTAATTTACTTGCGTTTGCGTTGGACCTTGGCTTGCTCAAAGTTAGCCACTGCTGTTGGGACGTCAAACCTGTCCAACTCCTTGGAGCAGCTTGCGATGCGCATCAGCCTCGTTACTTTGTCCTCAAGAAGGCGCGATCTTGAGGCAGTCTTTACTCTGTTTTGGAGAAAAAATCCCCTCTCGGCGGGCACACTGGAGACAGGGAAAATCAACACAATCTTCGCCAATTTTGCCCAGTCGAGGTTCACTTATGAGGACCTCGCATCTTTTGCGTGAATAAAAATAGAAACCCACACCACTAATTTCCCAGCAGTCTTGAGGATTTATTAGCCTATGAAGTATATTTGCGATTGAAGTTGGAGCACATCGACTGGTATTTCCATCAATGAATTAAAAAGCATTATTTAGCAATGGAGTTTTTTTGGGGGGGGCAATTTGGCCGGTTTTTGGGGGAGCATTTGTGTGTGTTTATACTGCCAGCCTCTTCTGTTTCGTGAGGAAAAGCAGGCTCTGTTTAATTAAGTATTTGTTCCTAATCCTGATTTAGTGAAGTCAGGCTAAATGACACTACTCACTGTGACGGTCACTGTCGCAAGTCAGTTCTGCTGGGGTTGAACCAGTTAGGCTACTGTTAAACCAGACTAGTCTACATAGTAGCTTGGCTCAGCCTGGCCCATTTGTCTTATCTCTAGCTCTCTCAATGCTAATGCACGACTAGGTTGTAGACTGTGTGTGATGTGGTGCAAGGCTCATGATCTTTATTTATAGCCAAGTTTTGCAGATGGATATTTGGGGTGGGGGGGAGTGTGTATGTTAGGCTAGATGTCTCAACCCAATGATTTACATATTTATTTTCCCTGTGCCTCGATGTTTTCTGCCTGCTCAGCAGAACGACGTTAAGTCGTTGAGTTTTGTCTCTCAAACTCAAACAGATAAGTTACTCTTCACGTAGTTCATGTGCACATGAAGGTTTCATCTGTGATTCAGAAAATTCCAGAATGAAGCCAAGGAATCTTATCGGTGGGGTTTGAGAGGGAACGTTGATCTGTGGAGCTGTAACTGACATAATGAGTGATGACTCTTCCCCCGCCAGTCCCACCCTCATCATTCTCTCTTTCTCTCTCTGTTGCTCTCTGTTCTCTCCCTCCCTCTCTCTGTTGCTCTCTCTCTGTTGCTCTCCCTCCCTCTCTCTGTTGCTCTCTCTCTGTTGCTCTCCCTCCCTCTCTGTTCTCTCCCTCCCTCTCTCTGTTGCTCGCCCTCCCTCTCTCTGTTCTCTCCCTCCCTCTCTGTTCTCTCCCTCCCTCTCTCTGTTGCTCTCTCTCTGTTGCTCTCCCTCCCTCTCTCTGTTCTCTCCCTCTCTCTGTTCTCTACCTCCCTCTCTCTGTTCTCTCCCTCCCTCTCTCTGTTCTCTCCCTCCCTCTCTCTGTTCTCTCCCTCCCTCTCTCTGTTGCTCTCCCTCCCTCTCTCTGTTGCTCTCCCTCCCTCTCTCTGTTGCTCTCCCTCCCTCTCTCTGTTCTCTCCCTCTCTCTGTTCTCTCCCTCTCTCTGTTCTCTCCCTCTCTCTGTTCTCTACCTCCCTCTCTCTGTTCTCTCCCTCCCTCTCTCTGTTCTCTCCCTCCCTCTCTGTTCTCTCCCTCCCTCTCTCTGTTCTCTCCCTCCCTCTCTGTTCTCTCCCTCCCTCTCTCTGTTCTCTCCCTCCCTCTCTCTGTTCTCTACCTCCCTCTCTCTGTTCTCTACCTCCCTCTCTCTGTTCTCTACCTCCCTCTCTCTGTTCTCTCCCTCCCTCTCTCTGTTCTCTCCCTCCCTCTCTCTGTTCTCTCCCTCCCTCTCTCTGTTCTCTCCCTCCCTCTCTGTTCTCTCCCTCTCTCTCTCTGTTCTCTCCCTCTCTCTCTCTGTTCTCTCCCTCCCTCTCTCTGTTCTCTCCCTCCCTCTCTCTGTTCTCTCTCTGTTCTCTACCTCCCTCTCTCTGTTCTCTCCCTCCCTCTCTCTGTTGCTCTCTTTTTCTTTCTCTTGCACTCCCTCCCTCCCTCCCTCACTGCTAACCCCATGCCACTGCATTCACTAGCTGCTCCTTACTTAGCAAACAACATGTCTGTGGAGATTTCTGAAGAATGCATCTTGTTACACAGATGAGTCATACTTCCTCTGGCCTTTGTGCTTCTCCCTCGGAGTGGATGAATAAGAGGAGGGGAGGGGCAGGATGGTTACGGTGCATTGCTGTGACTGGGTCTGTGCCAATGGACCATAATGTCATTTAAGGACGTGTTAGTGTGTCGGTGATGGGGTGTGTGGCGAGGCAGATCAATGGCACTACTAATGGCTGTCCCCAGGTGGCTGACGTAACGGACAGTGAGTCATCCCCTCGTAAACTGACTGCCTGGAATCCCAGCACTGCCACCGACCCCACCACTGACCCTGGCAGGACTACGTTATACTGGGCCTGGGAGGCAGTGGGGCTGGAGAGGATGGAGCCTGCTGCACGTGGTCCTGTCTGAAGAAATGACTGCCTCCGTCTTTGGAGGAATTTGGTGTGGTGTCAACTTTGTCCAGTGCAGGAATTAAGAGATTCCTTCATAAAAGCTTGCAATGTGTTACGTCTTGTGCAATAGGCCTATACACACATCCGTCAACCTTGAAGCCCAGGCTGATCCCTTTACCACAGGGAAATTCTATTAGGCTACTGTGAGAAAAAAAAAGAATAACATCCAGTGATGTGCAGTAGTCATTGTTATGTAGCGTATGTCAACTATATTAAATTGTATTAGTGTGTAATTGAATCATTCTAATGGCATAGTGTTGATAATGTTTAGTGTCTGACTATCATTAGGCCCCACTCAGCTCAGTCTTTGTCTTCTCTATAACTGCACGATTTGGTCTCTTGCCAGGATCAGTGACTCACAGGAGACTGAGTGACCTATTTAAGTCTTCTAGGAGTGCCAGAGAGACCATTTATTTATTTATTTATTTATGTATATATATATATAAATATATTTGCAGGAGAATAGTGTGGGTAAATATAAGTCAATTAAAATGTAGTTAAACCCATTTTTGGATCTAAGCACCTAAAGGCTGTTTCAGCATGGTAGTCGCCTCAGAGGATTCCCTTCATTATCGCTGAGCCACGGAGGCATTCGGCAAACATTTCAGATGTGATATCTCATTAGCAACAAATGTATTGAATTTTATATTGGCTCTCCCTCCAAAAGCCAATTCCAGAAATGTCAGCATCTTAACTAATTTTAAGCCATAATGGTACACTGTACTTTAGTGATAGGGGAAAATATCTATACAATTACGTATTGGGATATTATAGCTAAATGGCTAATGTTTTTTGTTTTGAAAAATGCATCTGGGCACAGTATCAGCTTTCTTGTTTCAGCTAGCTGCCAATTCCTGGTCTTCTGAGAACATCATTTGAGGAGTGGCCTGAAGCGTGAGCGGAATGGGAGCTAGAGGAATAGAGCAGTGCTGAGGCAGACGGTTCGTAGTGAGGACGACTTGCTACTATTCTGAACATTGTGTGTTGAACTTTCTGGCGCCCAGAGCTACTGAGGCATCACCCAAGTGGGTGCTACACAGAGTGGAAGAGGAGAAGTCCAGTGGCTATAAGACTCCGGCTGGTTCTGACTTGCCCTCTACAAGATCATCAGCAGACAGCATCATCTACCATCCTCTGACCAGCTCTCTCCGCTCAGGTCTTGAACTGACCCTCTCCATCTTCGGAGGATGCAGCTTGGCCTCTATTGGTTGACTTGTCATGATCTATTACTTGTTTGTTTTTTGCTTATGAAGCGCTTTGAGATTCTATGAAAAGCGCATTAGAAATGTAATTTATTATTTAAGCTGAAGTATAGTGGCACTGAGCATGAAGGGGAATAGGCCTATAGTCTTGGTCTGCCCCCATACGTGTGCATAGACAGGACAGATTCTACATGAATTATGTTTTTAAAAGAGATGGGACAAAAGGTTGTGCGTGCATTTTGTTTTGGTTACCAGTGAAAGAGCATGCGAACAGCATCTCAAACTATAGTTGCTAATTGCTGTTGTTTTTTTGTGGGGGGGGGGTGTTGTCTCATTGAAGCAAAAACAAGCTGTGCTGTTGAATGCAGTATCTTGGCTGCTCTTTTCCCATCTACAAGGCTCTGCTGCTGCGGTTTTGTTTGAGTCTGCCGCATTCGTCTTGACACGATCGGCCCCACTCAGTCGACCCCCTGGAACCCCCCCGGCATGGCCGCCCCAGGGTGTGTGTAAACTCATTTATTCGGCCTCCTATACTGTGATGTCTTCACTTCCCTTCCTTCTGGTTTCCCTCCCCTCATTAAGATGCAGGAGGCAGAGCTGCGTTTGGTCTGAAAGCCTGTGTGCGGTAGGGGGTGATGGTCTATACAGTAGGGGGTGAGGGAGGGACTGTGCGCATGGGGACTTTAATGACTTAATGTGCTCTGTAAAATCTAAGTTCTGTAGCTCACTGGCCTGATTGCTGCCTTTTTGCTCAAGTCTAGCTACAGAATGTCAAAGTGATGTTCTGACAAAAGTGATTATGATTGAGGATGAGGAAATGGGGAGTGCCTCTTTGACTAATACTGATAACTACTGGGGAAAGCAGTTCAAGACTGATAATCCCCCATAGTGCTCTCTTCACATTATTCCTTCTCAGAAATGACTGGCTTTGAAACCCCCTTGCCTGATGCCTGTTCTGTGATTTTAATGTCATATTAACAACTCATTTTAAGGGTTCCTAGCAGTGAGGCTTTATTCATTTGGTTAGTCCCGAGTGACGCAGTGGTCTAAGGCACTGCATCGCAGTGCTAGCTGTGCCACTAGAGATCCTGGTTCGAATCCAGGCTCTGTCGTAGCAGGCCGCGACCGGGAGACCCATGGGGCGGCGCACAATTGGCCCAGCTCAGCCCAGGGTAGGGGAGGGAATGGCCGGCAGGGATGTAGCTCAGTTGGTAGAGCATGGCATTTGCAACGCCAGGGTTGTGGGTTCGATTCCAGTATAAAATAATGTATGCACTCACTAACTGTAAGTCGCTCTGGATAAGAGCGTCTGCTAAATGACGTAAATGTTAGTGTTGGCCTATTCGTTTTTAGCTCTTGCTGTTTTTCACGTTTTGCAGCCCTAAGGCAAGAAGTTGCAAATGCAAAGTTTAGAACTTAAGGTGTAACGTTACTATACTGAACAAAAATATAAACGCAACATGTAAAGTGTTGGTCCCATGTTTCATGAGATGAAATAAAATATCCCAGAAATGTTCCATACGCACAAAAAGCTTATTTCTCTCAAATGTTGTGCACAAATTTGTTTACATCCCTGTTAGTGAGCATTTCTCCTTTGCCAAGATAATCCATCCACCTGACAGGTGTGGCATATCAAGAAGCTGATTAAACGACTAGGTGAAAAATCTGTCGATGTGCCCTTAAGCAAGGCACTTAACCATAATTGCTCCTGTAAGTCGCTCTGGATAAGAGCGTCTGCTAAATGACTAAAATGTAAATAGCATGATAATTACACAGGTGCACCTTGTGCTGGGGACAATAAAAGGCCACTCTAAAAGTTTTGTCACACAACACAACGCCACAGATGTCTAACATTTTGAAGGAGCATGCCATTTGCACGCTGACTGCAGGAATGTCCACCAGAGCTGTTGCCAGAGAATTTAATGTTAATTTCTCTACCATAAACCACCTCCAACGGCATTTTAGAGAATTTGGCAGTACGTCCAACCGGCCTCTCAACCGCAGACCACGTGTAACCACGCCAGCCCAGGACCTCCACATCCGGCTTCTTCACCTGCGGGATGGTCTGAGACCAGCCACTTGGCTGGGCTTGGCTCCCCAGTGGGTGGGCCTATGCCCACCCATGGCTGTGCCCCTGCCCAGTCATGTGAAATCCATAGATTAGGGCTTAATGAATTTATTTCAATTAACTGATTTCCTTATATGAACTGTAACTCAATAAAATCGTTAATTCTTCCATGTTGCGATTTTAATATTTTTGTTCAGTATATTTGCCTTTTATTTCAAAACTCAGGAATAACTCAACTTTGATCCACATTTTTTTTTGATGCATTCTACTGTAATGCTAACAAATGTTTAGAAAGTCTGTCATGAGAGCCAGGAATTGTATTCAGTGGATGTAGTCTACATATAGAAGCCATATGACCTGGCACCTCTGAGTGTGTAGCTATTTGTTAGGCCAAGTGTTTGGGTCTGTGAGTGGTGTTATCATGGGGAACTGTCAATACTAATGTGAAGCTCCTGGTGTACAGACCCTGTGGATCAGCAGTCTGCTGCACTACAGATCCTCTGCTCCTCTCTGACCCAGTGAGTCATGTTGCATGACACATGACAAGCCACTTTCGCCAAGTGAGTCATCCCAAAGAAAAGCACCTCATATGGAGGAGGCTGACAGGGAACCAGGAACGTCTCTTTTTCTGCAAACTTTTACAAAAATTATATTGCGAAATTGCATTAGGTTTATTTTGTTTTTGTTTTTTTATCATGCCGTCTTGTATACAGAATCTGTTTTTAGTTTGTTAGTGTACTATTCACAGCATAGTCAAAACGTGTGCATGCATGCTGTTTTCTGCTGACCAGGAATGGATTAGGATTGTATAGCCTAGTCTTTTCATTGTCCTATCCATTGAATTAATTCTGTTATATTTCTCAGATGTTTCCAGCAATATTGGCAGAGAACTTAAGGGATGGGGTATATTGTTATGTGTTTAATCTGTTTGAAAAGCATTATTTAAAAAAATTAATGTGCATGCCATTCAGGCATACACGTCCTCCACAGTTTCACAAAATCTGTAGGCTACCCTAACCACACAGTTTTAAATGTAAACTCCTAGTAAGGTATTCAACTCTCCTGCCTCCTTGTCTCTAAAGATCCCACTGTATCAACTGAGCTCTGTTAGTCAATTTGCTGTAGAATTCATAGTGAATCTTCTTTGCTGTGGCTCTCCTGCTCTGTGGGTTGCATGGACCAGACCCAGGAGAGCAATGGGGAGTTTTATGATCCTTTACAGCTCTGTTTGCCCTTGACCAGCGCATGCTAAGGCTATAATATAACTGTAGCCTAATGACAGGCGGAGAGGCTAAGACGCAGACATGAGAAATGATCATTGTCTTGGGCATGTGATCTCTTGGAGCCCTCGTGTGTTGTGGACTCGTTCTCTCTTCAGCTGAACATTTCCCATTGGTAAAGCAAATTCACTGTCTCCTGCAGGACGTAGGGTTTAGATTGTTTCAATGTATTTCTTGCATATGGATTTTATTAAATGTGAATATGATGTATTGTACATTGTCGTTGTGTAGCCGCTAGAAATATTAGTAATCCTATTTCGATGGTGTAGCCTGTGTGGTATTGGTTATGTGTACAGAGCGTCTGCTAAATGACTTAAATGTAAATGTCTACAGCTCTTTAAGGGGATCGTGCCTGCGTTTTTTGTTTTCTGTCTTTCTGGGGCCCCTAAGTGAAGCTCTCTCTGTCAGATGAGTGAAGCTCAGCAGAGGCACTGGCAGCCACATCTCCTCTCATACTGCTTTGAACAGACATGCAAATCTGCTGATGAGCGGTGTTTGTGTGGCTGAGGATCATGTGCGCAGGAATTTCAAGTGGTGAGAAAAGGAAGGCAAGTTGAGCAGCCGACGGGCGTGCCAGAGCAGAAGAGGAGAAAAAGGCTTTGAATTCTGGGAAAGGAGATTGAGGGTTAGGCTATGTCAGCAGTTGTAGAGGTGATGGGAAGTCTCAAATCAAACATTCATTAGCCCCTCTGAAATCTGCCGTGGTTCCCTCTCTCTCTGGTGCTGAAACACTCTGGGGTGAAGCTGCAAAGGGTTTTTGGTCATTATATTTTGAACCTGAATCAACTGTAGCCTTAATGCACATTGCTGCACGCAGAGCATTAATGGAATTAGACTTTTTGAAGTTTTGATTCGGCTGGTTGTTTTAGCATCCCAAAACACTTCTGGAATGAGTTTGACACGTGCAAAACAGTGATGTAACATGTAGCCTGAACAAGATGAACTCACAGTTTTCAGTCATGCTGTGGAGTTTGGTAATCCATGAGGGGTGCATGTCGTGACGTCTGGATGTTGGGTCATATTAATACGTGGCTCTCTGTATCCATAACAAACAAAATGAGCTTTGTTCTGTCTGTAAGAGATGAAGTCCCAGATCAATGTGGGATGTATCAGCTTTAGTGACTATCCTATAATGTTAATATACTGACGGTTTAAGACTCCATTTGGTTAGCGTTCCAAATCGATTGGCAGTGAACAACCTCATCAGCTGCACTGACTTGAGATCTTACCCACTACGTACAAACTGGTTGAATTAATGTTTCAATGTAACTTTTCAATGTATTGTGATGTGGAAAATACATTGGATTTGAAAGAAGTCAGCAATTGTTTTGAGGGTGAAATTTTAAACCACAGGATTATATCATGGTAACCAAATGTCAACGTAGGCAAACCTTGTATAAAATATATTTTGTAATTTTTTTTAAATGTCAGATCTTCAACGTTATATCCACTATCAGAAAAAAACTAGGCTGGGCAGCACTGGGGAATTGATCAATCTACAGCTACCCTTTCGTCTCCCAGGGTTTTAACCCAGACCTGCTTAGCTATGATATTTGTCACTGACTATATTCAATGTGCTATCGTAAAAATCTTTGAGAGATCTCCACTTAAAAAGTGAATGGATTCACTGTTGCGATCAGTCATTCCAAAGGGTAGGTTTAACAGGACAAATTAAATGTGACAACTTTATCACTCATCAATTATGATATTTAGGCCTATATACTGTAGCGTTTGCAAAATCACCAACAGCTATTGTTTCAATTCAACACAGAATTCAACTAAAAATAGACCGTACAATAGACCTAGGGTTTCAAGCTGATTTCAAATGTAAAGATAATTAGTGATATTGAATTGTTTGATTGCCAATGCAACCAAATATCAACATTTTGCTTGGATAGTTCTGTGCCACTAGTCTGGCTTTATTTCCAGTTTGTCTTCAAATTAATCATTTATATGTTGGGTTCACTTCTCTATCGCAACCAGAAATCTAAATTAAAGAGTTGGACTAAATCCAATACAATTTGTATTTAGCCCCCTAGAGTCAATGTCCGCATCCCTGTGAAAATCGAATTAGCATAATAATAACAAGTCCTCATAAAAATCAGTCAGTTTATGCTAGAGATCAGTTTTTTTTTTTGCATTGGATGCGTCTCAATCCACCGCACCTCATCCGCTGATGTCGCACTTCCACATCAGCGGTTAAAGGTGACAGGGTTAGAGCTGTGTTTGTCAGACCATGAGACATCCCGAAAATCGGTCTTCTCACAACATCGATGACCCCTCTATGGAAAGATGAGACTGTCACAAACATGATGGTGTTCTCCATTTTGCTCTACGACCCCCCACAAGAGTCTTGGGACTTGTCTGAAGTCGGTACAGCCGATCTGCCAACTTCTGTCTGTAGCGTCTGAACAGTTTTGGCTACACACTAATATGACCCGTTTGTGGAAAGGTGAGACTCTCACGAACACATACTTGTCAGTTGTTTTCCTCTAGGACGCCCACAGGCCTCACAAGACTCGTCTGAAAGTCCCCCGGTACCAGTTGAAAAAATGTATGGAAGTGTATATACAAAGACTGTTTAGTGCCAAAAATAAGGGGTTAAATACATGTCAAAGGTTAACTTACAAGACAAAGCATAAACAAAGAGATGCTTACTAGGCCTCCGAGGCATAGAAGCCTAGGAAATGAGAATTGATCATACAACCTGGATACAGGAGAAGAGAGAGAACAAGGTAACCTTTAACCCAAAACCAACCACTATTGACCAATCAAACGATACCAAGTTTACAGAGTAACCTGACCACCAAGTCCCAATCTCCACAGGATGTCACAGCATCTAAGAGCTTGTGTGGGGGATGACACCAATGTAAATAAGACAGAATTCCTGAGGACCATAAAACCTTTTTTGCATAATAGGGTAATTCAGAGTTCACCCTGTACATGTAGTCCCATGTAGCTCAGTTGGTAGAGCATGGTGCTTACAACGCCAGGGTTGTGGGTTCGATTCCCACGGGGGACCAGTATGGAAATGTATGCACTCACTAACTGTAAGTCGCTCTGGATAAGAGTGTCTGCTAAATGACTAAAATGTAAATGTAATAAACAAGTAACCACAGAGATAATACATCCATATAGATAGCATCAGAGTTGTCCTCAGTGAACAAGTTTCAGATTGACATGGCTGCTATAGCATTATTGTCACAATAGTCAGTCCTTTTGGGATACTGTAACAAAGATACATTTTTGCCACTCACAGGGGAAGGGCTGACTAGTCCTTGGGCATTGTCCTTTCCTGGACCCTTTCCAATGCAGCTCCAGGTGACAGAGAACACATAAATTAGGGCCAAGCCTACACTTGCACCATGTACTTTTAATGTAATCTCAACTGCAATCCAGGCCATTTGGTTCTGCAATTAGATGAAGCACAGTGATAACACATTCATCTGACAGTTTTCCCATGCTGAACTTTCCACTGCTTTATGCATCTGCAGATATCTCTAACCATACACAAACGGACTTGACGCAGCTTGTCTATATATGTATATTTTCTTAAATTCCATTCCTTACTAGTTTTGTGTTTATTGGGTATATGTTGTGCAATTGTTAGATATTACTTGTTAGATATTACTGCACTGTCGGAGCTAGAAGCACAAGCATTTTGCTACACCCGCTATGACATCTGCTAAACACGTGTATGTGACAAATACATTTTTATTTGATTTGTTTCATGGGAGGAGCAGAGGATGACCAGTCTGACCCATGAATACAGTACAGTTTGCTAGTGACCAGATTCAGAAAATGTCAGCCAACTCCCACACACTCCTAGCCCTCCTTCCCTCCTGAATTTCTAGTTCCCTAGCAGAAGCAGGCTTCTCCTCCTCACTGCCTGGGCTTCTGCCTTCTCGCTGACAACACCAGTCTCCGATTACTGCCTGGGCTTCTGCCTTCTCGCTGACAACACCAGTCTCCGATTACTGCCTGGGCTTCTGCCTTCTTGCTGACAACACCAGTCTCCGATTACTGCCTGGGCTTCTGCCTTCTCGCTGACAACACCAGTCTCCGATTACTGCCTAGCTGTGGCTGCCTCCTCACACTGGAGGGAGTTCCTCTTTCTGTCTGACAGCCAGGTTACCGTAGCATTGAGCCATGTCACTGGACACAGCACTGCTGGCAGGAGACCTGATGGTCTGCAACTCGCTGTGTATTTTTCCGCTTTCATAATTTCTAACTGGGCGTTTGACATTATCGATCATAGTCTGCTGCTGGAAAAACGTATGTGTTATGGCTTTACTCCACCTGCTATATTGTGGATACAGAGTTACCTGTCTAACAGAACACAGAGGGTGTTATTTAATGGAAGCCTCCAACATAATCCAGGTAGAATCAGGAATTCCCAAGGGCAGCTGTCTAGGCCCATTTACTTTTTTCAATCTTTACTAATGACATGCCACTGGCTTTGAGTAAAGCCAGAGTGTCTATGTATGCTGATGACTCAACACTATATATGTCAGCTACTACAGCGACTGAAATGACTGCAACACTTAACAAAGAGTTGCAGTTAGTTTCAGAGTGGGTGGCAAGGAATAAGTTAATCCTAAATATTTCTAAACCTAAAAGCATTGTATTTGGGACAAATCATTCACTAAACCCTAAACCTCAACTAAATCTTGTAATAAATAATGTGGAAATTGAGCAAGTTGAGGTGACTAAACTGCTTGGAGTAACCCTGGATTGTAAACTGTCATGGTCAAAACATATCGATACAACAAATAAAATAACATTTTATTTGTCACATACACGTGTTTAGCAGATGTTATAGCGCGTGTAGCAAAATGCTTGTGCTTCTAGCTCCGACAGTGCAGTAATATCTAACAAGTAATATCTAACAATTTCACAACATATACCCAATAAACACAAAACTAGTAAGGAATGGAATTTGGGGATAGATTGACTTCATCAGTACTTGTGTTTATGAGAGGTGTTGACATGTTAAAAGCACCGAGCTGTCTGTTTGAGCTACTGGCGCACAACTCGGTCACCCATGCATACCCCACAAGACATGCCACCAGAGGTCTCTTCACAGTCCCCAAGTCCAGAACAGACTATGGGAGGCGCACAGTACTACATAGAGCCATGACAACATGGAACTCTATTCCACATCAAGTAACTGATGCAAGTAGTACAATTTGATGTAAAAAAGCGGAGGAAAAAAAACCTCATGGTGGGGACTGTGAAGCAACACATAGGCGCAGACACATGCATACACACTATACACACACGTACACATGGATTTTTGTACTGTAGATATGTGGTAGTGGTGGAGTAGGGGCCGGAGGGCACACAGTGTATTGTGAAATTTGTGAATGTATTGTAATGTTTAAAAAATTGTATGAACTGCCTTAATTTTGCTGGACCACAGGAAGAGTAGCAGCAGCTAATGGGGATCCATAATAAATACAAACTGTGCGGACTGGTCAGCAGGTGGAGTGAACTCTCTGATCAGATCTGTGATCACCGTCTTGTGTCGGCAGTGGCTCTGACAGTCAGTATGATTGAGTCCCCATAGTGATTTCAGACTGAAACTGCTACACATTGGCTATTTTGGACAGTGTGTCTGAAATTGCCATCTTCATTTCAACATCATGCACTTGGCTTTGGGAGAAGATTTATTTCATAGAGCTTTTAAATGCCTGGTCTCATGATAGATCCTCTGTTTTAGTGATGACCTGTTATGCCCTTTTATGAGCAATATGTTGTTGATTATTCCCTCTCGCCTGGAGGTATTTCAACAGCAAAGGGCTAGAGCAACAGCACCTTCCCCCTCTCCTCTTCCTACACACCCAGATAAATAGTGTGCTCTCTTGGTAACCAAATTAATTGAAGTTACCTGGAAAAGTGGGTGTGGGAGGGGTGATGTTGACAGGTGGATTGTGCTGTCACGATACCAGCATTTTGACTTAGAAGCCAGGTTTTGTATCACAATACTCAATACCATCACGATCCTCGATACCAAAACGGTACCACAGTAAAAAAAAAAGTGTTTTAGCCAATGTCACAGAATGGCACTTGATCCAGACAGATCTTTTGAGTTTAATATCATTACATTTAAAACTTTTGATTTTTTTATATGCATTAATGAATCAATTATACAATCATACAATCTAACTACGTAACATAATTGTAATCATTTATTTGAATGGTAAATCTCTGATACATTGGGAAAGTCAAGTAGCCTAGGCCTATTCATAATAGAGATGAATGCATATTCAATAGGACTGTGCTTGCATTGAGTTTGTTTTTCATCTGTAGCCCCATGAAATCAGCTAAAACAATCTGTTTTCCTTTACATTTTGGATTTATTATACTGATCAACAACATTTGCATAAAAGAAACAATCTCTTATTTTATAAAAGTGTGCGATGTCTCTTTAAGACCCATGATGTCATTCACACACACACAGTCAGTTCAACCCTCGAGTAAAGTAGTGATGGGAAGTGACCGGAAGTTAAAAAAAATAACAAAAAATGGTATGATACCGTTTTTTTTCATGTTATAGTATCGGCAAAGTACAGAAGTTTCGGTACACACACACACAGAAATGTATGCACGCATGACTGTAAGTCGCTTTGGATAAAAGCGTCTGCTAAATGGCATATTATTATTATTATTATTATTTCGGTATACGTGCAACACTACAGGTGAATAAGCTAAAAGCCTGTCTATCCCCAAATCTTTCAGTCCTTCACGTATAAGCTTCCAGAGAGCCGCCTTCTGAGGTTTATAGGTCTCGATCAGCCAGGGAGAGAAATGGAAGCTGGGCTTCTCTACACAGATTAGCATGGAAGGCTTCCAGAGAATGCCAGAGGAATTTATCACCAGGTATGACCATGGCTGAGTCCCGGTAACTCACGGGAGCCCTGGTCAAATTCCACAGCTGATTGTGGTTCCTCCACTTTCTGACACCTCTGTCATTACTGGAGCTAACGGAACACTCGGCGAATGGAATCTCTCAAACAATGTAGAGAATTTCACTCTGTAATGGATGATTTATCCATTGTTTTTCCTGGCAGTGAATATGGGCCACAAATGAAGGACTGTCTGTCCTGGCTGTGACCCAGTGATGGAGCTTCAGGGTCGCTCACAGACCTGATGATGGTATTCTGTCCCCCTCCTGCACACACAGAGCGCTCTGACATCACATCAGCAGCCCTCTGCAAAGAGCACCTCCCCTGCCTGCCTGCCCTGTGCCAAACGGCTACATTGCCTTAGCAGAGCAGAGGCTAAGCTGGAGCGCCAACAAAAGATGAAACTATTGACCTGTGACTTAATCCTTTAATCCCTGCTATGCTGTGGTGTTGTGCAACTGCAAATGCAGAGGATTTATCGTTCCGGGGAAAGGGCACGGTTTTATGATGGGTGACCCGGCCGCCCCCTCTGCGATGTGCCATGAATGCCCATCATGCTCTTGGTGTGTATGTTCAAGCTTTATGTTAGTTATAAACGGCTGCAGTCTGTTCTATACTATGTGCGTGTTGTTTATATGTTTGTGTGTGCTGTGCTGCATGTGTTTTCCATTGGTCACTGGGCTGTGTCATCTCATGTACAGTAAGGCCTTCTGTGCATTTAAAGAGAGAAGGGAGGGAGCGGGCGGGCGGGCCGCGCCTGGATGGAGGTGCAGTAAAATGCTGAAATGGAACTCCATGAGTCAAAGAGCAGCTCTTCAACAGCAACCAGCTCCGTCAGGCAGTAAATGCTTTAATATGCTGCTAATTATTTCTGAGAGATTGGATGTTGATTAAAAAGCAAAACGTTTTTAATTATAACTCAAATGTTAATGCCGTCCCAAGTGAAGAAAATGTTTAGGCTTACGTGAGGAGAACGTCTAATTGACTGAACCAAAGCTCCACTATCCCAATTTACAATCTTGTTTATTTTTCTTTGCTTTTAGCACTAAATAGTCCTAACTGGTGTTGTATGTCATCTCTGCACAACCTACTGAGCTGCCTAGCCTGAACCCTGTCTCCATTTAAAAATGCATGACATTATTCCAGCTCTGTGCAGGGATTTCTGATCATGCTTTGCCCACCCAGGTAATTCCTTTAACTCATGCTTGGGTAACTTCAGCTTGTTCTCATTTTAATACATTTCGGTGGCATCTTAATTGATTTATTGTTTTTATTGACACATACATTGGATAGGTGCAGTGAAATGTGTTGTTTTACATGGTCAGCTATAGTGGGACGGCGCCCCTGGAGGAAATTAGGGTTAAGTGCCTTCCTCAAGGAGAAATCGAGAGATGTATCTGACTGCCTGATAATAATGTGAGTTTGCTGTAGCTACTGACGACACTGGATTGAATCCTCTCTGGTCCTGAGGCAGTGCTAGTGCCAGCGCCTCCCTCCTTACCTTGCTGCCTGCCCGCCCGCCTCAGAGCCAGGGTCAGGATTTAATTGTGGCTTATAGGACAGGATCTGGGGAATGCTGATGAGGGAAAGGCTCTCAAGAATGCCACCAAAACGGTCCTCCTGCCAGTGCCTTAAGTGGTCTATTTGTGATTCAGCATGCATGCTCTCTTTCTCTCTCCCTTTCCCACTCCCTTTCTGACTGCCAGGCTGGCGTGGAGTCGAGCTCCCAGGGGGAGAGTGTGTTAATGCTGGCCCCCAGGCCCGGGGACCAGGGTAATTGGGTTTGCATGGTCGGTGTCAGGGCACCACCACTGCTCCCTATACAAAGGCCACCTCCCAGCCAAGCTGTTCAGGACAGAGAGACAAACCCCTCATCACTGGTGTAATTCATTGGAAAGGCTTATTGAATTACTGGAATGCTGTATGTGGTTTTTGTGAGGGCCTGCTGCAGATTGCACAATGAGCTGAGGGCCTTGTGTTTGCCTGCCTTCTTGCGTGCTCAGCTCAGCTCAGCCGCTTGGCTCTGAACACTACCGTGAATAACGGCAGACGGCTGAGAATCTCTAATATCCCCAAATGGCGTAATTACTGCAGCTTCCATTCAGATTCCCTTCTCTTGTTTCCAGTGCCTGTTTGACCATGTCTGCATGTAGGGGTCACAGAGCCTGTTGTCTGCATTGTAACCTCATGACACAGCCTGGAGGCTGGAGCTTCTTGGCTGGGCCTCATCCAGCTCTGACTGTATTGGCTGGGCTGCTGCCTGCTGCAGCTTAATGTTGACATGCGTGTACATCCATGTAGACTGTTCATTTGTCTGGTTTGTTTAATACTAAGTGCTTCGAGCCCCCTCACTAGTATGTTATGCTCATCGCAACGAGTGAATGTGTTCATTTCTTTGCCCGCTTGCCTTTTTCAGGTCCAGTGGGTTTAAAAGAAACCCAGCATTAAGGTTTGCCACGTTAAGTCTCTTCCGCCTGGATATGTGTAGCATTAAACTGACCCACACACAACACAGTGGCACTCTCCTCTTATGTGTAGCATTAAACTGACCCACACACAGCACAGTGGCACTCTCCTCTGATTGGAATAATAATTATGGAGTATGATGTTTAGCCACTGGTGAGGTGGGAACAGGGGAAACCAAGAACCCACCTCCGCTGCAATATACTTTATACTAATTATAAACTGGGTGGTTCGAGCCCTGAATACCGATTGGCTGACAGCCGTGGTATATCAGACCGTATACCAGGGGTATGACAAAACATTTATTTTTACTTCTCTAATTACGTTGGTAACCAGTTTATAATAGCAATAAGGCACCTCAGGGGTTTGTGGTATATGGCCAATATACCACGGCTAAGGGCTGTTCTTGGCTGTGGTCTTCAATAAGCTGAACAATGTGCTCAGCAGTGTGAGCATTGAAGTGATAATTGACACATCCTAAAAATGCAAGTAAGAACTGGGTTGTTAATGCTCCTTCTCTTCCTCTGGGTGGTTTCAACAGAACCATTTAAGACTTTAATTGAGAAGGAATACTGATATTAAAGCCGTTGCCTTGGCACTGCCATTACCTACTTTTAGTTTTTTAATGAAGATGAGACCCACTGGGCGTTCACGCGACACGATTACAAACGCTCTCGTGGAATCACAATGGCCAGCCGTGTTGCTATTTTAGTTTCTCAGTTTTCAAAAATAAGTCCTCCAATAAGCCCTGTGCCTATAGGGCTGGAAAAAGTGAGGAATCTCCCTTTGTCTGAAGGGCAGGTGAGTGAGGTTCCCACCCCTCCCTGTTTCCCCCCTTGCATATCACTATGAAAACAAGGGCTTCTCCAGCGCTGGAAAAGGCTGTTGATATGGAAGGTATGGCCTGGGTTTCGGTCGAGAGTGAAGATGATGCCAAGAGCTTGTTACCAGGTTACATCACTGTTGTTGTGTGCCAGATCTTCAGGCGTAGCAGAGGGAGCTCGCAGAGCGATTCCCCTCTCCTTCGCCAAGTTACTATCCCTCTCACTACAGGAAGATCTGTCACTCTCTCCTTCTCACACACTCGAACAGGCCAGGCTGTGGGCAGCGTCTCACCCCTAAGCCAAAGGTCCTTACTTGAAAATAGCCTATATGGATCTATACGTAGGTACTGAAACTATCAAATGCTTGCCAAGTGTAGGCCTATGCAACAATTTTGCAGGAGGGTAAAGTGGTGGGGATGTTTCCAACACAATTCCTCAGCTCCATCCTCTCGCAACACCACTAAGGAGACTGTAATCTACTGTGATGTTAAGGTGAAGACTGCATGCTCTGTCATTACTCACCGTATTGCCTCACTGAGGATGATGCCTGACTGAGAAGGGTTTGGCACTACATGTCTGCACTGTGTTTGATTGAGCCACATCAGCCTTATGTACAGACACATGACTGAATCACTTGAGCGCCTCGGAATATACATTAATTTGACAAGGTCTTTCTTCCACTCAGTTCCCTGGTTTGTGAAAGCGACAGTGACGGACTCAACCGGATCAAAGCGGTTCGATGTGTGTGGAGTGGTAATATCCTCCCTGGGGCTCCTAAGTGTTGAGGCCTGAACTCTCTGACCTCTGGATGGATCTGATGCTGCTGTTGCTGCCAGGCACTGTGCCAGCACGTTTATGCCTCTCTGCTGCCCCCCCCAGCCTCCCCCTCCCCTGGCTGGCTACCCCAGACCATGCCTGGCCTGTGGTACATGTGCATCGGTCCTCCCCAGCAGCAGCAAGCTGGAGCCTGTCTCTGTCTGAGGCTCAGCCCTACCCCTGGCTGCCTGCCTGTCACAGAGCCTTGGCCTAATGAAGGCAGAGGGGCTGCTGCTGCCTGCTCTATATCATTCCTGCCACAGCCAAGGTTCACTAATTAAGACACTCGGCCCTCCAGATTATTAAGCATCTGGGTCATTAGCATGGGGTCAAATGGCATTCGTCTCAGTGTTGCGGGGGGCGCCACTGTCATCAACCTGCTGTCTGTCTGTCGGCTGGCCTCTCATGGCGAGCCAACGGGGGTGTGGCTGCATCCTAGCCCTGCTTCATAAGGATAGGATGCAACGGATCACTGCCACTGAGCCACAGGTTAGGACCAGCTACAGAGAGAGACACATGGGTTAGGACCAGCTACAGAGAGAGACACACAGGTTAGGACCAGCTACAGACATGTAGGGTTAGACACACAGAGGCCATGCAGAGTTAGGGTTAGGTTTAGACACACACAGAGACCATGCAGAGTTAGGGTTAGGTTTAGACACACACAGAGACCATGCAGAGTTAGGATTAGGTTTAGACACACACAGAGGCCATGCAGAGTTAGGGTTAGGTTTAGACACACACAGAGACCATGCAGAGTTAGGGTTAGGTTTAGACACACACAGAGGCCATGCAGAGTTAGGGTTAGGTTTAGACACACACAGAGACCATGCAGAGTTAGGGTTAGGTTTAGACACACACAGAGACCATGCAGAGTTAGGGTTAGGTTTAGACACACACAGAGACCATGCAGAGTTAGGGTTAGGTTTAGACACACACAGAGACCATGCAGGGGAAATGCAAGTCTACTACTTGTATTTCAGACAAAACAATCCTTTACATTCAGGGTGATGTGGCTTGTGTTGAAATGCAATAATTTGTAGTAGAAAAATCAGGGATTCCTGTGTTCAATGGTACGTAATGAGAATACAATATTTATTTGATCTAGGAGAGGGATGGGTGTTGACCGTGCCGCTCTGCCATCTTTTTATCATGAAAAATGACTCTCATTAGCAGGTCGTGACTCACCTTTTATTTCAATTAGCTCCAGAGCCTCTGTAGCATTTGTTAGTGTCAGGTAATAAAGCAGCAGTGAGCTATAAGCGCTGCTACTGCATCTCCTATCTCAGATCAGGGTGAGTTGCCACTAGGCTGAGATCAGGGTCTGTTGCCACTAGGCTGAGATCAGGGTCTGTTGCCACTAGGCTGAGATCAGGGTCTGTTGCCACTAGGCTGAGATCAGGGTCTGTTGCCACTAGGCTGAGATCAGGGTCTGTTGCCACTAGGCTGAGGTTTCAGTCAGTGAGCTGCAGTTGCACAGTATAGCCTAGTCTCTGTCAAGGGCATTCCTACTGCCCCTCAAACCCTCCGAGGCCTGTGAGGTATTTAATACAGCATGGCGGGCTTGTGAGGATACACACACAGACAGAGTGGAGATTCCTCTCTTTCTCTCCGTCGTAGTGCAGTGTCACTGTACACAGGGGGCTTGTTTTGCATGGCGGCCTGCAGTCACCTATCTATGTCTGTAGTTGTAGGCGCCTATCCTCTGCTTCTATTTAAAACCAGAGAGGGCAGCGAGCCCAGAGAAAGAGAGGCTGTTTGTGGGCGCAGAGCAAGGCAGACAGAGGGCTGAGCTGAGGACAGGGTGGTTGGCACGACTGCACAGGGCTGCTTGTTTACGTCAGAGGCTCCGTCTGGGGGAGGGGGGGAGAAAGGGGAGGGCTTTTACTAACCTCAGGAGGGTCGCCATTCCCCCATTTTGCTGGCAGTTGTGAAAACAATTCCCTCTCTACCATGGGCAGCAGAGCAGAGTGGGCAGGGAGAGGGGAGTGTGAATCGGCTAACTTGCAGGGGTGATGGGATATATGGGCTTGAGTTCCTGTGTGCTGGCCTGGGATCAGGAGTTATGAGTGGTTGTTAGACAGCCTTGCCTGGTGTTATGAACACGGCTCAGATTAGTTTGTCTATGTGGTCAGACACAAACTGCACTACAACAGCTCAGGAGTGTAACCAAAGATTTGACTACCAGAATGTGGAATTGGGGCCAGACTGAGCCAACCAAACCTGCCTGTGTCCAGTATCTGTTTACACAACCACACTGCCTATAGGCTAGTGATGGGGGAAAGAATCGGTACAGTTACATCTCTATATTATATTTGGATGATATTGAATCAATATTTGACTGTAGAAAATACAGATATTTTTTTCTTCTAATTTAGGTAGCACTAGTCGGCTGTACCTGTGCCAAAACTCCAGTATTTTTCATCCTATAGCTTGTCCTCGATCTTCTTTACAAATAGTGAGCCAACATGTTTCCAGCACTTCTTTTCCTGACTGATCAATACTCATGCTCTTTCTCTCTGCCACAGACATATAGTGAGAAATAAGTGTGGAACATCAAATCACAATAAAATCGCAGTATCGAATCGCAATACAAATCAAATCAAATTTTATTGGCCACATGTGCCGAATACAACAGGTGCAGACATTACAGTGAAATGCTTGCTTACAGCCCTTAACCAACAGTGCATTTATTGTTAATAAAAAAGTAAAATAAAACAACAACAAAAAAGTGTTGAGAAAAAAAGAGCAGAAGTAAAATAAAATAACAGTAGGGAGGCTATATATACAGGGGGGTACCAGTGCAGAGTCAATGTGCGGGGGCACCGGCTAGTTGAGGTAGTTGAAGTAATATGTACATGTGGGTAGAGTTAAAGTGACTATGCATAAATAATTAACAGAGTAGCAGCAGCGTAAAAAGATGGGGTGGGGGGGCAGTGCAAATAGTCCGGGTAGCCATGATTAGCGGTTCAGGAGTCTTATGGCTTGGGGGTAGAAGCTGTTGAGAAGTCTTTTGGACCTAGACTTGGCACTCCGGTACCGCTTGCCGTGCAGTAGCAGAGAGAACAGTCTATGACTAGGGTGGCTGGAGTCTTTGACAATTTTGAGGGCCTTCCTCTGACACCGCCTGGTATAGAGGTACTGGATGGCAGGAAGCTTGGCCGTACGCACTACCTTCTGTAGTGCCTTGCGGTCGGAGGCCGAGCAGTTGCCATACCAGGTGGTGATGCAACCAGTCAGGATGCTCTCGATGGTGCAGCTGTAGAATTTTTTTGAGGATCTGAGGACCCATGCCAAATCTTTTCAGTCTCCTGAGGGGGAATAGGCTTTGTCGTGCCCTCTTCACGACTGTCTTGGTGTGTTTGGACCATGATAGTTTGTTGGTGATGTGGACACCAAGGAACTTGAAGCTCTCAACCTGTTCCACTACAGCCCCGTCGATGAGAATGGGGGCGTGCTCAGTCCTCTTTTTTTTTTTCCTGTAGTCCACAATCATCTCCTTTGTCTTGGTCACGTTGAGGGAGAGGTTGTTATCCTGGCACCACACGGCCAGGTCTCTGACCTCCTCCCTATAGGCTGTCTCATCGTTGTCGGTGATCAGGCCTACCACTGTTGTGTCGTCGGCAAACTTAATGATGGTGTTGGAGTCGTGCCTGGCCATGCAGTCATGGGTGAACAGCGAGTACAGGAGGGGACTGAGCATGCACCCCTGAGGGGCCCCCGTGTTGAGGATCAGTGTGGCAGATGTGTTGTTACCTACCCTTACCACCTGGGGGCGGCCCGTCAGGAAGTCCAGGATCCAGTTGCAGAGGGAGGTGTTTAGTCCCAGGATCCTTAGCTTAGTGATGAGCTTTGAGGGCACTATGGTGTTGAATGCTGAGCTGTAGTCAATGAATAGCATTCTCATGTAGGTGTTCCTCTTGTCCAGGTGGGAAAGGGCAGTGTGGAGTGCAATAGAGATCCATCATCTGTGGATCTGTTGGAGCGGTATGCAAATTGGAGTGGGTCTAGGGTTTCTGGGATAATGGTGTTGATGTGAGCCATGACCAGCCTTTCAAAGCACTTCATGGCTACAGACGTCAGTGCTACGGGTCGGTAGTCATTTAGGCAGGTTCTTAGTGTCCTTGGGCACGGGGACTATGGTGGTCTGCTTGAAACATGTTGGTATTACAGACTCAGTCAGGGACATGTTGAAAATGTCAGTGAAGACACTTGCCGGTTGGTCAGCACATGCTCAGAGTACACGTCCTGGTAATCCGTCTGGCCCTGCGGCCTTGTGAATGTTGACCTGCTTAAAAGTCTTACTCACATCGGCTACGGAGAGCGTGATCACATAGTCATCCGGAACAGCTGGTGCTCTCATGCATGCTTCAGTGTTGCTTGCTTCGAAGCGAGCATAGAAGTGGTTTAGCTCGTCTGGTAGGCTTGTGTCACTGGGCAGCTCGCGGCTGTGCTTCCCTTTTGTAGTCTTTAATAGTTTGCAAGCCCTGCCACATCCGACGAGCGTCAGAGCCGGTGTAGTACGATTCAATCTTAGTCCTGTATTGACTCTTTGCCTGTTTGATGGTTCGTCGGAGGGCATAGCGGGATTTCTTATAAGCGTCCGGGTTAGAGTTCCGCTCCTTGAAAGCGGCAGCTCTACCCTTTAGCTCAGTGCGGATGTTTCCTGTAATCCATGGCTTCTGGTTGGGGTATGTACGTACGGTCACTGTGGGGACGACATCATCGATGCACTTATTGATGAAGCCAGTGACTAATGTGGTGTACTCCTCAATGCTATCTGAAGAATCCCGGAACATATTCCAGTCTCTACTAGCAAAACAGTCCTGTAGCTTAGCATCTGCGTCATCTGACCACTTTTTTTTTATAAACGGAGTCACTGGTGCTTCCTGCTTTAGTTTTTGCTTATAAGCAGGAATCAGGAGGATATAGTTATGGTCAGATTTGCCAAATGGATGGCGAGGGAGAGCTTTGTATGCGTCTCTGTGTGTGGAGTAAAGGTGGTCTAGAGTTTTTTTTTTCTCCACTGGTTGCACATTTAACATGCTGGTAGAAATTAGGTAGAACGGATTTAAGTTTCCCTGCATTAAAGTCAAGACAATCTCTCTTAACCGCAAATAGCCTAGTGGTTAAGAGTTGTGACAATAACCGAAAGGCTGCTGGTTCGACTCTCCGAGCCGAATAGGTGGAAAATCGGTCTGTGCCCTTGAGCAAGGCACTTAACCCTAATTGTTCCTGTAAGTGGCTCTGAATAAAAGCGTCTGCTAAATGACTAAAATGTCAATGTAACTATTGTATCGGCACCTAAGTATCGTGATAATATCTTATTGCGAGGTCCCTGGCAATTCCCAGCCCTACTATACGCAGACGAAAAATGGGAAGCATCCCATCCACATGTTAAGGGAGCCCTGGTATTTTGGAAGTACCAAAAACCAGTCTGCAGTGCACCATTTCACTACAGGAAATATGGTACTAATTTGATACTGAATGCTTAGCTAGCTGCCAGACATGTTTGTGTAATTAGTTATGCTCAACCAACCTCATTGTTAGTTTAATTTCAAAATGTGTGTAGTTGGACTAAAAACCCTGCCTCTCTCCTCTTCTTCCAGGCTTCACTCAGAGAGACTGCTAGACCGCTGAAGCCCTGAGCTGGGGGAGCCCTGTCCTCAGGCTCCACACCTCACCTGGCCTGCATTTCACCCATCAACCCCCTTCTACCACCACAGACTCGCCCCAGCCCAGCCTGTCGTCGCTATGACGTCGGAGCTGGAGAGTAGTCTGACCTCCATGGATTGGCTGCCTCAGCTGACTATGCGGGCGGCGATCCAGAAGGCGGATGCCCAGGGGCACCACGGTGGGCCGGGCATGGTCAAGAAGAGCGCCATGCTGGACCCCAACACTACGCTGGACCAGGAGGAGGTCCAGCAGCACAAAGACGGCAAGCCGCCCTACAGCTACGCCAGCCTCATCACCTTCGCCATCAACAGCTCGCCTAAGAAGAAGATGACCCTGAGCGAGATCTACCAGTGGATCTGTGACAACTTCCCCTACTACAGGGAGGCGGGCAGCGGCTGGAAGGTACGTACCGTAAGATGACAGACAGAAAGGAGCTGGAGTAGAGTGGATGTGTCATTCTGAGCTGATGACATGACACAGAGTGTATGAGATGGTTTGTAGACATTGAGTTAGACATAAAGCTAAATGTCATTCATAGTAATCACCCACACTGTAATTTCGCTAAATCTCAAAGCGAGACTACCCACTCTATATCCACTAAGATCTTTGAATGAAATAATAGCAGCAGCCCTGAGAGAACTGTGTGAAGTGTAAAATTCTGGATTAATATTCAGAGAGAGAGATGGCCCTATCTGAGCAAACACAGACTAAATAGCCCATTCATGGGTGGTATTATTCATTGCAGATGCCTTGATAGGAGAAAGCCATTATGTAGGAGAGGGAGCCAGTGCTGTGTGATCTCAAGGAGCACGTGATATACAGAGATGAAGCTATGCTGATTGCCTTTTACAGAGCCCAGATGGAAATTGATATTTATATGGAGTGGAATCTGAGGCACTGCTTTATTGCAGTCAGACACAATGTATGCAGCCCATTTCCTGTGTGCGAGAGCAAGTGCGTGTGCGATTGAATCTATGGAAGGGGAAGAAAGTATCCAACAATATTATACAATTGGGTTGATTTGGCGTCATGTCAACTCTGTTGATATGCAATATCTTGCTAAGGTTACTAAAGATTAGTGGATAGTGACCGTTTGAACATCTTTTAACATCTGTACTTTATGGTGAGGATGTTGACTTGTATTCAGGTTAACAATGTTCACGTTGTGATGTTAAAAATGTAATGGCACTACGCATGTTTTGCTCCCTGTTCATTCATTAGGCATATTTACATTTTCTAAGAGCAGAAGCATGTAGTTCAGTTAGCCCGGTGATAGTCCTGGGAATGCAATATGCAGCAGTAGTCATATCCTCCTATGTTGTATCTACTATGATATGAATGCACCTATAGCATGTGTCTAGTTCCTTCAGTGTGTGTGAGGGTTGTTGTGAGCATGTCTGGGTGGGGTGAATGTAGGTCGGATGCAGTCATCGCTCCGCTATTCCCCCAGTGATGTCGGCGCGCTGCAGGAATTTAGGACCCAGAGCACGCACACGTCTGCGCTGTATGATAATGCAGGCTGTGCCGCCGAGATGAGATCAGGCTAATCCAGTCACCGGCAACTCATTTAATCATCTCAATAGAACTCCATTAGCCTACGCTTTTAAAAATATCAATAAGTGCTGTCAATAAGAACAGATAATTCATCAAGGTCAAAAAATATGAATGCTGCGTTTGAAGGAGCGAATATGCACACAGCGACCACGAGCAGGCAATTAGACCAAGGCTTTCTTACACCCTCTCCAGCTCTCTAAAGCACCTCTTTGATCATTTTTTTCACTCGGAAGTGATGCAGAAGAGTTTCATAATCTCTTTTTATATGGGCCCGTGCTGTAGGGCAGGCTCTATAAGCTAAAGAGAAAGGTGTTGTTTGGGGAATAGCTAGTACATGGAGAAACGCACTGGCTATTCCTGTCTTTTATATATGTTGTTGACCCAGTATGCCTCTGACAAGAATACTTGCCAAACTTGCCTAAAGATACATCATCCTTTCTGTAGTTTCCCCCCTCATCCAATAGCATATATTTGTACCAACATCACGAGCATGTTACATGATAGAATCATATATGTACATTTTATAGAGCTTGTTGTATTCTGAAATGGACCCCTCTCTGTGTGGTGTCCTGTCCTCTGTTCACTCCAATTCAATCTTGCTGCTCAATCCCATCCATTCGAGTCCATGTCATTACTATGTAGGATATGTGGAGCTGGCCCTAATGACTTTCTCCAGATGAAAAGGTGAACAAGAGCGATCCGTTCTTTCCCAGGTTAGGAGGTGTCTCCTCCTCCTGTCAGAAGCTCTCGCCGCTGATGAGACTTTTTAATGCTGTCAAGACGTTTGGCTGCGGGTCAGTTTCTAAGCTTATGAGTTTGACACTGTCTGGCTCCTGCCTGAGCGACCGCTAATGAATTTAAAGCGATCAAGTTCTACCTGATCTGCCTGGGTCTCTAACTTCAGCCCTGCCGTGACTTGCTTTCTCCGAGCACACAGCCTATAGCAGGGGTTCCCAAACTTGATTTGGCCCACGACCCCATTTTAACATTTGAAAATTCTCGCGAGCCCAACCATGTGAAAAAATTATGTAATTAACAGTCAATGTTAACTTTTTTATTTAGGGGTATGGCAGGCAATTGAAAAACATTCGAACAGTATTTCTGATTGTGTGGCTATGACAGTCAGTTGCAAATGAGTCTGACATAATGTATCTTATTTCACCACCAGTAATGAGATTGATGTGCATGTCTCGTCGGAGCTTCTCCAACCTGGATCGATATTTGGTTTAAATGCAGAGGTGAGCACTGAATCCAGCTTCACACAGATATGAGCTGGCAAAGAGTACCATGAGTTTTATGGTGCTTTCAATACAACTGGAACTCAGAAAAATGTGAGGTCAAATCATGACGTCCATAATCTTCAGGTCGGAAAGTCGGACTTCTAGAAAGAGGCCAGAGTTCCCAAATTGGAATTCCGAGTTGGATGACCGTTCAAAACTATTTTTCCCAGTTGGAGCTCTTTTTTCCCCGAGTTCCCAGTTGTCTTGAATGTTCAGAGGGAGACGGCAGGGTATTCCCTTTTGAGTCAGGAAACAAAACTCCTCCGTAGTGACCCGCGAATGCGTTGTCTGCAGCATTCGGTCACATGACAGCTTGATCAGCTGTTCGATTTCACTTACCGGCATGTCAACTGAGCCAGGATCACAGTCAAACGGATTGGGAAGTAGGTCCTAAAGTGCTCTTACAAGCATTGGAGGTGAGCAGTCATTACTCGTGTGGGACACCAGCCTGATCTCATAGCAGCCAGAACACTTACTGATGCTGTTTTCTGTTAGAAACATGCACAGCCGAGGGAAGGGGGAATGGTTAGCTTTTGAAAAACTCTCTCTCCAATAATAATTATTTCCTCTGAATACACTGATTTGGTCGCTCATCTGTAGAATGTTTTTGTATTTCATGCATGCTTGTGTTCAGTTTCCCAAATATTTCTGTTACTTCAGCAAGGAGACACATTTTATTTTCATTACACAGAAAGTCAATCAGGTGTATATTTTTTTTTTTACATCCATTGTGAATGAGAACAGTTCCTCTCTCAATGCGAAAAATCTTTCCAACACTCCCCCTCGATAACCACCAAGCCTCGGTGAGAAATAGAACATTGTTGCTCTGATCCCATATTTCCACATAGTTTTGAGAACAGGCGTGCACGCAGTGGATGTAGTTTCAAATCGAAGTTACCTGCTGCAGTATATCTGAGTTCTGTGCTCTGCTCTTTTGCTGCCAGTTGCTCTCGATGAATCACACAATGCGTCCATATGGCAGAAGGCGACATTCATAACTAGAGTGCAGAGCCCTGCCCGCCGTCCCGCCATAGATGGAGCCCCATCTGTGCAAAAGAAGCTCACTATTCGATCCCATGGAATCTGTTTTTTCGTCAATGTAGTGCTGTTTCTTGTGCCGGAATTGTGAGACACAACAATATGTAGCATCCCCCGACATGTATAGCGAACAAAAATCAATGCATGGTCATCTCGGCCCTCACAGCTAACGTCCATTTGGAGAGCATAAGCTGGGAAGTTTTTGAGTCGTTCAGTCGGTTTCCTCTTGATTTCTAGCAATAGCATAAATTCATTGTTTAACAGTGTTATCTGACAAAGGTCTTGATGTGAGTTTCTGTGCCTCTGCCTCCCCACACGTTGTTTTCACCATATCAATTGCAGCCGGTAATATCAAAGTCTCTGCAATAGTGTGTGGTTTCATATCGTAGCAGGCCTAGCCATCCACCGTGGGAATGACAATGATTTTAAGACACAAAGACGATATTATAATATCGTCTTTGTGTCTTAAAATCATTGTAATGTGGTTAACCTTAAAAATCGAACTGAAAATTATTTGGATCTAAATGATAAAACTCAACCAGAGAGCGCCCTTAGATCATGGGAAAAGGCCACACTTGACAGTTGCACTTGAATCATTCCCACTTGACAGTTGCACTTGAATCATTCCCACAATTATTTTTTTCCAGGATTTTGGAAATTCTCCCGCGACCCCATTTCATATCAGACGAGCCCACATTGTGTCGCGAACCCTAGTTCGGGAACCGCTGGCCTATAGGCTACTGCTGAAATTCATTAGTGTGGGTCCCTTAGTCGTTCTACACGTATAAACCTCATTGTAAAGGTATTAAATGTATAGATACTAGAGGATTACTGGGAACCCACCCAGTCTATGCAAAAGCGCTTGTTATCCGCAGAGATTTGAAATCCATGTTTACAAAACAGGTTTATAATCGCGCTAAGAACCGGCCGCCTAATCTGATCAGTTCCTCTGAAAACGTGTGTCCGGCGGGGCCGTGGCAAATGTGTGAGCGCCCACGGATGACGCCACGAACTCCTCTTTGCTCCACTCCAACTCCGGCAAACCAGATTGTGTTAGTAGGGCTGGCACAATTACCGTAGAACTGTTAGGGATGGTTAGGGATGAAGGCGGTCATGAAAATAAAATATCAGTCATAACCTTAACTTTTGTTATAATTATTTATACAAAACAAAAATATACATGCAACATACAACAATTTAAAATATTTTACTGAGTTACAGTTTACGTAAGGAAATCAGTCAATTAAAATAAATAAATTAGGCCCTAATCTATGGATTTCACATGACTGGGTAGGGGTGCAGCGATGGGTGGGCAGCCAATCAAAATGAGTTTTTTTTGCCACAAAATGGCTTTCATTACAGACAGAAATACTCCTCAGCACCACCCCCCACCCCCAATGGTCTGCGGTTGTGAGGCCGGTTGGACATACTGCCATATTCTCTAAAACGACTTTGGAGGCAGTTTATGGTAGAGAAATGAACATTCAATGTTCTGGCAACAGCGCTGGTGGGCATTCCTGCAGTCAGCATGCCAATTGTGTGCTCCCTCAAAACTTGAGACATCTGTGGCATTGTGTTGTGACAAAACTGCACATTTTAAAGTGGCCTTTTGTTGTCCCCAGCACAAGGTGCACCTGTGTAATGATCAAGCTGTTTTGGGATTTTTTTTATTGCAGCTCATGAAACATGGGACCAACACTTTACATGTTGCGTTTATATTTTTTTTGTGTGTGGAACAAACAGCTGCTCGATTACGGAACGGCCGGGCATTCGTGCAGTTGAGTCTGTTTCTGCGGTAACATGGACTCTTAACAACGTGATGAAACAAGCAAGGTGTTGCCAACTATTTTTCAGTTTTACTCGCTATTGGCTCCTAGGGCTGGGAATTGCCAGGGACCTCATGATACGATATCACGATGCGAAGGTGCCGATACAATATGCTTGCGATTCTATATGTATTGCGAGTCGATGTTCCAAACATATTGCTCACTATGTCTGCTGCAGAGGGACAAGAGAGCCATGAGAAAAATAGTTTTGATCAGTCATGGAAATGAAAGTGCTAAAAACAAATTTGCTCCCTATTTAAAAAGAAGATGGAGAACACGCTATGAAGGAAAAATACTGGAGTTTTGGTGTAGGTACAGCCAACTAGCGCAAAAATAAAATTCCATTATTGTCAAAACAATACGATACATAGTAAAGAATTATATCCGATATGGAACTATCTATTTTTTTATTTTTCCCATCACTATTGGCGCCTTGATTTGTCACTAGACATTGCTAGATTGTTTTGCTGTTGCCACGACGACATCACAGCACCAATTTTTCTTGCACAGCTGCGGTCCCCGACGCTTCACACCAGGAGAACGGGCTTGGAACCTCTAACCCTGGCAATTTGACTGGTAAACTCATGGGTACACTCGCAATGGCTGCCTGGTATTGTGATGCAATCATTTCCAATGTAATGTAGAATGTTAATTCAAATTATGTTAACTGATGTGGCGCATGCAATGGAATTTATTTTTTGAAATGTCGGTCGAGTTTAATCAACAAATCACAGCACATATTGATGGATACACTACCTGCTTTTACTTCCTGCTTTTACTTCTGCTTTGCTCCTCACAATGGCCAACCACTCCACCCATTATGCCATCATTGACTTGAATGGGGATGCCCGTTCCATTCATTTTATTTATATGGTAGCACATGCAGTCTAAATATAAAAAATGGCTCCGTGAATGGTTATTATGGGGACTGCAGTCATTTGGCCAATTACCGTCATCCAAAATTCCATGACTGTCACAGGCCTATGTGTTAGTGCTCTCAGTTCTCTCCTAAGGAGTCCCTTTGGCAACAGTATGGGATGGAGACTTTCCACAATACACACACACACACACACACACACACACACACACACACACACACACCTCATCCAACAGCCGCTGAATGTGTTGCCGCCCACCCCCATCTCAAATATTGCTCCCCACACCTAATGTCGTCCAGTGCGGCAGAAACTCTTTCCCTGCAGAAGATTCCCTGCTGCATTTCTCACAGGTGAGGGATGCCAAAGAAAATGTGGAGCAATTCTCAACCAGTTTAGAAATTCCTGAAATATTTGCTTTTGAACTTTAACTGTTGAGGAGGAGATTGTTGCTACTGGCATGATTTTTCCCTGTGTTTTCCACACCTGCGTGCAGGGAAGCTGAAAAAAGAATGCATGCTGCTACTGATTGCCCAACAAACACCATCTCCCCTACTGCAGCCACAGCTACTGTAACATGTTAATAGAGAAATGTGTCTCCTCCAGTGTCTAGGAGGCTATAAGTTGGCCAGTCTGTAGACTAGAGCTGGGGTGTGGTGCTGCCTTCTGCAGTGGCCCTGGACAGACCTAGCCTATTTGATCTCATTATAAAATGCAAATACACAGCGCCCTAAACAGATCAAAGGTTGGCCTTCCTATTGGATGGCACAGGCTTAATAATGGCAGCCTGGAGCCATTTCTATTTTTGAAGAAGTGATTTGGAGAGCTGCCGTTCCTCCAGGACATTATTTACTTTGGAGATAATGTTGTTGCTCACTACCGTAGTGACTGACTACAGCACATAAATCCCAGGCAGCTCCTTCTGTTGCCTATTTAAATGTGATCGGCCAGGTAAGAGTATTTGCACTTCTCTCTGCCCCTGCTATCTCTCACAAGCTTGGGTTTCAGGGCGTGGAATGGGAAAGTGTAAATTGCTTCAACGCTAGACTCTGTGATGCCTCCATCTGCTCCTCGAGCCTGTATCATCATTACGCTGTTAAGCAAGCATTTACATTTTAAAGGCTTTGCTTATATTGAATAATTCAGCAGCTCAGATACACATTTAGACAGTAGCCTAACACTAATGCTTATTTTTCCCCGTCCCAAAAAATGACATTTTAGAATCCCATCTTATCATGCTGTATCAAAGGGAGTGCAGTGCAAGTGAAAGCCCTGTTTTTGTTTTTTTATGTGGGAATATTTTTAGCGACACCGTATTTCCCTACATTGCTGTTAATTGTAGATGCAGCAGAACTGTCTGTGTGGCGGCATGGTGCCGGCTGTGTTGGTGGTGGTAGTGATTCATTCGGCAGCCGGTTTGATCCTGCTGTGAGCCGGGTTCCTGTGTTAGGAAGCTCCTGCCTGGCTGCCCACCCACCCGCCTCACCTTAACCCCCCCCCCCCGGATCCATTTGGCAGGAGCCGCTGTCCCCACACCCCGCTGAGTGAAGAGTCGACTACAGTGAGGAGGAACGTGAAAGGGCTCTGGAGCTGTCTCTTGTGGCCTATACAGTGAGGGGAAAAAAGTATTTGATCCCCTGCTGATTTTGTACGTTTGCCCACTGACAAAGAAATGATCAGTCTATAATTTTAATGGTAGGTTTATTTGAACAGTGAGAGACTGAATAACAACAAAAAAAATCCAGAAAAAACGCATGTCAAAAATGTTATAAATTGATTTGTATTTTAATGAGGGAAATAAGTATTTGACCCCTCTGCAAAACATGACTTAGTACTTGGTGGCAAAACCCTTGTTGGAAATCACAGAGGTCAGACGTTTCTTGTAGTTGGCCACCAGGTTTGCACACATCTCAGGAGGGATTTTGTCCCACTCCTCTTTGCAGATCTTCTCCAAGTCATTAAGGTTTCGAGGCTGACGTTTGGCAACTCGAACCTTCAACTCCCTCCACATATTTTCTATAGGATTAAGGTCTGGAGACTGGCTAGGCCACTCCAGGACCTTAATGTGCTTCTTCTTGAGCCACTCCTTTGTTGCCTTGGCCGTGTGTTTTGGGTCATTGTCATGCTGGAATACCCATCCATGACCCATTTTTAATGCCCTGGCTGAGGGAAGGAGGTTCTCACCCAAGATTTGACGGTACATGATCCCATCCATCGTCCCTTTGATGCAGTGAAGTTGTCCTGTCCCCTTAGCAGAAAAACACCCCCAAAGCATAATGTTTCCACCTCCATGTTTGACGGTGGGGATGGTGTTCTTGGGGTCATAGGCAGCATTCCTCCTCCTCCAAACACGGTGAGTTGAGTTGATGCCAAAGAGCTCATTTTTGGTCTCATCTGACCACAACACTTTCACCCAGTTCTCCTCTGAATCATTCAGATGTTCATTGGCAAACTTCAGACGGTCATGTATATATGCTTTCTTGAGCAGGGGGACCTTGCGGGCGCTGCAGGATTTCAGTCCTTCACGGCGTAGTGTGTTACCAATTGTTTTCTTGGTGACTATGGTCCCAGCTGCCTTGAGATCATTGACAAGATCATCCCGTGTCGTTCTGGGCTGATTCCTCACCGTTCTCATGATCATTGTAACTCCACGAGGTGAGATCTTGCATGGAGCCCAGGCCGAGGGAAATTGACAGTTATTTTGTGTTTCTTCCATTTGCGAATAATCGCACCAACTGTTGTCACCTTCTCACCAAGATGCTTGGCGATGGTCTTGTAGCCCATTCCAGCCTTGTGTCGGTCTACAATATTGTCCCTGACATCCTTGGAGAGCTTTTTGGTCTTGGCCATGGTGGAGAGTTTGGAATCTGATTGATTGCTTTTGTGGACAGGTGTCTTTTATATAGGTAACAAGCTGAGATTAGGAGCACTCCCTTTAAGAGTGTGCTCCTAATCTCAGCTCGTTACCTGTATAAAAGACACCTGGGAGCCAGAAATCTTTCTGAGAGGGGGTCAAATACTTATTATTATGCAAATCAATTTGTAACATTTTTGACATGCGTTTTTCTGGATTGTTTTGTTGTTATTCCGTCTCTCACTGTTCAAATAACCCTACCATTAAAATTATAGACTGATCATTTCTTTGTCAGTGGGCAAACATACAAAATCAGCAGGGGATCAAATACTTTTCTCCCTCACTTTAAGTACAGATTTTGGCTCTGTTCTTATGTAACATTATGTTTTCCCTGCTCATGACCATGACTTCACAGTTCAGTCTATGTTATCTATGACTTCACAGTTCAGTCTATATTCTCTATAGGTTCCATGCAAGCAAATTGTAGCCTAATCATTAATATTTTTTGATTTCCCTTTTTTGGCTTTCCCTGCTGAGCAACACATTTTGCTGGACAGTGATTCACTGTTGAGCTCTGGATGGGGCGCACACTTGCTGAGTCACTGCTCCAGGCCTTTCCAAAAGCAATGCATCTCTCTGTCTCTGTTATGGTGGAACGTTGCTCAGTCACTGAGCGCCACAGCAACTCTAAAGCAGTGGGGAAGCAGGATTGGCTGTAGAGCCAATCAGTAGCTGGGGATAGGGTTTGGACTGATACTATACACAGCAGTGATACTTCCTAAGCAGTACGTAGAAGCACAGTATAGGGATGAATTTGGAGTGGCTGAGATTTATATGTGCATATTTAATAACTGAGGAAAGGGGGTGGTTCTTTTGTATTTCTCTGGCTTTTCCAGATATGTTCCAGATCGCTTATGTGGGACTGAGATCATTACCTCCAATGGGCTGTGCCCATGCCTCGTCTCAGATCTGAGGCTGGAAATGGAGACCTCTCGGGGGGACATCACCATCGCTACATAGTTAGTTAAAGTTATGAACTGCAAAGAATTGTAAAACTCATAAAACTGGAAAAATCATTAGCTAGTCGTCAGGTTCTTCTGTAGGGACAACAGATAGAGTACGATAATCCTAAAGTTATCATTTTGTACCCAGTCAGATTTGAATAAAAAAATCTTTGTTTTTATTACATTGTAAATGTGATTTCCTTCTGAGTTGTCCATTTGGCCTTTTATCATGGTGTTCCTGGTCTATGACCTGTCATTGTAGGTCAATGACCTGTCATTGTAAGGGCAGCAAAAGTCTGATAACAGTCCTATTGTAGGGACCTGTGTTTTGCACAATTTATTTGACATAGCAAATTGTTATCCTGTATTTAAAGCCTTATCCAAAAATGAAAGTAATGTCTGAGGATAGTGCTGGACCATCTGACTTAAAAAATAAATGGGGACAGTTTGATGAAAAAGCTTTGAATAAAGGTTAAAATCCAGGCATTTCACATGATCGCGCAAAACATAGGCCCCTGCTAGACAGTGAAAGCTTAACCATGGCTCCAACTTAAGAATACTGTAAAGCCCAATCATGAAAGCCTCAGCTTGGTCAGTCTCGTTTTTATTGAAAGCCTTCTCATGGCCTTTCTGTGCTAAGGCAGTCTGACCTAAGCATGGCCTCTCATAGGTACTGTGATTTTGCCCGGAGAGTGGGAGAACAAGAGAGAGGGGGCGTGAGAGGCACTGAGCCATAATGAATTCTACATGTTATAAATCAAATCAAATCAAATTGTATTGGCCACATGCGCCGAATACAACAGGTGCAGACATTACAGTGAAATGCTTACTTACATCCCTTAACCAACAGTGCATTTATTTTTAATAATAAAGTAAAATAAAACAACAACAAAAAAGTGTTGAGAAAAAAAGAGCAGAAGTAAAATAAAATAACAGTAGGGAGGCTATATATACAGGGGGGTACTGGTGCAGAGTCAATGTGCGGGGGCACCGGCTAGTTGAGGTAGTTGAAGTAATATGTACATGTGGGTAGAGTTAAAGTGACTATGCATAAATAATTAACAGAGTAGCAGCAGCGTAAAAAGATGTGGTGGGGGGGCAGTGCAAATAGTCCGGGTAGCCATGATTAGCTGTTCAGGAGTCTTATGGCTTGGGGGTAGAAGCTGTTGAGAAGTCTTTTGGACCTAGACTTGGCACTCCGGTACTGCTTGCCGTGCGGTAGCAGAGAGAACAGTCTATGACTAGGGTGGCTGGAGTCTTTGACAATTTTGAGGGCCTTCCTCTGACACCGCCTGGTATAGAGGTCCTGGATGGCAGGAAGCTTATAAATAGAGCCCAGTCCTTGGAATCCACCTTTAACTCTGAATCTGCCCTGTTAAATCCGCCTAAGCTGGGCTAGACCGGCTAGTGCTGCTGCCGCTGGCTTCTGCTATATAAAAATATAATTTTCATAAATGCTCCAGAAAACAACAAAACCTGTCTGAAGGATTTCTTCCCGTCTGTCCCCTGGTCTTTGTTTGATTTAATTAATAATATCTGTAATTGAGGTGGTCTGCTTTCCCTGTAGATCAGTTTGCCTCCTGTGAAGCTCACTGCTAATTTGTCAGCTGTTCTCCCGTGCTCAGCGTTTCCTTTTTTGAAAGAAAAGAGAAAGCTCCAGCCAGGACTGATTAGCAGAACCTGTGAAGGTCTGTGGGAAGGTCCAGAGGAACAGGAGACTGACTGGTGATCTGGCCAGAGGTCTGGAGGCTGGCTGAGGTAAACTCTCAACTGAGCATAATGCAGTTACTCCTACAGACAGGGATCTAGCTATGTTATGTAGCCTATACATCCACATTGCTGATCACTGTCATCTGATAGGAATTAAAAACAGAGGTAGCCAGCCCAAATGATTGGTATGCTGATGTAATCAGCATGGATAGTAGCCTAATTATAGTGAGAACATGCCTGGTTGATGTAGTTTCATTTCATCTTTGTTTAATCCATCCTTTCTCCACCGTGGTAATTACTTAACCCCGATCACCCCTTTTGTCATTCTACCAGAGCTAATAGCCTCACGCTGCCGCTTGCAATCTCCACTTTCTGCATTTAAATTTAAATGAATGTGGTGAACACCAAGATATCTCTCTGTGTGCAGAGTATAACATTGCTAGATATTGACATAGTGATCATAATGTCATCATTGCCACAAATCGGAGAGTTTTTGGATATGTCTCTCTCTGTTAGCCTTGCTCACGTCAGGCGCGCCTCTGAGAGTGACACTTGATCTCCATGCCTTCGCGTCCTCATTGGGGTCAGTGCTCTATGGAGAGGGGGACAGTGACACAGCTGTGGCAGCGGAGCGGAGCGGAACCAGTGATGGATGACATGTCAGAATGGGCTGCTCAGCCTTCCCTCCGCTCCTATTGACAGCCACAATTGTCCCATCCTGCATCGGTGGGGCTAATCGCAGGTCACGGCAGCCAGGGATATGACACATAAATATTGCTGGTTGTAATTGCTCGTTTGTCAATGTCACCGTTCTCAATGAATGTTTTCTGCAGTTAATATATCGAATGAAAGTCCCATTAACAAACATGAAAGTAAATTTGCTACGAGGCAGAATGGCTTTCTACTGTAGCCGACGTGACTCACAGTAGCTCAGTTTGACTATGCTTACTTGTTGCCATTGTTCAGACTGGGTTGTACACTAGAATCTTATCAATGACCAGGAAGAACTGAAACAAATGTGTTTTAACAGTGTTTATTGTTACCTTGTCGTTTTGCTTAGGCTCTATACAGGCTACAGTTGGTAGATTCTGTGAGGTGAAGTCTGTCCTAATACAGAAGCATGTACATGGAGATCAGGGTGGGTGAATGTTCAGACCCATTGTTATCCCTGGCTTTGAGTCCTGCAGCCCTCTTCCCTGACCCTGACCCTGCAGCCTCCAGCTCTTCTAGCCACGAGGCCACAGCCCTTTTCCCCACCAGTTCATTTCCTCTGAATTAGTCCATTAATGCGGTCGTGTAGTGGGATGAAGTGGTGCTCCGAGGTGTCTGGCCCCTCTTGACCACGGCAATGTATTATTTATGGGTCAACGAGTTTGCCAGCTCTACATTAACTTGGCTAATGGACAGTTTAGGAAGACTGTGACTTCTTTTAAATCTGTGGCAAGTCAAATAGGATTCGGGGAAAGTTGTGATTGGTCTGAAG
Organism: Coregonus clupeaformis; assembly: GCF_020615455.1. Lineage (NCBI taxonomy): Eukaryota > Metazoa > Chordata > Actinopteri > Salmoniformes > Salmonidae > Coregonus > Coregonus clupeaformis. Next base: position 12,309,161 of record NC_059201.1, on the reverse strand, counting down.
TTGAAAGCTAAGGCAGCACGTCCGTATAAGGTCTCTTCTCTGTTTCTCTGTACATTCCTGTAAAAAGGAATAGTGCACCATGAGGACAGGTTATCGCTGGAAATGTTCCTCGGTTACATGATTGAGTCCTGTTCTATCGGCCTGTGATGCAAAGGCATGACGTGATTGGCTGCCCCATACCAACTTCAGTTTGTTTTCTTTGACTAGGTTACTGATCATGCTTTGTATGATTTTGGAGGATAGTTTCTCTCTGTCCTATTGGGGTATCCTTTTGTATTTTGTATAGCCTATCCAGAGGCTTTGGATGATGGAGGTGAATGTGGCCCTGAAGACCCATGTATACTTGTCTACTCCCTGTTTGTTCTGTATTGAGAGCGATGGGAGAAGAACACAACTGAATATGAAATGAAGGACCCATATTTCCACAGAAAATATTCATTTCTTGCAATTCATTGAGCAGCCAAACTCCCAGAGGAAGTCATTTTGCATTCACCAAGCATAGTGAATATATTATTCCACCAGACAACTCCACCACTTTTCAGATGAGGTCGGCCCAATCGCAAAAAGTTCCTCCGTCCTGCCTTTAGTGGTGCTCGATCATGGCTCTCATGTCATTTGTGTCTCTAATATTGAATACAAAATGAAAATGCCTTATTTCAGTCTTCTATTATTCCAATCTGACCCTCTTGGTACATTTCATGTGATAGGATGTTTTATTTTATTTTCCAGTCCAGATAAATAATTGTGCTATTCACAGGCGTAGCGTAAGTCATGATTTTGTTTTCAAAAGTCAACAAATTTGACTCTGCCAAGAATGGTGGACAAAGGAATGCATGTTGCCTACATTTTATGAGTTGTATGCTTTGATTATTGCTCTTATTTGCGGAGTATAAACTCCGTAATTTATATGTAGGCATGGAAGCAAATCAAAGGTCTTTGGTTTCTCTGCCAGACCTCATGGCACAAAGCAACCACATTATTTCCCCTCCTTTTAATTGTGCTTTTACAAAGTAATGCAAAAGCTAAATGTAACCACTAACATGTGTCACATTATCTGCCCCTCACTATTATACCCTCTACCCTAAAATGGTATATGCATTTCGTTTTGGTGATAAAGGCTTGGTCTTTGTTATACAGTATTATTGTGATCTTTCTACAGAACATTGATTTTTTTATACCCCCAAATCTCCAGGACAGGTAATCATTTACGACAGCCTTGCAACCAATAGAATGTCATATATAAAGTGCATTCGGAAAGTATTCAGACCCCTTTACTTTTTCCACATTTTGTGACGTTACAGCCTTATTCTAAAATTGATTAAATAGTTTTTTCCGCTCATTAATCTACACACAATACCCCATAATGACAAAGCTTAAACAGGTCTTTTGATATTTTCGCAAATGTATTACAAATAAAAAATGTCTCACATTTACATAAGTATTCAGACCCTTTACTCAGTACGTTGTTGAAGCACCTTTAGTAGCAATTACAGCCTTGATTCTTCTTGGGAATTATGCTATAAGCTTGGCACACCTGTATTTGGGGAGTTTCTCCCGTTCTTCTCTGCAGATCCTCTCAAGCTCTGTCAGGTTGGATGGGGAGCATCGCTGTACAGCTATTTTCAGGTCTCTCTAGAGATGTTCGATCGGCTTCAAGTCCGGGCTCTGGCTGGGCCACTCCAGGACATTCAGAGACTTGTCCCGAAGCCACTCCTCCGTTGTCTTGTCTGTGTACTTAGGGTTGTTGTCCTGTTGGAAGGTGAACCTTCGCCCCAGTCTGTGGTCCTGAGCGCTCTGGAGCAGGTTTTCATCAAGGATCTCTCTGTACTTTGCTCCGTTCATCTTTCCCTCGATCCTGACTAGTCTCCCAGTCCCTGCCACTGAAAATAATCCCCACAGCATGATGCTGCCACCACCATGCTTCACCGTAGGGATGGTGCCTGCTTTCCTCCAGACATGACGCTTGGCGTTCAGGCCAAAGAGTTCAATCTTGGTTTCATCAGACCAGAGAATCTTGTTTCTCATGGTCTTAGAGTCCTTTTGGTGCCTTTTGGCAAACTCCAAGCGGGCTGTCGTGCCTTTTACTGAGGAGTGGCTTCTGTCTGGCCACTCTACCATAAAGGCCTGATTGTTGGAGTGCTGCAGAGATGGTTGTCTTTCTGGAAGGTTCTCCCATCTCCACATAGGAACTCTGGAGCTCTGTCAGAGTGACCATCGGGTTCTTGGTCACCTCCCTGACCAAGGCCCTTCTCCCCTGATTGCTCAGTTTTGCTGGGCGGCCAGCTCTAGGAAGAGTCTTGGTGGTTCCAAACTTCTTCCATTTAAGAATGATGGAGGCCACTGTGTTCTTGGGGGCCTTCAATGCTGCAGAAATGTGTTGGTACCCTTTCCCAGATCTGTGCCTCGAACAGAATCCCGTCTCGGAGCTCTACGGACAATTCGTTCGACCTCATGGCTTGGTTTTTGCTCTGACATGCACTGTCAACTGTGGGACCTTATATAGACAGGTGTGTGCCTCACCAAATCATGTCCAATCAATTTAATTTACCACAGGTGGACTCCAATCAAGTTGTAGAAACATCTCAAGGATGATCAATGGAAACAGGATGCACCTGAGCTCAATTTCGAGTCTCATAGCAAAGGGTCTGAATACTTATGTAAATAAGGTATTTCTGTTATTATTTTGGTCGCAGGTTCAGGAATGGCTGAAGAATTGCAACATTTACCTGGAGCTGACTCTGCTTGGTAATTTAAAAAAAAAGTCAGTCAATCGATCAATAATATAATTATACTCTTAGCGAAAATGTTTCTTTAATTTACAATCTGTAGAAACTATGAGAATAGAAAGGTTCAGAACTTTTTGTGGAACATCACAGCACAGTTGAAATGTATATGGCAAATATAGATCAAAACTGGATGGTGTTCACAGATAGATGGGAGGGGTTGAGTGGAGCTGAAGAGTGGGACTAAAAATAACAAGATAACTAATGTAAAATATACCATGTCCGTAAAATGTATATAGGTTCAGAACTTTTGTCAAACAGCACAGTTGAAAAAGACATGGCAAATAGAAATCAAAACGTGATTGTCTTTAGAGATAGATGGGAGGGGTTGAGGGTAGCTGAAGGATGGGACTAAAAACAAACAAAAGATAACTATTGTAAAATATACTGTGTCTGTAAAATGTATATAGTATGTATAAGCTGGAAGCAGAAGCCTAAGTGTTGTTGTCAATTAGTTTACTCCGTTTAGGGGAAAATAATAAAGGAGGGGAAAATGTTTTGTCTGCATCATTTAGATTGATGGAAGCCACAATCTATATGCAATATTAAAGCTGATCAGCCTATTTTATATTCACTGCTTACACAGCTAGCGACTCAAACAAGGCCATATAAAACAGTGTGTACCTACTATCCAATAGGCTACATCTTTGTAGTATTTAATGTGTTCTACTCTTAAGTGGGCGGTTGACAACACTAGGTACCAAATAATGTTTCTGTGTGGGCACTATAGCGGGCTGCTGTGCTGTGAGAGCCGTTGTCAGTGGAAGGATACTATAAGACGCTCCACTACTGCCTGATAATTAAGACCCTATTCCCACTACGAGATATTAATGAGAGTCTGAGGAGCGGAGAGGCAAAAGATTTCTACTTTTCAATTCACATTACATCCTTTAGTAGTAGCTGGCAACTCAACATTCTTGGTCTGCAGCTCAAACTTGACCATAAATATCACAGTAGCCACTAGCCAGGAAGCACAAGCTATTCAACAATGAAAACTTTTATTCTAAAACATATTACACTATTGAACAATTCACAAGCATGTGTAGACAAAGGGTTAATTTTGTCGTCTGAAGGCCACACTCATTACATTTTAGCTTCAAGTCAAAGACTTGCTAATAGCATGTCTTCGTCAAGTAACGTTACCCTAAAAAATGATTAACCCTCTCTTACGAAATATAAAGTTCAAATCAAAATATCACATGCGCCGAATACATCTGTAGACATTAGTGAAATGCTTACTTAAGAGCCCTTTCCCAACAATGCAGAGTTAAAGTAAGACAAATTTGCCAAAAAATTAAATACGAATTGTAACACAAAAATAACATTATCGAAGCTATATACAAGGAGTACTTGTACCGAGTCAATGTGTGAGGGTAGGCCTACCTACCCACATTTACCTCCATCAAACGAAGCCTCTGGATAGGCTATACAAAATACAAACCATCCGCCAATAGAACAGAGAAACTATCCTCAAATGATACAAAGTACAAACCAGGCTTAATTTCTATCATGCAAATCATTTATGTGTGGTGAAAGCAAATTGAGACAGAAAACATGGGTATAAGTGAATTCACTGTAGAGTTGTGACGAGATGTTTTATATGGAAGCCCATACCCACTACCATTAAAACAATTCTGGTCCCATCATAGCCTTTATAAAACCGTTTTTCTTACAGCTGATTTATTGCTATGTCATACGCTAGAGCTAGGGTCCGGAGTTGGTTAGGTTAGCCTACTACTAGATCAGTAAAAACTCTGGATCCCAGGAAAACAATTCCCACCACCCTGGGACCTGTGGAGCCACCTCTGAAATCATTACACAATGTTACAAATGAAACATATCCTATTTGTATGATGTTTTATTTTTATATTTGTTGGGTGGTGTGGATTGGCTTCCATAGTTTGATGTGGCTCAGTGCAACCAGCAGCTACTGTTACTGCAATTTTAGGTAAAAACTCAAAACAAGTTTTAAATATTAGGAAAATGTTTATACGTTTCAGCTGTTTCTAAAACATTGCTCTTCTATTACCATTTATGCTGTAGGAGTGTTGGCTCACCAAGACAATTCTGTTTACACTGCCCTGCTTCAAGGGGGGCAACTGTCGGGCAGGTGTCATTCACTATCTCCGGAGGTAGCAGTCGAGATGTAGAAAGTACACAATTTTACATTTGAGTAATATGTGTAGCGGATGGTATTTTTACGGAAAGTGTAGTAAGTGTGAAGATGCTCTAAGTGGCGTACTGACAAACGGCTTTCATCAGATCTCTCATGTGGAACAGAGAGCATGTGAAGGCTTTCAGGGAGGATAAAGTGGTGGATGTCACTATGCCTCTACTCTCTCATGGCGCTGCCTCTGCAGACAGGGAGGGAGAGAGGGAGCCATGTATAGCACAGCATCCCAAAAGTGCAAGCCTGCATCGCTCAGAAAGAAATTGACCAAATATACAGTAGCAGCCAGGCTTATTGTGTTCTTCTCTCTTATGGTAAATATTGTGAATTCACTACAGTTTTGCGTGTTACGTCAAATGACTTAGGCTATGTGCAAGACGATTGCTTTCCCTCATTCGAAAACCTATCATTTGTCTTTGTTTCCTCTTAAAATGTCACAGTTCGATATCAGATTAGACAAAGACAGTGGAAGTGCAGTTGCCGCTCATCTGGATGATGCAGATCTTGTATTTTGACGTGTATTTTGAAATGTATTTAGACAGTTCCATTGTCTGGCAATTCATTCAGTGAGACCTTTAGTTCAATTTGAACATTACCAGACTGGTAAGATAAGCCAAATAGAAAGGCAATGTAGCATATTGTAGGCTAGGCCTTTTTATGTTCACTACTTTATTCACAACCTTCAACTATTCTGGACCACCTGGTTCTTCAGTCCATTCCTCTGGGCCAGACAATTATTTTCAGTGTCCTGTACTGTACCAACCAATTCATGATGACTGAACAGTGGCTCTCAATCTCTTTCTCTCTCTCCTAACTGTTTTTAACAAGGTCCATGTCCATCATGTCCCCTTAACCCTGGCTGGCTCTAACATTGAGAACACTGTCAAAGGCCAGAGATTTACTGAGAAGATCATTTATTTAATAGCGCCATCCCCATCTGTTTAAGGGGGCTTGTTGCAGTGAAATGATTTGAGCTTGTCTGTCGGCTGCTGTAGTTGGCTAGCCACAGAAGCCAGCCTCCTGTGCTGTTCTCTCTGCAGTGAGTTATGTGAGTGGAGCTGCTCTACTCCGGAGGCTGTGGAAAGCCCTTTGACTGTGTGTGCTTTGCTCTCAGCACCAGGCGGGGGAGAGCTCTCTGAAGGACTATGATTAAAAGAGGCTTCAGACGAGTGGCTCAGATCTTTTGTCGTTGTGTTGACCTGTCATTCAGTATTAAATTAAGTTCATTTTCCCCACAGCCTTTCAAATAAATTCGCAGCAGCCAACCCGAATCCCAATTTTGAAATGGAAGCTTTTAAAAATTCGAAAATATTGCATTGAAGAGTCAGGGCTGTTACTTTGAATGCTTTTCTAAATGTCTGCAGACCCAGTTCAAGGTTAGCCTACTCAACAAAGCAGGTAAAGATGTGGGTGTGATGGAGGTTGAGCTCAGAACACTTCCATTGCAGTGTTGTTGGTCTCCAAATCTCATCCTCTGCTGAAAAGGGAACATTCTTGGTGCAGCTTTCATGAATCCTCAAGAGAATACATTAGGGGTTTGTTAGCTCAGCCCTATTGTCTGTGGCTGGACTATATATACAGTGGGGGAAAAAAGTATTTAGTCAGCCACCAATTGTGCAAGTTCTCCCACTTAAAAAGATGAGAGGCCTGTAATTTTCATCATAGGGACACGTCAACTATGACAGACAAAATGAGAAAAGAAAATCCAGAAAATCACATTGTAGGATTTTTAATGAATTTATTTGCAAATTATGGTGGAAAATAAGTATTTGGTCAATAACAAAAGTTTCTCAATACTTGTTATATACCCATTGTTGGCAATGACACAGGTCAAACGTTTTCTGTAAGTCTTCACAAGGTTTTCACACACTGCTGGTATTTTGGCCCATTCCTTCATGCAGATCTCCTCTCTAGAGCAGTGATGTTTTGGGGCTGTCGCTGGGCAACACAGACTTTCAACTCCCTCCAAAGATTTTCTATGGGGTTGAGATCTGGAGACTGGCTAGGCCACTCCAGGACCTTGAAATGCTTCTTACGAAGCCACTCCTTCGTTGCCCGGGCGGTGTGTTTGGGATCATTGTCATGCTGAAAGACCCAGCCACGTTTCATCTTCAATGCCCTTGCTGATGGAAGGAGGTTTTCACTCAAAATCTCACGATACATGGCCCCATTCATTCTTTCCTTTACACGGATCAGTCGTCCTGGTCCCTTTGCAGAAAAAACAGCCCCAAGCATGATGTTTCCACCCCCATGCTTCACAGTAGGTATGGTGTTCTTTGGATGCAACTCAGCATTCTTTGTCCTCCAAACACGACGAGTTGAGTTTTTACCAAAAAGTTCTATTTTGGTTTCATCTGACCATATGACATTCTCCCAATCCTCTTCTGGATCATCCAAATGCACTCTAGCAAACTTCAGACGGACCTGGACATGTACTGGCTTAAGCAGGGGGACACGTCTGGCACTGCAGGATTTGAGTCCCTGGCGGCATAGTGTGTTACTGATGGTAGGCTTTGTTACTTTGGTCCCAGCTCTCTGCAGGTCATTCACTAGGTCCCCCCGTGTGGTTCTGGGATTTTTGCTCACCGTTCATATGATCATTTTGACCCCACGGGGTGAGATCTTGCGTGGAGCCCCAGATAGAGGGAGATTATCAGTGGTCTTGTATGTCTTCCATTTCCTAATAATTGCTCCCACAGTTGATTTCTTCAAACCAAGCTGCTTACCTATTGCAGATTCAGTCTTCCCAGCCTGGTGCAGGTCTACAATTTTGTTTCTGGTGTCCTTTGACAGCTCTTTGGTCTTGGCCATAGTGGAGTATGGAGTGTGACTGTTTGAGGTTGTGGACAGGTGTCTTTTATACTGATAACAAGTTCAAACAGGTGCCATTAATACAGGTAACGAGTGGAGGACAGAGGAGCCTCTTAAAGAATAAGTTACAGGTCTGTGAGAGCCAGAAATCTTGCTTGTTTGTAGGTGACCAAATAAATTTGCAAATAAATTCATTAAAAATCCTACAATGTGATTTTCTGGATATTTTTCCCTCAATTTGTCTGTCATAGTTGACGTGTCCCTATGATAAATTACAGGCCTCTCATCTTTTTAAGTGGGAGAACTTGCACAATTGGTGGCTGACTAAATACTTTTTTTCCCAACTGTATGTGGGCTTCAACAAAGTTACACCAGATGAAGACGGATATCTTGACTTACTCTTCTGCTGAGAGGATCACAGATCACACTATGCCAAACTGGAAAGCTAGAATATGGGGAATACTCTATTTAATGTCTGTTTTTGAATGACAGAATATCTGTGTGTGCATTTTGGATAGACAGTCTTCAGTGACTGACTGACTGGTGTGTAAGTCGGTCCAGCCAGGGGGAGTGTCAGTTTCTCTGTCAGCACATTGTTGTCCACTGCATACCTGCCTGGAAAGGGGCTCCATGTGTCCTACACCTTCCCAGCCAGAGTAACTAGTATAGTAGTCAGTTTGACGTCCAAACATCAGTCTGAACAATGGATTAAAGTGAGCTATAATAAATGAATTTCTCCCTTTTTGTTGAGTGCTCCAACTCCTTGCTGCCTGAAATTAGACCTTTTGGAAGTTTTTCTTGGTAAGTCTGTTTTGTCATTGTTGTCGAACACCCCTCCTTTGTTTGCTGAAGTGCGTAGGCCCACCTGAACTCTTAACTAGTATAGTACTTTTATAAGCCTGGCCAGCAAGGCTTCACGGCCCCATAGCCACTTGATGGACAGGAACCTGCCTGTCTCTGTCATCTGCCTAACTTGTACCTATGCTCATGTATGGAGTATGTACTGTAGCCTACACTGAAGTAGATTTTAGATCTGTGTAGAATCAAACGACCTTGGCAGTCAACTCCCACCCTGGTTATCCAGTGGGTGTAGTTGCACAGCTTTACCTGGGGTTAAAACTGCTTGCGTGGGTTGCTTTTTATTGCACTGTGTCTGAAGCGCTTCAGAACCATGCTAAGGAGAAACCTTTTTAAATAGTTAGTGCATTAAAAGCTTTATCTATCTGATGGATGCAAAGCCATTATTGTACACTTGAAACAGGAGAGATACTGTACCAGTTATGTGGTTATTAGGACCACTGATTTCTTTTGGAGGCTATGTTCATGCACTTATTTATCTTTTTAATTTCTGTACGCACGCATTTTATTGTGCTCATAATGTGAAATATGGGTTTAATTTAACCGTTGAAAATACAATTTCCCTATGGTGTAAACTCACTTTGCAGAAGAAGAGCATGTTCCTTTTTAATTACTGTAATACCTCAACATGTTATACACAGGTAGGCTGTCTTCGTCACAGAGTTTTGTGATCGACATGTTTGACTGTTCTCTCTTTGTCTTCATCACATGGGATGGTGTTCAACTGGCATGGTGTAATAGCATTTTTATATTTATTAGTTTTCACCTTGGCATGCGTTTTGCTGCAGCAAGCAAACTGTTCATGTTTTATTAAAACAACATACAAGTGAGTAAAGATCAGAGACTAAGGCGGTTTAAAACCTAGCATGTCAACACTGCTACTAGACGCCAAGGGAGGCATATCAAATGCCTTTGAAGCTTGTAAATAATCAAGTTGAAAATCGTTGCAGTTGACTTCATGGTTTTTCAAGTGTGTGCTTCGCATCTCTCAGTACTTTGGTGGACATGAGAGAGATCTGTGCTGTGCGTCGAGCCTGCGCTTGTGCTTGGCTGTGTGCATCTACTCTTCAGTTAGTGTGCATTGGGTTGGGGGAGTAAAGAGTGTGTTAGTGGGGAGAAGGGGGAATTAAGGAATGTCTCAGGCAGGCCTTTTCAGTAGTGCATGGTTTGTGTTGTTGGCTTGTATAAGGTGAGGTGTGCAGAATGTTGGGAGGTAGAACCTATTCCTAACCTGACTCATCTCACCAGGTTCTATATACAGCCAATCAGAAAGGCCTAATCTCTACGGCCCTGGGGTCACTGTTCTTCACACTACTGGACTTCCTGACGGGCCGCCCCCAGGTGGTGAAGGTAGGAAACAATGCTTCCACTTCGCTGATCCTCAACACTGGGGCCCCACAAGGGTGCATGCTCAGCCCCCTCCTGAACTCCCTGTTCACCCATGACTACGTGGCCAAGCACGCCTCCAACTCAATCATCAAGTTTGCAGACGACACAACAGTAGTAGGCTTGATTACCAACAATGACGAGATGGGCTCTGGGAGTGTGGTGCCAGGAAAATAACCTCTCACTCAACGTCAGCAAAAAAAAGGAGATGATCGTGGACTTCAGGAAACAGCAGAGGGAGCAACCCCCTATCCACATCGATGGGACCGCAGTGGAGAAGGTGGAAAGCGTCAAGTTCCTCGGCGTACACATCACTGACAAACTGAAATGGTCCACCCACACAGACAGTGTTATGAAGGCGCAACAGCGCATCGTCAACCTCTGGAGGCTGAAGAAATTTGTCTTGGCACCTAAAACCCTCACAAACTTTTACAGATGCACAATTGAGAGCATCCTGTCGTGCTGTATCACCGCCTGGTACGGCAACTGCACCGCCCGCAACCGCAGGGCTCTCCAGAGGGTGGTGCGGTCTGCCCAACCCATCACCAGGGGCAAACTACCAGCCCTCCAGGACACCGACTGCACCCGATGTCACAAAAATATAATCAAGGACAACAACGACCCGATCCACTGCCTGTTCACCCCGCTATCATCCAGAAGGTGAGGGCAGTACAGTTTAATCAAAGCTGGGACTGAGAGACTGAAAAACAACTTCTATATCAAGGTCGTCAGACTGTTAAATAGGCTTCACTAGCACATTAGAGGCTGCTGCCTATATACATAGATTAGAAATTGGCCACTTTAATAAATGGAACACTAGTCACTTTAATAATGTTTACATATCTTGCGTTACTCATCTCATATGTATATACTGTATTCTATACTATTCTACTGTATCTTAGTCTATGCCGCTCTGACATTGCGTGTCCATATATATATTTATTTATATATTCTTAATTCCATTGCTTTACTTAGATTTGTGTATTGGGTATATGTTGTGAAATTGTTATATATTACTTGTTAGATATACTGCGCTGTCGGAGCTAGAAACACAAGCATTTCGCTTCACCCGCAGTAACATCTGCTAAACGCGTGTATGTGACCAATAAGATTTGATTTGATACTAAAATGATTAAAAACATCTGAGTTTGCACCGGGTCAGACTGTAGCTTAGCACCTTTGTGTGTGTGTGTGCATGCGTGTATAACGTGTGTTTGAGCACGACGTGTGTGTGAGTGAGTGAAAGAGGAAAAAGATGGTGCCCTGCTGTGCTGTGGGAACACTGTGGAAAAGCCGTCCCACACCCACTACAAATAGACAGTGAAGGTGCTACATTCCTTAGCCCCTGTGGAGGTATCTGAAGCTGAGGTGTGTATGTTTTGGGTAGGAATGGGGCCTTGTATGAAATGTGTGTCACAGCAACAGTGTAAAGTAATCTACTGTGCAAATGCTTTATCTTCACCACTGGTTGGTCCCTACCTTTGTTTTATCCTAGTTGTGCTGTGTCTCAGTCCAATTTCGCCTTGTCTCAGTCCAATTTCGCCTTGGTTCTCCCCCACTCTCTCGCTCGCTCTCTCCGTGCTCTCTCCGCTCTCTCCGTGCTCTCTCCGCTCTCTCCGTGCTCTCTCCGCTCTCTCTTGCCTCTCTCTCCGCTCTCTCTGCTCTCTCCGCTCTCTTTCTCCACTCTCTCCGCTCTCTCTCTCCACTCTCCCTCTTCTCTCTCTGCTCTCACTCTCTCTGGTCTCTCTCACTCTCTCTGGTCTCTCTTGCTTTCTCTCTCTCCGCTCTCTCTCCGCTCTCTCTCTCCGCTCTCTCTGCTCGCTGCTCTCTATCTGCTCTCTCTCGCTCCGCTCTCTCTCTCCGCTCTCGCTCTCTCTCTCCGCTCTCGCGCTCTCTCTCCGCTCTCGCGCTCTCTCTCCGCTCTCGCGCTCTCTCTCCGCTCTCGCGCTCTCTCTCCGCTCTCGCGCTCTCTCTCCGCTCTCGCTCTCTCGCTCTCGCGCTCTCTCTCCACTCTCTCTCCGCTCTCGCGCTCTCTCTCCGCTCTCGCTCTCTCCGCTCTCGCGCTCTCTCTCCGCTCTCGCGCTCTCTCTCCGCTCTCGCTCTCTCTCTCTCTCTCCGCTCTCGCTTTCTCTCGCTGCTCTCGCTCTCTCTCTCCGCTCTCGCTTTCTCTCGCTGCTCTCGCTCTCTCACCGCTCTCTCTGGTCTCTCTCGCTCTCTCTGGTCTTTCTCTCGCTCTCTCTTGCTCTCTCTGGTCTCGCTCTGGTCTCTCTCTTTAAAGTATATATCTCTCTCTGATTTATCTCTTATGTCGCAAATATATATATATAAACCAAATATATATAAAAACACTAATATATAAAATAATATAAATATATACATACTCCCTCTCGCTCTCTCTCATCTCTCTCTGGTCTCTCTCTGGTCTCTCTCTCTCTGTTTTCTCTCTCGCTCTCCTCTCTCGCTCTCACTCTCTCTCCGCTCTCGATCTCGCTCTCTCTTTCGCTCTCTTGCTTTCTCGCTCTCCGCTCTCTGCTCTCTCTCTCCGCTCTCTCTCTCTCTCCGCTCTCTGCTCTTTCTCCACTCTCTGCTCTCTCTCTGGTCTCTCTCTGGTCTCTCTCTTGCTTTTTCTCGCTCTGCTCTCTCTGCTTTCTCTCTCTGCTCTCGCTCTCTCCGCTCTCGCTCTCTCCGCTCTCACTCTCTCCGCTCTCGATCTCGCTCTCTCTCTGCTTTCTGCTCTCTTAAGCTCTCTCTTTCTGTTGCTTTCGCTCTCTGCTCTCTGCTCTCTCTCCGCTCTGTCTCGCTTTCTCTCCGCTCTCTTGCTCTCCTCTGTCTCTTATGCTGCTTCGCTTCTGCTCTCTACCTCTGCCTCTCTCTCGCTCTTCTGTTCCTCTTCTCTGCTCTCTGCTCTCTCTGTTGCTTTCTCGCTCTCTGCTCTCTCTCCGCTCTCTGCGCTCTCTCTCCGCTCTAGCTCTCTCCACTCTCTGCTCTCTCTGCTCTTTCTCGCTTTCTCTCTCCGCTTTCGCTTGCTTTCTCTCGCCGCTCTCGCTCCACTCTCTCGCCGCTCTCGCTCCACTCTCTCTCCGCTCTCGCTCCACTCTCTCTTTGCTCTCTCTTGCTCTCTTGCTCTCTCTCCGCTCTCTTGCTCTCTCTCCGCTCTCTCACTATCTCTTGCTCTCTCTCCGCTCTCTCACTATCTCTTGCTCTCTCTCCGCTCTCTCACTATCGCTTGCTCTCTCTTTCGCTCTCTCTCACTCTCTCTTGCTCTGTCTCTTCCGCGCTCTCTCTCGCTCTCTCTTGCTTTCTCTCGCTCTCTCTTGCTTTCTCTGCTCTCACTCTCTCTTGCTTTCTCTTGCTTTCTCGCTCTCTCTCCGCTCTCCCTCTCTCTCTCCGCTCTCGCTCTCTCTTCCGCTCTCTCTTCCCGCTCTCTTCCGCTCTCTCTTCCCGCTCTCTCTCGCTCTCTTTTCCGCTCTCTCTCGCTCTCTCTTCCGCTCTCTCTCAGCTCTCTGCTAGGCTCTCTCGCTCTCTGGCTAAAACCATCTCTCGCTCTCTTCCTTCACCTGTTCTCTCCTCCCTCCCGTCTGTCTCTAGCTTCTTGTCTCGCTCTGCCTCTTGCTCCTCTCTGCCTCCTCTCTTGCTCTCTTCTCTCTCTCTGCTGTCATAGCAATAGAAACCACCTCCGCTCTTCTCTTCGCTCTCTCTCTTGCTCTCTCTCGCTCTGCTTTCGCTCCTTCTCTCTCTCTCTCTCCTGCTCCCTCTCTGCAGCTCTATCCACTCTCTCCGCTCTCGGCCCTCTCGCTCTCTGCTCTGCCTCTCTCTCTCGTCTTTCTCTGTCCGCTCTCTTGCTCTCTCGCGGCTCTCGCTCTTACACCTCTATTTTCACCCGCTCTCTCTCTTTGCTCTCTGCTCTTCCTCTCGTTTCTCATCCTGTCTCTCTCATCTCCTTGCTCTCTCTGCTTTCTCTCTCTACTCTGCTTCTGGTCCGCTCTCTGCCTCTCTTGCTCTCTCTCTGTCCTCGCTCTCTCTCTCGGCTCCTCTCTCTCTCTCTCTCGCCGCTGTCTTACTCTCTCGCTCTCTCTCCTGTCTACTCTCGGTCTCTCTCTTGTCTATATCTGGTCTCTCCACTTTGGCTCAATTCTTAATCTCAAAATATAACAAATTATAATAACTAATATCTAAACTCTCTCTGCAATTCTCTCTCTCGCATCTTTCGCTCTGCTCTCTCTCTGTCCTGTCTCTCGATCTCGCTCTCTCTTTCGCTCTCTTGCTTTCTCGCTCTCCGCTCTCTGCTCTTTCTCCACTCTGCTCTCTCTCTGGTCTCTCTCTGGTCTCTCTCTTGCTTTTTCTCGCTCTGCTCTCTCTGCTTTCTCTCTCTGCTCTCGCTCTCTATAAACCAACGCCTCTCCCGACTCTAACTCTGGTCTAGCTCTCTCCTTCGCTCTCTCTTGCTTTCTTACTATATATACAAGCTCTCTCGTTCTCTCCGCTCTCTGCTCTCTCTCTCCGCTCTCTGCTCTCTCTCCGCTCTCTGCTCTCTCTGTTGCTTTCTCGCTCTCTGCTCTCTCTCCGCTCTCTAAATCTCTCTAAAGCTCTCTGCTCTCTTAACTCTCGCTCTCTGCTCTCTCCACTCTCTCTTTTCTCGCTGCCTCCCTCTCCTCTGCTTTAATCATCTCTCTTCGCTCTCGTACTCTCTGTGCCCGCTCACCGCGCTCTCCTTATATAATCTAGCTCTCACATATCTTTCCCTTTGCTCTCTCTCTGCTCTCTTGCTCTCTCTCAGCTCTCTCTCACTATCTGCTTGCTCTCTCTCCGCTCTCTCACTATCTCTTCCTCTCTCTCCGCTCTCTCACTCTCGACTTGCTCTCTCTTTAAGCTCTCTCTCACTCTCTCTTGCTTTCTCTTGCTCTGCGCTACTCTCTCATATATAAACAGCTCTCTTCTCTACGCTCTCGCACCAATCTTTCACATATATATAGAACATATATTTAAAATATATGTTTAATATATATGAATATATGAAGATATGTATAAAATATATATGTGAATATATCTTATATTATGTTGCAAAATATATATAAATATATATTTAAACTATACGTATATATCTGAAACATATATAAAATATATATATATATGTTCAATATATATAAATATATCGTTAAAATATGTAGGTATATATATATTTTAAACTATATGTAAAATATATTCTAAAATATATAAAATATATATTTAAAATATGTAAAAATATTTAAATATATCTACAAATATATATTTAAAATATATCAAATATATATTAAAATATATATAAAAGATATATATTTAAAAATATATCTAAAATATCTCTTTACAATATATATGGGGACATATGTAATTAAAATATATATAACATATATACCTAAAATATATATATAAAAAATGTCTTGAATATATAAAACTTAAGCATATCTTGCTCATAGCTAGCTCTTTCGCTCATTCTCTCTCCGAAAAATGATCTGCGCGCTCTCTCCACTCTCTGTGGCTCTCGTAAACTATTCACTGGCTCTTAAACTCTCTCTGCTGACTCAGCGTACTCTCTGCTTCGCTCTCAACCATCTCTCTCTTGGCTCTAGCGTTCGCTCACTCTCTCGCGCTCTCGCTAAACATCCTCTCGCCATGCTCTCGCTCCATACGCTCTCTTCTCTGTCTTCTCTGCTCTCCGCTCTCGCTCCTTCGCTCAATAATATCCTCTAGCAAAATGTAAAACAGTAATGGAAGTATAAATAAATATATATTATATATGTAGCATTGCAACATATATATAACTCTCAAACATCTATATATAAAGTCACAAACATATACCTATAAAACAAGCAATATATGTGGCCTCTTTATATATGTAAACAGATGCAATAGAAATATAAAATAGTAGAGCATATATGGCGTACTAAATATATGTGTGAAATAGCAAATAATATCTGTAAAAAAATGTAAATAATATATATGCGAATGGCTCAACCAAAATATATGCAAACAACCATTTTACGCTCTAAATATTATACTTATATATAATATGCTTATATATATAAACATAATACTTTTATATATAAAATACAATATACAAAATATATATATTAACTAACAAATATTAATATGTATAATAATATATAAATAGTAATATATATATACGGCTCACTACGTATATATGTGCTATATATAAAATATAAACATTATATAAATATAATATATATATAAATGTAAATATATATATAAACATAACCTAATATGTTTATACTCAAGCTTATAAATATATATCACACTCGCAAACTTATGCAAACATGCCCAAACTATCTCTACTCTGGTCTCTCTCTCTCGCTCTCTCTGGTCTCTCTCTCGCTGGTCTCTCTCTCGCTCTCTCTGGTCTCTCTCTCGCTCTCTCTGGTCTTTCTCTCGCTCTCTCTTGCTCTCTCTGGTCTCGCTCTGGTCTCTCTCTTGCTTTCTCTCGCTCTGCTCTCTCTCTCTGCTTTCTCTCTGCTCTCGCTCTCTCTCCGCTCTCGCTCTCTCTCCGCCCTTCTCTCGCCCCCCTAGTCTCTATACGTACTCTTTCTGTTCTCTCGTTTTCTAATATGCTCTCTCTCTCTGACTTCCCTCGTCTCCTCTCCATTCTCTCCATAGTCGATCTCTTTTCTATAACGCTTTCTGCTCTACTCTCTGCCCCTCCCTCTGGCCCTCTCCGCTCTCTGCTCTTTCTCCACTCTCTGCTCTCTCGCTGGTCTCTCTCTGGTCTCTCTCTTGCTTTTTCTCGCTCTGCTCTCTCTCTGCTTTCTCTCTCTGCTCTCGCTCTCTCACGTCCCTCTCCGCTCTCGATCTCGCTCTCTCTTTCGCTCTCTCTTGCTTTTCTCAAGCTCTCCGCTCTCGCTCTCTCTCCTGCTCCTGCTCTCTGTTGCTTTCTCCGCTCTGCTCTCTCGAATATAAATCTATACCCAAATATAGATAAAATATCTACAGCATCTATAAATATATCCCATATCTGCCTTCTTCCAAGCCTCTCTCATTTAAAAACTCAGCGCTCTGGTTCCATCTCTCTAGCTCTTCGACCCTATCTCGTAGCCCATTATATATGTATCTCTTGTCTCTCTCGCTCTCTTGCTCTCTCTCCGCTCTCTTGCTCTCTCTCCGCTCTCTCACTATCTCTTGCTCTCTCTCCGCTCTCTCACTATCTCTTGCTCTCTCTCCACTCTCTCACTATCGCTTGCTCTCTCTCCACTCTCTCACTATCGCTTGCTCTCTCTTTCGCTCTCTCTCACTCTCTCTTGCTCTGTCTCTTCCGCGCTCTCTCTCGCTCTCTCTGCTCTCACTCTGTCTTGCTTTCTCTCGCTCTCTTGCTTTCTCTCGCTATCTCATTGCTCTAATCATATATATTTTGCTAATAAGTATCATATAAAATATGTGTAAATACATGTTAAAAATAATATATATAAAATATATATTAAAATATATATTTAAAATATATATTAAAAATCTATATAAAATATAAATATTTATCAAAATATATATAAACATATATATTTAAAAATATATACAAAATATATATTTAAAATATATATAAATATATAAGAAAAATATATATGATAAAATATATATGTTTAAACATATATGATAACTTTGTCTCTTATGCTGAAACACATATATATACATTTATATAAACTTTGTCTCTCTTTGCTCTCTCTCTTGCTTTCTCTTGCTTTCTCGCTCCCCGCTCTCGCTCTCTCTCCGCTCTCGCTCTCTCTCCGCTCTCGCTCTCTCTCCGCTCTCTGCTCTTTCTCCAATCTCTGCTCTCTCTGCTCTTTCTCGCTTTCTCTCTCCGCTTTCGCGTTCTCTCTCCGCTTTCGCTTTCTTTCTCTCACCGCTCTCGCTCCACCTTATATATATAAAAGTAGCGATATATGCAAGAAAATATGCAAATAAATATATGCAGCTCAGCAAATATATAACTTGGATAGAATAAATACCATGTACTACGGTTGTAATATGGCACCATATATAAGAAATAATATAATATACAAATATGATAACTATATAAACAAACTAACAATAGCGATATATGCCTATTATATAAATATACTCTATTACAAAAAATATCAAACATAATATAAGAAACAACATATATATACAATAAATAAAATAAACAATATATAAAACATAAATAAATATGTAAGAATACGAATAAAATATATATGAATCGAATACACCAAATACTTGCGCATGTTAAACCATATACAAATAAATAAAATATACTGCAGTTGTCCACAAATATAAATATGCTCAAATATGTTGCCCTGTCCGTATAATATTTGATAGCGTAAATATCTAGCTCATAAATCTCTGTTGCTCTAAATATCTCCGTCTCTCTATCTCCGCTGCTCTGCTAATACTCTCTACTATAACTGCTCTCGCTATCTGCTCGTCTCTCTGCTGTGTATATAAAACGCTTAGCCCTCGTCTCTCCAAAAAAAAATCTCTTATATATCTATAAAACATATATCTGCGCTCTCTCATGTATAAAGTATATCACTATCTCTTTGTTTTATCTGCTTATGCTGAAAACCATATGTCACATTTTTAAATATAAACAGGTATATATATAGGCACATGTAAATAAAACAAACAAAAAAATATAAAACAAAAATATAAAACAAAACATAAAACAAATATAAAATAGCATATATATATATATGTAAATATGTGAGCATGTATATATAAGCAATATATATATAAAATCAAATATATAAAATATTGCAATATATATTAAAATACAAACAATATATATATAATACAAACATATATATAAAAACATATATAAAACAAAACAATATATATATAAAAATATATTAACATAAATATATATAAAATATGAAACAATATATATATAAAATATAAACATTATATATATAAAATATAAAGCAATATAAATAAAAAAACAATATATATATAAAATAGACGTATATATATAAAATACAAACAATATATATAAAACAAACATATATATATAAAACAAAACAATATATATAAAACTAAACCATATATATATGACTTAAGCTATATCTCTTAAATATCTCGATCGGCTCTGCGCCCTGTCTTGCATTTCTGTGCCTCTCTTAAAAAACTCCCTCTATCTGCTGCTCTCTCTGTGCTGCTCTCTGTGCTCTCTCTCTCTCCTCTCTTGCTCAATTCAACTTCAATTTAAGGGTTTTATTGGCATGGGAAACTGTTAACATTGCCAAAGCAAGTGAAGTAGATAAACAAAAGTGAAATAAACAATAAAAATGAACAGTAAACATTACTTCTCTCTCTCGCTCTCTCCGCTCTCTCCGCTCTCTCTTGCTCTCTCTCGTTATCTTTCGTTCTCCGCTCTCTCTCGCGCCTCTCGCTCGCTCACTCTCTCTCGCTCACTCTCTCTCGCTCTTTCTCTCCGCTGTCTCTCGCTCTCTCTCGGCTCTCTCTCGCTCCCTCTCTCTTATCACTCTCTCCTATCTCTTGCTCTCTCTCTCTCTCTCTTTTTAAGAGAATGCTGCAATCCTTATCTGAAAGATCACATCCCTTTCTGTATGACTAGACTAGATCTGAGGTATGCGCCGCAGCAGAAGTGGCTCAACTCTTTTTAACTGCCTCAGTCAATCACATGGATCTTTACCCACAGGTCGATTACAGGGCACTGCAGACAAGCCGTTAGTCATTCTCTTTCTCCTGTTTAGTCACTCTAAAATAGATATTTGAAGTGGCTACACTGGCCCATATAATCTTTTTTATGTGCTTTTTTTTTTTTTGCTCTTAAAAGCCTTGTGATGCCATCTTTCATAACAAGTGTTTCATTGTTATTGTTGAAAAGAGATGTTGATTTCATAGAGATGGGTTGAACCTAAATGGGATGGAAGCAGGATAGGATGGAAGCAGGGCAACTGGTACCGATGCACCATGTCTGGAACCAACAGGACCCTGAACAGCTTCTACCCCCAAGCCATAAGACTACTAAATAGTTAACCAAATAGCTACCCAACTATCTGCAATGATCCTTTTTGCACCAACTCTTTTGACTCATCACATATACTGCTGATACTGTTTTATTATCTGTCCTGTTGCCTAGTCACTTTATCCCTACCTATATGTACATATCTACCTCAATGACCTCGTACCCCTGCACATTGACTCGTTACTGGTACCCTGTGCATATAGCCAAGTTATCGTTACTCATTTTGTATGTATTCCTCATGTTATTTTTCTATTGTTTTTCTCTCTGCATAGTTGGGAAGGGCCCGTAAGTAAGCATTTCACTGTTAGTTTACACCTGTGGTTTGCGAAACATTTGATTTGAGGTTGTGATTGGTCCAAAACAGGGATCTGCCTCATCATTAGGGCTTCACTTCTCCCATCCAGTCTGAAGGGAATTAGCTCCTGGCTTTATTGGGAATGTAAAGTCAACGTGTGTGGTACATTAGTGTTATCTGGGAAAGGTGACATAAGAAATCAACTTTAAAACTCCACAAGAACAGCTCTGTTATGCAATATACAGTGGGGAAAAAAAGTATTTAGTCAGCCACCAATTGTGCAAGTTCTCCCACTTAAAAAGATGAGAGAGGCCTGTAATTTTCATCATAGGTACACGTCAACTATGACAGACAAAATGAGAAAAAAAAAATCCTGAAAATCACATTGTAGGATTTTTAATGAATTTATTTGCAAATTATGGTGGAAAATAAGTATTTGGTCAATAACAAAAGTTTCTCAATACTTTGTTATATACCCTTTGTTGGCAATGACACAGGTCAAACGTTTTCTGTAAGTCTTCACAAGGTTTTCACACACTGTTGCTGGTATTTTGGCCCATTCCTCCATGCAGATCTCCTCTAGAGCAGTGATGTTTTGGGGCTGTCGCTGGGCAACACAGACTTTCAACTCCCTCCAAAGATTTTCTATGGGGTTGAGATCTGGAGACTGGCTAGGCCACTCCAGGACCTTGAAATGCTTCTTACGAAGCCACTCCTTCGTTGCCCGGGCGGTGTGTTTGGGATCATTGTCATGCTGAAAGACCCAGCCACGTTTCATCTTCAATGCCCTTGCTGATGGAAGGAGGTTTTCACTCAAAATCTCACGATACATGGCCCCATTCATTCTTTCCTTTACACGGATCAGTCGTCCTGGTCCCTTTGCAGAAAAACAGCCCCAAAGCATGATGTTTCCACCCCCATGCTTCACAGTAGGTATGGTGTTCTTTGGATGCAACTCAGCATTCTTTGTCCTCCAAAAACGACGAGTTGAGTTTTTACCAAAAAGTTATATTTTGGTTTCATCTGACCATATGACATTCTCCCAATCCTCTTCTGGATCATCCAAATGCACTCTAGCAAACTTCAGACGGGCCTGGACATGTACTGGCTTAAGCAGGGGGGACACGTCTGGCACTGCAGGATTTGAGTCCCTGGCGGCGTAGTGTGTTACTGATGGTAGGCTTTGTTACTTTGGTCCCAGCTCTCTGCAGGTCATTCACTAGGTCCCCCCGTGTGGTTCTGGGATTTTTGCTCACCATTCTTGTGATCATTTTGACCCCACGGGGTGAGATCTTGCGTGGAGCCCCAGATCGAGGGAGATTATCAGTGGTCTTGTATGTCTTCCATTTCCTAATAATTGCTCCCACAGTTGATTTCTTCAAACCAAGCTGCTTACCTATTGCAGATTCAGTCTTCCCAGTCTGGTGCAGGTCTACAATTTTGTTTCTGGTGTCCTTTGACAGCTCTTTGGTCTTGGCCATAGTGGAGTTTGGAGTGTGACTGTTTGAGGTTGTGGACAGGTGTCTTTTATACTGATAACAAGTGGAGGACAAAGGAGCCTCTTAAAGAAGAAGTTACAGGTCTGTGAGAGCCAGAAATCTTGCTTGTTTGTAGGTGACCAAATACTTATTTTCCACCATAATTTGCAAATAAATTCATTAAAAATCCTACAATGTGATTTTCTGGAAAAAAAAATCTCAATTTGTCTGTCATAGTTGACGTGTACCTATGATGATAAATTACAGGCCTCTCTCATCTTTTTAAGTGGGAGAACTTGCACAATTGGTGGCTGACTAAATACTTTTTCCCCACTGTACACTCCTGCTCCTTTTAGTTGCTTGGGAAAAAATGTTGATCACAATGCTGTAAATCCGAAGGTAATTAAGCGCCATCCTATTTGGAGTTTAATCTAAACGATTAAAGAGCTTGTCCGGGCCTTCCCTTACTTTTAGTAAGATAGACGTTTAAAACAGGCTCTCAAGTAAATACTAAACTTTACATGAGAAGTGTGAAATGTCAGGTCAGCCATGTGTTGGGATGCCTGTCAGAAGGATATGTTTTTGAGGCAGAGATGCAGCAGCAGGAAAGGACTGCATTAGTATGAACGTTAGACAGACCTGTGGAGAGACCGACCGCTCTTCACTGGTTTTCTCTCTGTGTAAGACCTCTACCTCCATGCATCTCAGTATGTGTCCCGTGAGGCTGCAGTCCCCTGGGTCGCTTAGCAGCGTGTGTACAGGGTGCTCTGACCACCTCCCTGCCTGCCTGTGTGGAGAGGAGCAGCGCTCTGACACGGCCTGTCCCTTTGGCTCACTCTGAACGTTTGACACGCAGAGCGCAGGGTCAGCGTAACCTACTTTCCCCTGGCGGCCCTTCTGTTGCGCCGCAGCTCCCTACTCCGCTCCGTGGTGGTGGGGGGGGTGGGGATGTGAGGGCGACGCAGGGCTGAACTGCTTACGCCTCTACTGCTGTCCTGGTGTGTTAAATCACCATATTACTTAGGAAACACGTTGTGGCGTGTGGGACGCGGTATTGGGAGATGCACACACACTGGATGGGCATGAGCCACACTGTGGGGGTTGCAGGTACATGCTGGGCAGCGCTTGGGCTGGACCCCTGCTTAGCGCTCTGCTCTGTCTGACTCAATATGCACTACTGCTCACACTCAATGACCCCTTCTACTTACTGTACTTCTGTTAACACTGGATCTGTACTAGGTACTTATCAGGATGCTCCATCCTCATTGTGTGCAAGTATGACTCTGCATACCGTAGATGCTTAGGCTAATTGTAGTGTGGCGTTTCCAAAACGGACACGTTAATATGGTTAACTGGCTTTAATTGGGAGGATTCTCACCAGCACGTTGTCATCTTATTGATGGTTTAACTCCTCTGCCTTCCTGTAAGGATGCCATGATACTCCCAAAGAAGCAGAAGTGGCTGTCATCAGGTTTCTCTGTGTAACACTGCAGTCGTAATGTGTTAAACGCTTCTATTCACTCCACTTCACCCTTTCTCCCATGAATGACCCTCAGCCTGTTAGTTTCACACCAGTGATGTGTAAGCTTAGAGAGGGGAGCATGTTTGACAGAATACAGCATGTTGCTGGAACACAGAGCCTGTCAGGGCAGGGGAGTGCTGCCAGAGAGAAGAGTTCATTCAAAAGTAAACCTCTAATGCAGTGACAGTACTCTAGGCTGGGTCAGGCTGAATGACTGTATCAATGATTTAGACCTGCAAGAAGGCCCTAAATGGAGACTGAGCAACATATCTCACTGTGTGAGGCTGAGCACTACTACTGCCCCTCTCATTGAAGCCATGGAAGTTAAAGGGCGACCGCAGTACTGCAGGGATTGTTAGCAGTAAACAGGATCCCTCATTATAGTGAATGAAAAAATTGCAATCTTCGTTTTAAAAAATAAGACTGTCATTGGAACCAATAATTGCTTGTAATACACCAGATGTACAGTACCAGTCAAAAGTTCAGACACACCTACTCATTCAAGGGTTTTTCTTTATTTTTACTATTTTCTACATTCTGGAATGATAGTGAATACATCAAAACTATGAAATAACACATGGAATCATGTAGCAAACAAATACGTGTTAAACAAATCAGAATATATTTTAGATTTTAGCTCGTTAAAGTAGCTACCCTTTGCCTTGATGACAGCTTTGCACACTCTTGGCATTCTCTCAACCAGCTTCATGAAGAATACAGTCTTGAAGGAGTTCCCACATATGCTGAGCACTTGTTGGCTGCTTTTCCTTCACTCTGCGGTCCAACTCATCCCAAACCATCTCAATTGGGTTGAGGTCGGTTGATTGTGGAGGCCAGGTCATCTGATGCAGCACTCCATCACTCTCCTTGGTCAAATAGCCCTTACACAGCCTGGAGGTGTGTTTTGGGTCGTTGTCCTGTTAAAAAACAGATGCTAGTCCCACTAAGCTCAAACCAGATGGGATGGTTTTGACTGGTACTGTACTTTTGTGTGTATATAGTGTGTGTGTGTGTTCACACGTGCGCATACATTTACACACATATAGTACAAATGCACGAACACACAGACACTCACATAAAAGGGCATGCACGTTAATATTTCATCAGATAAAGTTGTGATGTTGATAAGCTCAGTGTTAACCTGATTATTGTTGTGTATCTCTGCATTGTAGTATTTTTGTATATTGTCCCATAACAATTAACAGGTGTGCCTTGTTAAAAGTTAATTTGTGGAATTTATTTCCTTATTAATGCGTTGGAACCAATCAGTTGTGTTCCCCCCCTTACCCCACCCCAAAGAAAGAAAACAAAAACATTGTAAAGTGGTTATCCCACTGGCTATAAGGTGAATGCACCAATTTGTAAGTCGCTCTGGATAAGAGCGTCTGCTAAATGACGTAAATGTAACGTAAAAAATGGCGTATTGCTGCAGAATGCTGTGGTAGCCATGCTGGTTAAGTGTGCCTTGAATTCTAAATAAATCACAGACAGTGTCACCAGCAAAGCACCCCTACACCGTCACACCACCTCCTCCATGCTTCACGGTGGGAACCACACGTGGAGATCATCCGTTCACCTACTCTGCCTCTCACAAAGACACGGCGGTTGGATTTGGACTCCAGACCAAAGGACAAATTTCAACCGGTCTAATGTCCATTGCTCGTGTTTCTTGGCCCAAGCAAGTCTTCATATTGGTGTCCTTTAGTATTGGTTTCTTTGCAGCAATTTGACCATGAAGGTCTGATTCACACAGTCTCCTCTGAACAGTTGATGTTGAGATGTGTCTATTACTTGAACTCTGTGAAGCATTTATTTGGGCTGCAATCTGAGGTGCAGTTAACTCTAATTAATTTATCGTCTGCAGCAGAGGTAACTCTGGGTCTTCTTTTCCTGTGGCTGTCCTTATGAGAGCCAGTTTCATCGTAGCGCGTGATGGTTTTTGCGACTGCACTTGAAGAAACTTTCAAAGTAACTGAAATGTTCCTGATTGACTGACCTTCATGTCTTAAAGTAATG
Organism: Coregonus clupeaformis; assembly: GCF_020615455.1. NCBI lineage: Eukaryota > Metazoa > Chordata > Actinopteri > Salmoniformes > Salmonidae > Coregonus > Coregonus clupeaformis. The sequence continues at coordinate 12,283,839 of NC_059201.1, read as the reverse complement.
ATTGACCTTCATGTCTTAAAGTAATGATTGACTGTCGTTTCTCTTTGCTTATTTGAGCTGTTCTTGCTATAATATGGACTTGGTCTCTTACAAAATAGGGATATCTTCTGTATACCCACCTACCTTGTCACAACACAACTGATTGGCTCAAATGCATTAAGAAGGAAATAAATTCCACAAATTAACTTTTAAGAAGGCACACCTGTTAATTGAAATGGATTCCAGGTGACTACCTCATGATGCTGGTTGAGAGAATGCCAAGGGTGTGCAAAGCTGTCAAGGCAAAGTGTGGCTACTTTGAAGAATCTCAAATATAAAATATACTTTGATTTGTTTAACACTTTTTTCGTTACTACACGATTCCATGTGTTATTTCATAGTTTTGATGTCTTCACTATTATTCTACAATGTAGAAAATAGTAAAAATAAAGAAACTCGAATGAGTTGGTGTGTCCAAACTTTTGACTGGTACTGTATGTCCTTCAACCGATTTTATTTTAAAATCGTGCACACAGAAATAAATGGTGTTATGTGATCGATGACTTTGTCAATTCATATACAATATTCAGTCCCCTTGACTTTTTCCACATTTGGTTACGTTACAGCCTTATTCTAAAATAGATTAACTTTATATTTTACTCATCAATCTACACACAATACCCCACAATGACAAAGTGAAAACAGGTTTTTATAAATTTTGTTTTATAAAGTATTCAGACCCTTTGCTATGAAATTGAGCTCAGGTGCATCCTGTTTCCATTGATCATCCTTGAGACATTTCTACAACTTGATTGGAGTCCACCTGTGGTAAATTCAATTGATTGAACATGATTTGGAAAGGCATACACCTGTCTATATATAAGGTCCCACATTTGACAGTGCATTTCAGAGCAAAAACCAAGCCATGAGGTCGAAGGAATTTTCTGTAGAGCTCCGAGACAGGGTTGTGTCGGCACAGATCTGGGGAAGGGTACCAAAAAATCTCGGCAATATTGAAGGGCCCCAAGAACACAGTGGCCTCCATAATTCTTAAATGGAAGAAGTTTGGAACCACCAAGACTCTTGCCAGAGCTGGTCGCCCGTCCAAACTGAGCAATTGGGGGAGAAGGGCCTTGGTCAGGGAGGTAACCAAGAGCCCGATGGTCATTCTGACAGAGCTCCAGAGTTCCTCTATGGAGATGAGAGAACCTTCCAGAAGGACAACCATCTCTGCAGCACTCCACCAATCAGGCCTTTATGGTAGAGTGGCCAGATGGAAGCCACTCCTCAGTAAAATGCACATGACAGCCCACTTGGAGTTTGCCAAAAGGCACCTAAAGACTCTCAGACCATGAGAAACAAGATTCTCTGGTCTGATGAAACCAATATTGAACTCTTTGGCCTGAATGCCAAGGGTCACGTCTGGAGGAAACCAGTCACCATTCCTACAGTGAAGCGTGGTGGTGGCAGCATCATGCTGTGGGGACTGGGAGACAAGTCAGGATTGAGGGAAAGATGAACGGAGCAAAGTACAGAGAGATCCTTGATGAAAACCTGCTCCAGAGCGCTCACGACCTCAGACTGAGGCGAAGGTTCACCTTCCAACAGAACAACGACCCTTAGCACACAGCCAAGACAACGCAGGAGTGGCTTCGGGACAAGTCTCTGAATGTCGTAGAGTGGCTCAGCCAGAGCCCGGCTTGTCCCCGATCTATTATCTCCGGAGAGACCAGAAAATAGCTGTGCAGCGACGCTCCCCATCCAACCTGTCCGAGCTTGAGAGGAACTGCAGAGAAAAATGGGAGAAACTCCCGTAATACAGGTGTAGCATCATACCCAAGAAGAGTCGAGGCTGTAATCGCTGCCAAAGGTGCTTCAACAAAGTACTGAGTAAAGGGTCTGAATACTTATGTAAATGTAATATTTAATTATTATTCTTATTTAATTTTTTTTGCTAAAATTTAAATATAAAAACCTGTTTTTGCTTTGTCATTATGGGGAATAGTGTGTAGATTGATGAGAAAAAAACTAAACAATTTAATCCATTTTAGAATAAGGCTGTAACGTCACAATGTCAAGGGGTCTGAATACTTTCCAAATGCGCTGTATACAGTCACTGGCACTACTTCCCTCTCTCCTTGTGGCATCAAGTGCATGACACACACACACACACACACACTCCCACTCCCACTCCTTGACATCTGAGTCTGGAAGGTGGGTGGTTTTACTTGGGTCTTAAAGAGATTCTCCGGGACTTTTGTATACTTTTTAGTCAGTAGTTCTAAAAGTAGCACTCACGAGCCAAAACTGTTCCCTGAAAATGACGTGCTACATCACACGTGCAGATCTGTGAACCACGTAATTTCTCTCTCGCTCTGCTGTGTGTGCATCTTGCTAGATGTCACTCAAATGGCGAGGGGCTGAAGCTCATTGGCTGAAACACTAATTGCTAGGGGGCTGGTCCACGTGGGGGACAATTTAGGGAAAATGGCGCCATACGGCTTCCAGAAAACAGTTGCTTTCAAACTAGGGATTTCAAATCAAATTTTCATTTGTCACATGCGCCGAATACAACAGGTGTAGACCTTACCATGAAATGCTTACGTACAAGCCCTTAACCAACAATGCAGTTTTAAGAAAAATAATAGTTAAAAGATTTACTAAATAAACTAAAGTAAAAAAAAGAGTAACAATAACGAGGCTATATACAGGGGGTACCGGTACCGAGTCAATGTGCGGGGGTACAGGTTAGTTGCGGTAATATGTACATGTAGGTAGGGGGAAAGTGACTGACTGTATAGATAATAAACAGCGGGAAGCAGCAGGGTATAAAAATTGGGTGGGGGGAGTCCATGCAAATCGTCCGGGTAGCCATTTGATTAGCTGTTCAGTAGTCTTATGGCTTGGGGGTAGAAGCTGTTAAGAAGCCTTTTGGACCTAGACTTTGCGTTCCAGTACCCCTTGCCGTGCGGTAGCAGGGATAAGTCTATGACTAGGGTGGCTGGAGTCTTTGGCAATTTTTAGGGCCTTCCTCTGACGCCGCCTGGTATAGAGGTCTTGGATGGCAGGAAGCTTGGCCCCAGTGATGTACTGGGCCGTACGCTCTACCCTCTGTGTAGCATTAATTCATATGTCGTGGCTAATTGAGGTAAGACAGTAATTCTGCTCATAGATTGCATGTAAGAACTACACAATGGCACATCGAGCCCAACGCGGGAGGTTTAAAAAATACTTACTAGTATACTTACCAGATATTGGGGTTTGATTAGCCTCTTTATTGATTGACGAGTGTGTATTGTTTGTTTTTGTAATATATTTTAGTTTTCTATAATGAGCATCATGATGGATCTGTCCTGCTGTAACATCTCAGACACTTTTTGTTGCATTAGGTTGTGTAAGTTTGGTGTATTTTGATATTTTTTCCATTGGGTTTTCAGAGGATTTTACCTCTCGATAACGACTGTCATTTTCAAATCGCATGCGCCGAATACATGATGTGTAGACCTTACAGTGAAATGCTTACTTACAAGCCCTTAACCAACAATGCAGTTTTAAGAAAAATAAGTATTAAGTAAAAAATAGATAAGTAAAATGTTTTATTAAAGAGCAGCAGTAAAATAACAGTAGCGAGGCTAAAACATTTTCCTGTCTTCCTGAGGTGCAGGCCTACTTTCTCTATACTGATGTTACAACTAGCTCCATCTTGTGGGCTGTGTACTCCTCTCACATCTGCCCAACCTACGTCCAACTCATCTGAGGATCCCAAAGCTTTTTAGTGAAGCTATCTATCAATACTACTCCATAAAATGGAGTGGAGACGTGCATTCAGTGAGTCCGCTAAGCCCATGGCTGGCCCAGCTCCAGCTGATTCCAGGGCCCTGCCTGCCTGCCTGGCTGGCTGGCTCTATCCTGGCTGTGTTATTAATCCAAGAGCACCACTCCACTCTACAGCCATCATCATTGCTGCTTCAAGCCCCTGATCAGCCAGATAAATCAGCCTCTCTCCTCTGATGGTGAGGACTAGCCAACACTAATGAGTTAACTTTCAGAATGATCTACATAATGTATTTCCTTCCCCCGAAGGAGCCTTGTGTAGCATTAATTAATATCAGGCATCATCCCAGAGAGGGATTCATTTGGGATGCGTGTGTCTCTTAATTCAAGTTGAGCATTGATTTTTGGCGCCCATGTAATTTGAGAAGTAGAAGAAGCCTGGCTGCTGTAGTGTCCAGAGTGTTGTTACCAAGTAGATTAGACCCTATGTCTTCCTAGTGGCTTTGGCCAGGTCCAAGGCAAAGATCCAGTGACTATCAGTGTGTCTAGTCACAGATTTAGCAAATTCATTTCTCAGGGTGTAATTAAAACAAGTTGATCTTGACTGCAGGAAATATGACATGACACAAAGGATGACCGTGTAGCATCCTACCAAGCTTCCCTTTTCACTTTGTCACAATGGCACGGCCTCTGTGGCTATGACCTGCTCTCTTCTCAAAGACACGAGACCTCTTCCTCTAATGTGGTTTTTGATCCCTAAGCTCTAACCCCGACTCTCTCTCTCTCTCTCTCTCTCTCTTCTCTGTCTCTGTCTCTGTCTCTGTCTCTCTGTCTCTCTCTCTGTCTCTCTCTCTAGAACTCAATACGGCACAATCTGTCATTGAACAAGTGTTTTCTCAAAGTGCCTCGCTCCAAAGATGACCCAGGAAAGGTAAGAAAACTGTTTTTATTCAAACCCAAGATACAGAGATGACAGTAAATGGAGTGGGAATAAACAGCTGGTGTCCACAGGTTGATGTAGCAGTCTAAACATAATATTGAGAACTTCTTGCAAGAGTGTCTCATGCTATCTGCTATAGAAAAATGTTAGCTTTGAACGTCTGCCAGTGCTCTGACAGTTTAGAAATGCATGGAATGCTCTCAATCTATTATGAACGCCCCCCACAAAATTGTAAATAATGAGTTATTTTTTTAGACTGGCAGGGCAGACTAAGTTGAAGACGTGGTAAAAAGCCATTGGCCTTGTGAGAATAGGCCAAAATAAGGCCATAGTCAGGGCATTTCTAGTAACTCCCTAAAAGTGCCTCAGCACATAGGAGGAGAGGAAAGGGAGGCCACAATGATGTATACAACACCTGCCTCACAGCACCTCCTGTCCTCTCCTCTCAGGCTGGCAGGGACTCCTGCTAAGACACACCACCAGCTCCCATACCAGCCTGTTTTACCACACAATCGCTCACATCTCTTGCACTCTCACTTGTATTACTAGTATCCCCTACTGAGTTTAGTTTCTCACATGTTTGGACCATGTGGGCCTATATTTAGTGTATCCTGGTATGTGAATTGGTCTAAACATATGTAATCCCCGCTTTGTCTGGAGCACACACACACACTCCACACACACACACACACACACAGAGGCTTGAAGAGCTATGCCGAGCTATGAACTGTAGAGGATGGGGGACTGAATGCTTAATTTCATGTTTTGCTGTAATCCTCTGATGTTGACTCTCCTGGGAGCTGCTCCACTAAATACAAACCATCTATTGCTGTATGGATCCCATTCCAAATGCATGGCCAAGATGCTCGCATCCTTAATGTTTCATTTGGAATTTTCCTCACTCCCTTCCCCCCCTGAAGATAACTTCAAAGAAGCGCAAGACGCTCTTGAAATGTTACATCAATATTGTAATGTGGCAGGAATATGAGCACTGCTGGTTGTATGAGATAGGCGAGAGCCATGTCTTTCTCTGAGATGGAGAGAGAGATGATGGCAGGCGTGGCGTACTCCGTTACCATGGAGATAAGGGGGTACAGTGTAGTGCCGTTACAACTCCCACTGCAGCTAGACCTACATATTAATTTACATGATGTTAACTGGTTAGTCTCAACACAGTGACAAGGGTCTGGTTTCAATTATGGACTCTTTTGGCATAGAGGAACTACGTCACTACTTTATCCACTTGAATAAAATACAAAATAGTAGCTAGCAAGATGGAGATAAGATATTTTGAAATATTTCTTGCATAAGAAATATGGAACGCATACACATAAACATGGTAGCAATTAAAAGGGAACAGTTTGGGGATAATGGGAAAATATTTAGACTAAAGTTGAGGACACAACAGTTCACCTGACACGAGTGAATCCAAACGAAATCTGAAAATACTCTGGATACATTCAGTAACATAATTTGGGGTAGGTGCAACACAAGACAAATGACAAGGGTTTGAATGAGATGACTAACTGGTGTCTCCAAGTGACCACACACCTTTCCAAAGTGTGCACAGTTCCTAAGTCATTTCAATGCACTTTTATGACTCAAAGAAGAGTGTTCAACTATAAGGTGTTTTTTAAGCTGAATCTGAATTGTGCCATGGAGGAACACAGCCTTGTATCCCCGCCTTTACGCAATTACTGTTGTTGTTTACGCAATCCAAAAACAATCCATTATAAATCGCAATCTGGGTCATGTGGGCATAATTTGAAAGCTTGTTCTATTGCCAACATGACTAGCTAAATTATAAAACACGATCTTATTGTTAGGCTTTCACTAGGTAATTCAGAGAAGGAGATTGTAATTTTGGTGCACATAGAATGGAGTCATCAGTGCATTCAGATGCAAGGTACGCGGCAAATGTTCTTCACAATACAACAAACAGGCTCATTCTGTTCAGGCAAACACACGGTATAACGCCATGTAATCTTGTAACTGTACATCAAACATAGTGATCATAAATGTTGACACTGTATATTACGTGAGTTTTATTATATGGAAATGTGAAGTGCACATTTGGACTCACAGGTGTTTGGCTTGCTTGTATGACATCAAAGCAATATTTATTATAATCCTCAACGTCTCGTTTTTCTAAATACATAGAGTCCTCGTAATTTATAGCATTTCCCTCACTGAGACAAGAAAACATTTGCAAAAATTGCCCAATTTAGCTTGAGGGATGGAGGCAACCTTTTTTTTTACTTTTTTTTTTAATCTTTTTTTTTAATCTTTTTTTTTTTTAATCTTTTTTTTTGGGGGAATGGATCAGCTTAATATTGCAGATAGATTGTATCTTCTATCAATGTAATTGTCTGCATCACTTCCAATCCCCCATGTTTATTTTTATTTTTTATATATATATATTCCCCTTTATTACTTTTCAACCCCACCATCCTTTCCCTACTTGGAGTAAACTAGTGAACAACAACGCCCAGGCCTCTACTTCTGGTCTATACTTACTATCTACACCTTATGGACAGAGTTAATTTTACAATAATTCTATATCTATATATATATATATATATATATATATATATATATATATATATATATATATATATATATATATATATATATATACATACATACAGTGGGGAAAAAAAAGTATTTAGTCAGCCACCAATTGTGCAAGTTCTCCCACTTAAAAAGATGAGAGAGGCCTGTAATTTTCATCATAGGTACACGTCAACTATGACAGACAAATTTTGAAAACAAAATCCTGAAAATCGCACTGTAGGATTTTTTATGAATTTATTTGCAAATTATGGTGGAAAATAAGTATTTGGTCACCTACAAACAAGCAAGATTTCTGGCTCTCACAGACCTGTAACTTCTTCTTTAAGAGGCTCCTCTGTCCTCCACTCGTTACCTGTATTAATGGCACCTGTTTGAACTTGTTATCAGTATAAAAGACACCTGTCCACAACCTCAAACAGTCACACTCCAAACTCCACTATGGCCAAGACCAAAGAGCTGTCAAAGGACACCAGAAACAAAATTGTAGACCTGCAACAGGCTGGGAAGACTGAATCTGCAATAGGTAAGCAGCTTGGTTTGAAGAAATCAACTGTGGGAGCAATTATTAGGAAATGGAAGACATACAAGACCACTGATAATCTCCCTCGATCTGAGGCTCCACGCAAGATCTCACCCCGTGGGGTCAAAATGATCACAAGAACGGTGAGCAAAAATCCCAGAACCACACGGGGGGACCTAGTGAATGACCTGCAGAGAGCTGGGACCAAAGTAACAAAGCCTACCATCAGTAACACAGTACGCCGCCAGGGTCTCAAATTCTGCTGCGCCAGACGTGTCCCCCTGCTTAAGCCAGTACATTTCCAGGCCCGTCTGAAGTGTGCTAGAGTGCATTTGGATGATCCAGAAGAGGATTGGGAGAATGTCATATGGTCAGATGAAACCAAAATAGAACTTTTTGGTAAAAACTCAACTCGTCGTGTTTGGAGGACAAAGAATGCTGAGTTGCATCCAAAGAACACCATACCTACTGTGAAGCATGGGGGTGGAAACATCATGCTTTGGGGCTGTTTTTCTGCAAAGGGACCAGGACGACTGATCCGTGTAAAGGAAAGAATGAATGGGGCCATGTATCATGAATTTTTAAGTGAAAACCTCCTTCCATCAGCAAGGGCATTGAAGATGAAACGTGGCTGGGTCTTTCAGCATGACAATGATCCCAAACACACCGCCCGGGCAACGAAGGAGTGGCTTCGTAAGAAGCATTTCAAGGTCCTGGAGTGGCCTAGCCAGTCTCCAGATCTCAACCCCATAGAAAATCTTTGGAGGGAGTTGAAAGTCCGTGTTGCCCAGCGACAGCCCCAAAACATCACTGCTCTAGAGGAGATCTGCATGGAGGAATGGGCCAAAATTGGGCCAGCAACAGTGTGTGAAAACCTTGTGAAGACTTACAGAAAATGTTTGACCTGTGTCATTGCCAACAAAGGGTATATAACAAAGTATTGAGAAACTTTTGTTATTGACCAAATACTTATTTTCCAACATAATTTGCAAATAAATTCATTAAAAATCCTACAATGTGATTTTCTGGATTTTTTTTCTCATTTTGTCTGTCATAGTTGACGTGTACCTATGATGAAAATTACAGGCCTCTCATCTTTTTAAGTGGGAGAACTTGCACAATTGGTGGCTGACTAAATACTTTTTTTCCCCACTGTATATATGTATTTATTAATTTTTTTGCTCCTGAACTTCTTCTACTCTCAACCTCTCCGATCATTTTCATGATGTCCATCCGGTTTGCTTCTATATGCCATATCTTTCTAACTGTGCTCTTTCCCAAAAGCTCCCAACATACATAATAATAATAATAATATGCCATTTAGCAGACGCTTTTATCCAAAGCGACTTACAGTCATGTGTGCATACATTTTTTGTGTATGGGTGGTCCCGGGGATCGAACCCACTACCTTGGCGTTACAAGCGCCGTGCTCTACCAGCTGAGCTACAGAGGACCACATACAACCTATATACTTATTATGGACACAGTACGCTTACATTATTAGTTATCTTGTTATTATTGGATGGAGGCAACCTGCTCAAGTTCAGAACGGCTGTTAGTCAAAACCCATACAGAGCTGTGAAGCGGAAACCGTGAGCTCTGACGTCATGTATAGCATGTTATTGTACAGCCACTGTGTTCCAATTGTAGGCGCTTATCTGTGTACAAATCTGCCATTTTCAACCCTTATACGGATACGAGTGTAAAGGGCTACAGGTCCAATGCAGCCGTAATTTCAATATCAATTAATTTCTGGGTAACAATTAAGTACCTAACTGTGATTTTGTTCTATTGAAATAGTTAAAAATAAACAAAAATAGCTTCTGAGCAAAGAGCAATTTCTCAAGCAAGAATTTAGTTAGGACTGTCTGAGTGGGGAGGGGAAAACTGAAAAATGGCTGTTATTGGCAGAGAGGTTTGGAACTCTTATTGGTCTATTAACTAATTTACCGCATGGTGATGTCACCATAGAAGGCCAAAACGCCATCTCACCAAAACAGGCTGAAATTGCAGGTAGTCTTTTCAAATAGCTCCTTCACTAGAAGGGCATATTTTTTTTCACATTCTCAGTGTTATTCCAACCTCATAGTGTAGAAATATATATATATATACACTGCTCAAAAAAATAAAGGGAACACTTAAACAACACAATGTAACTCCAAGTCAATCACACTTCTGTGAAATCAAACTGTCCACTTAGGAAGCAACACTGATTGACAATAAATTTCACATGCTGTTGTGCAAATGGAATAGACAACAGGTGGAAATTATAGGCAATTAGCAAGACACCCCCAATAAAGGACTGGTTTTGCAGGTGGTGACCACAGACCACTTCTCAGTTACTATGCTTCCTGGCTGATGTTTTGGTCACTTTTGAATGCTGGCGGTGCTTTCACTCTAGTGGTAGCATGAGACGGAGTCTACAACCAGCACAAGTGGCTCAGGTAGTGCAGCTCATCCAGGATGGCACATCAATGCGAGCTGTGGCAAGAAGGTTTGCTGTGTCTGTCAGCGTAGTGTCCAGAGCATGGAGGCGCTACCAGGAGACAGGCCAGTACATCAGGAGACGTAGAGGAGGCCGTAGGAGGGCAACAACCCAGCAGCAGGACTGGTATTTCCTCCTTTGTGGAAGGAGGAGCAGGAGGAGCACTGCCAGAGCCCTGCAAAATTACCTCCAGCAGGCCACAAATGTGCATGTCTGCTCAAACGGTCAGAAACAGACTCCATGAGGGTGGTATGAGGGCCCGACGTCGACAGTTGGGGGGGTTGTGCTTACAGCCCAACACCGTGCAGGATGTTTGGCATTTGCCAGAGAACACCAAGACTGGCAAATTCGCCACTGGCGCCCTGTGCTCTTCACAGATGAAAGCAGGTTCACACTGAGCACGTGACAGAGTCTGGAGATGCCGTGGAGAACGTTCTGCTGCCTGCAACATCCTCCAGCATGACTGGTTTGGCGGTGGGTCAGTCATTGTGTGGGGTGGCATTTCTTTGGGGGGCTGCACAGCCCTCCATGTGCTCGCCAGAGGTAGCCTGACTGCCATTAGGTACCGAGATGAGATCCTCAGACCCCTTGAGACCATATGCTGGTGCGGTTGGCCCTGGGTTCCTCCTAATGCAAGACAATGCTAGACCTCATGTGGCTGGAGTGTGTCAGCAGTTCCTGCAAGAGGAAGGCATTGATGCTATGGACTGGCCCTCCCGTTCCCCAGACCTGAATCCAATTGAGCACATCTGGGACATCATGTCTCGCTCCATCCACCAACGCCACGTTGCACCACACTGTCCAGGAGTTGGCGGATGCTTTAGTCCAGGTCTGGGAGGAGATCCCTCAGGAGACCATCCGCCACCTCATCAGGAGCATGCCCAGGCATTGTAGGGAGGTCATACAGGCACGTGGAGGCCACACACACTACTGAGCCTCATTTTGACTTGTTTTAAGGACATTACATCAAAGTTGGATCAGCCTGTAGTGTGGTTTTCCACTTTAATTTTGAGGGTGACTCCAAATCCAGACCTCCATGGGTTGATACATTTGATTTCCATTGATAATTTTTGTGTGATTTTGTTGTCAGCACATTCAACTATGTAAAGAAAAAAGTATTTAGTAAGATTATTTCATTCATTCAGATCTAGGATGTGTTATTTTAGTGTTCCCTTAATTTTTTTGAGCAGTGTGTATGTATGTGTGTGTGTGTATGTATGATATATAATATTATATATATATATATATATATATATATATATATATATATATATATATATATATATATATATATATATATATATATATAGTATTTGATTCCCCTGCTGATTTTGTACGTTTGCCCACTGACAAAGACATGATCAGTCTATAATTTTAATGGTAGGTTTATTTGAACAGTGAGAGACAGAATAACAACAAATACATCCAGAAAAACGCATGTCAAAAATGTTATAAAATTATTTGCATTTTAACGAGGGAAATAAGTATTTGACCCCTCTGCAAAACATGACTTAGTACTTGGTGGCAAAACCCTTGTTGGCAATCACAGAGGTTAGACGTTTCTTGTAGTTGGCCACCAGGTTTACACACATCTCAGGAGGGATTTTGTCCCACTCCTCTTTGCAGATCTTCTCCAAGTCATTAAGGTTTCGAGGCTGACGTTTGGCAACTCGAACCTTCAGCTCCCTCCACAGATGTTCTATGGGATTAAGGTCTGGAGACTGGCTAGGCCACTCCAGGACCTTAATGTGCTCACCCAAGATTTGACGGTACATGGTCCCGTCCATCGTCCCTTTGATGCGGTGAAGTTGTCCTGTCCCCTTAGCAGAAAAACACGCCCTTAGCATAATGTTTCCACCTCCATGTTTGATGGTGGGGATGGTGTTCTTGGGGTCATAGGCAGCATTCCTCCTCCTCCAAACAGCGAGTTGAGTTGATGCCAAAGAGCTCGATTTTGGTCTCATCTGACCACAACACTTTCACCCAGTTCTCCTCTGAATCATTCAGATGTTCATTGGCAAACTTCAGACGGGCCTGTATATGTGCTTTCTTGAGCAGGGGGACCTTGCGGGCGCTGCAGGATTTCAGTCCTTCACGGCGTAGTGTGTTACCAATTGTTTTCTTGGTGACTATGGTCCCAGCTGCCTTGAGATCATTGACAAGATCATCCCGTGTAGTTCTGGGCTGATTCCTCACCGTTCTCATGATCATTGCAACTCCACGAGGTGAGATCTTGCATGGAGCCACAGGCCGAGGGAGATTGACAGTTATTTTGTGTTATTTCCATTTGCGAATAATCGCACCAACTGTTGTCACCTTCTCACCAAGCTGCTTGGCGATGGTCTTGTAGCCCATTCCAGCCTTGTGTCGGTCTACAATCTTGTCCCTGACATCCTTGGAGAGCTCTTTGGTCTTGGCCATGGTGGATAGTTTGGAATCTGATTGATTGATTGCTTCTGTGGACAGGTGTCTTTTATACAGGTAACAAGCTGAGATTAGGAGCACTCCCTTTAAGAGTGTGCTCCTAATCTCAGCTCGTTACCTGTATAAAAGACACCTGGGAGCCAGAAATCTTTCTGATTGAGAGGGGGTCAAATACTTATTTCCCTCATTTAAAATGCAAATCAATTTATAAAATTTTTGACATGCGTTTTTCTGGATTTTTTTGTTGTTATTCTGTCTCTCACTGTTCAAATAAACCTACCATTAAAATTATAGACTGATCATGTCTTTGTCAGTGGGCAAACGAACAAAATCAGCAGGGGATCAAATACTTTTTTCCCCTCACTGTATAAAGATCCAGTCCATTAAAAAAATTGGAGGCCCCTTACACTTCAGTGTTGTGATGCAAAATGTATAGCGCATAGAATTAAAAAGGTATTGTCGGATATTATTCATTCTAATCAGACAGGTTTTTTACATGGACGATACATTGGAGATAATATAAGGCAAGTATTGGAAACAATAGAACACTATGGAAAATATTGGAAACCAGGCCTGCTATTCATAGCAGACTTCGAAAAGGCATTTGATAAAGTACGACTGGGGTTTATATATAAATGCCTGGAGCATTTCAATTTTGGAGAATCTCTTATAAAATGGGTCAAAATCATGTATAGTAACCCTAGGTGTAAAATAGTAAATAATGGCTATTTCTCAAAGTTTTTAACTGTCAAGAGGAGTGAAACAAGGTTGTCCACTATCAGCATATCTATTTATTGTGGCCATCGAGATGTTAGCTATTAAAATCAGATCCAATAATAATATCAGAGGATTAGACATCCAGGGCTTAAAAACAAAGGTGTCATTGTACGCTGATGATTCATGTTTTCTTTTAAATCCACAACTAGAATCCCTCCACAGCCTCATAGAGGATCTAGATACATTTTCTAATCTCTCTGGATTACAACCAAATTATGACAAATGTACTATATTATGTATTGGATCACTAAAAAATAAAAATTTTACATTACCATGTAGTTTACCAATAAAATGGTCTGATGGTGATGTGGATATACTCGGAATACATATCCCAAAGGGAATAAATGATTTCACTTCAATACATTTTTATAGAAAGTTAGCAAAAATAGATAAGATCTTGCTACCATGGAAAGGTAAATACCTGTCAATTTGTGGAAAAATCACCCTGATTAACTCTTTAGTATTATCCCAGTTTACCTATTTGCTTATGGTCTTGCCTACGCCTAGCGAACAGTTTTTTAAATTATATGAGAAAAAAATATTCAATTTTATTTGGAACTTGCCAGACAAAATTAAAAGGGCCTATTTATATAATGAATATGAATTCGGAGGACAGAAATGATTAAATATTAAAGCATTAGACCTATCACTAAAAGCTTCAGTCATACAAAAGTGATACTTAAATCCGAACTGGTTCTCAAGCAAATTAGTAGGATTGTCTCACCCAATGTTCAAGAATGGCCTTTTTCCCTTTCTTCAGATTACAACCGCTCATTTTCAGTTATTTGAAAAGGAAATCATCTCCCAAATATCACTATTTCTAAAACAAGCCATAGAAAGTTGGTTGCAATTTCAATTTAATCCTCCAGAAACGACAGAACAAATAATGCAACAAATATTGTGGTTAAATTCAAATATACTAATTGACAAAAAAACTTTATTTTTTGACAGAATGTTTAAAAAAGGTATAATCTTCGTAAATGATATCATCGGTAGGACTGGTGGAGTTGTGATGCAGCTAACAAAAACATATGGAAATGTCTGCTCTACCCAAAATTACAACCAAATAATTGCAGCCTTACCGCAAAAGTGGAAGAGGAAAGTGGAAGGGGGAGAAAGTAAGGAACTTGTCTGTCGGCCTTGCATTAAAGAACATAATTGGTTAAGGAAAACTGTGATAAATAAAAAAGTATATCAGTTTCATTTAAGGACCAAAGGATTGACAGCCGTCCCATATAGATTGCAAAATAGTTGAAGAGATTTTTGATGTACCGATCCCATGGCATAGTGTTTATGAACTGACACGCAAAACGACACCGGATTCAAAAATTAGAATCTTTCAATTAAAATGATTATATAAAATACTTGCTACCAACAGAATGTTATTTATATGGGGGATACAATCTTCCCAGCTCTGCAGATTTTGCTGTGAAGAAACAGAATCATTAGATCATTTGTTTTGGTTCTGTCCATTTGTAGCTTGTTTTTGGACACAGGTCCAGGAATGGCTAAAGGATTGCAATATTTACTTGGAGCTAACCTTGCAGATAGCACTACTGGGTGATCTGAAAAGTCATAGTCAATCGATCAATAATATAATACTTTTAGCGAAAATGTTTATTTTTCATTCACAATCTGTAGAAGCAATGAGAATAGAAAGGTTCAGAACTTTTGTAAAACATCACAGTACAGTTGAAATATATATGGCAAATAGAAATCCTATATGGATGGTGTTAAAAGATAGATGGGAGGTGTTGAATGGAATTGAAGGATGGGACTAATAACAAATAACAACAAATAATAACAAGATAACTAATAATGTAAGCGTACTGTGTCCATAATAAGTATATAGGTTGTATGTGGTCCTCTGTAGCTCAGCTGGTAGAGCACGGCGCTTGTAACGCCAAGGTAGTGGGTTCGATCCCCGGGACCACCCATACACAAAAAATGTATGCACGCATGACTGTAAGTCGCTTTGGATAAAAGCGTCTGCTAAATGGCTTATTATTATTATTATTATTATTATTATTATTATGTATGTTGGGAGCTTTTGGGAAAGAGCACAGTTAGAAAGATATGGCATATAGAAGCAAACCGGATGGACATCATGAAAATGATCGGAGAGGTTGAGAGTAGAAGAAGTTCAGGAGCAAAAACAAATAAAATATAATTATTGTAAAATTGACTGTGTCCATAAAATGTAGATAGTAAGTATAAGCTGGAAGTAGAGGCCTAAGCATTGTTGTTCACTAATTTACCCCAAGTAGGGAAAGGATGGCAGGGTTGAAAAGTAATAAAGGGGAGTATGTGTGTATATATATAACATGGGGGATTGGAAGTGATGCAGACAATTACATTGATGGAAGTTACAATCTATCTGCAATATTAAGCTGATCTACCCCCCCCAAAAAAAAGGAAGAAGTCACTGCTCCAAAATCGCCATAAAAAAAGCCAGAATACGGTTTGCAACTGCACATGGGGACAAAGATTTTTTTGAGAAATGGCCTCTGGTCTGATGAAACAACAATACAACTATTTGGCCATAATGACCATCGTTATGTTTGGAGGAAAAGGGGGGGAACTTGCAAGCCGAAGAACACCATCGCAACCGTGAAGCACGGGGGTGGCAGCATCATGCTGTGGGGGTACTTTGCTGCAGGAGGGACTGGTGCACTTCACAAAATAGATGGCATCATGAGGAACATTTGACCCAAGTTAAACAATTTAAAGGCAATGCTACCAAATACTAATTGAATGTATGTAAACTTCTGACCCACTGGGAATGTGATGAAAGAAATAAAAGCTGAAATCAATCATTCTCTCTACTATTATTCTGACATTTCACATTCTTAAAATAAAGTGGTGATCCTAACTGACCTAAAACAGGGAATTTTTACTAGGATTTAAATGTCAGGAATTGTGGAAAAACTGAGTTTAAATGTATTTGGCTAAGGTGTATGTAAACTTCCGACTTCAACTGTATATAAAGTACCAGTCAAAAGTTTGGACACATCTACTCATTCAAGGGTTTTTCTTAATTTTTACTATTTTCTACATTGTACAATAATAGTGAAGACATCAAAACTATGAAATCATGTAGTAACCAAAAAAGTGTTAAAAAAATTAAAATATATTTTATATTTCAGATTCTTCAAATAGCCACCCTTTGCCTTGATGACAGCTTTGCACACCCTTGACATTCTCACAACCAGCTTCACCTGGAATGCTTTTCCAACATTCTTGATGGAGGTCCCACATATGCTGAGCACTAATTGGCTGCTTTTCCTTCACTGTGCGGTCCGACTCATCCCAAACCATCTCAATTGGGTTGAGGTCGGGGGATTGTGGAGGCCAGGTCATCTGATGTAGCACTCCATCACTCTCCTTCTTGGAAAAATAGCCCTTACACAGCCTGGCAGTGTGTTGGGTCATTGTCCTGTTGAAAAACAAATTATAGTCCCACTAAGCCCAAACCAGATGGGATGGCGTATCACTGCAGAATGCTGTGGTAGCCATGCTGGTTAAATGTGCCTTGAATTCTAAATAAATCACAGACTGTGTCACCAGCAAAGCACCCCCACACCATAACACCTCCTCCTCCATGCTTTACGGTGGGAACTACACATGCGGAGATCATCTGTTCACCCACACCGCGTCTCACAAAGACATGGCGGTTGGAACCAAAAATCTCAAATTTGGCTCCAGACCAAAGGACAAATTTCAACCGGTCTAATGTCCATTGCTCGTGTTTCTTGGCCCAAGCAGGTCTCTTCTTCTTATTGGTGTCCTTTAGTAATGGTTTCTTTGCAGCAATTCGACCATGAAGGCCTGATTCTCACAGTCCACTCTGAACAGTTGATGTTGAGACGTGTCTGTGACTTGAACTCTGTGAAGCATTTATTTCGGCTGCAATTTCTGAGGCTGGTAACTCTAATTAACTTATTATCTGCAGCAGAGGTAACTCTGGGTCTTCCATTCCTGTGGCGGTCCTCATGAGAGCCAGTTTCATCATAGTGCTTGATGGTTTTTGCGACTGCACTTGAAGAAACTTTCAAAGTAACTGAAATGTTCCGGATTGACTGACCTTCATGACTAATGGACTGTCGTTTCTCTTTGCTTATTTGAGATGTTCTTGCCATAATATGGACTTGGTCTTTTACCAAATAGGGCTATCTTCTGTATACCCCCCTTACCTTATCACAACACAACTGATTGGCTCAAACGCATTAAGAAGGAAAGAAATTCCACAAATTAACTTTTAAGAAGGCACACCTGTTAATTGAAATGCATTCCAGGTGACTACCTCATGAAGCTGATTGAGAGAATGCCAAGAGTGTGCAAAGCTGTCATCAAGGTAAAGGGTGGCTAGTTGAAGAATCTCAAATGTAAAATATATTTTGATTTGTTTAACACTTTTTTGGTTATTACATGATTCCATATGTGTCATTTCATAGTTCTGATGTCTTCACTATTATTCTACAATGTAGAAAATAGTAAAAATAAAGAAAAACCCTTGAATGAGTAGGTGTTCTAAAATCTTTTGACTGTATATATAGAAAACACAGGAAAATCACCTTTTGGACTGCACTGGCCTTTAACTGGTAGGGGACGCTAAATGTACTGCATATTCCATGTCCTGTATCTAATCTAGACTGAGATGGTGAAACCAGAGAAAGTGATGTTGACATGCATGCAGTACTGTAGTGTAGGAAAGTCAGCACTTTTCTGATAGCAGGCAGGGGCGGTGTGTTCAATAGGGCGATATGGGCGACGCACTGCCAAACGGGAAAAGGAAGGGATTTTTTTTCTAATCAATTATATCACGGCAACAGTAGTTATCAGTGTTCTAATCTGATCTGACTGCCACTAAATGTCAAATCAGGCTAAAGTCGTGCTTCAAATGGCCCCGCCCGTTTTTGGGGCGATTTCAGTCAGGTTGAAAATCGCCCAGAAGTCTGTCATAGACTCTCATGTAAAATCTATTTTTTTCAAATTTCAAAGCTTTCAATACAATCTCTATGTGTTTCTGAGGGCTTGCACTTACGCGCTTTCGTCATACGTGACGTAACCATGAACGTAACTAAGAAAATAGCATCTCTGTTGCGACCTGCAGTGTGGCGTTATCTTATGTTTTTAATTTGTACACTTAGTGGCGTTATTTTATGTTTTTAATTTGTACACTTAGTTTACAAACATTCTGCCAACCATGGATTTCCAGTGGTGGGTTTTGGACTGATCTTGTTGATCGTGTACATACCCGCTACGAACGGACTAAATAATGAAAACGCTGCTGGCAGCGGAATCCAATACAGCTGGGAGACTTGGCTGGATGACAGAGTCCCGGACAGAGAAGTGGAGCCGGCCGGCTTCACCCTGGTCAGAGCGGACCGCGATCTGACAGTCACAGGGAAAATCGATCCTGGTAAGAGAGCGACTCTGTACCCCCGACATTGAACTGCTTTCTGTGTCACTGCGACCTTACTATCTGCCCCGTGAGTTCCCCAATTGTTTGTTACCGTTGTGTACTGTTGATAATCACAAGTTTACTGGAGAACTGAGACCAAGTAGAGACTTTGGACAGGGTGGATATGGTATAATAAAGGCAGTTTATTCAGAGGTAAAGATATCTGGAATCGCGTGCACGGACTCGTTCGTCAAACTCTTAGGGAGCTATCTGAAGAGAGCCCCGAAAACATTGTGTGCAGACATTTTATACAATAAATGATGTAGGTTGAATCTAGTAGTTCTGATCTTCTGATTGGTCCTGATGAGTTGGGCGAGGTCCCCTCCACTGTTGCATTGGCTCTGAGTCGGGTTCTCTGTCTTCAAATGTTCAGCCTAAAGAGAGGGGATTTTTGTGTGTGTGTGTGTTTAACAGTGATGATGTGTGTGTGTGTGTGTGTGTTATCAGTGATGGGTGTGTGTGTGTGTGTGTGTGTGTGTGTGTGTCCTCAGAGCAAGAACTCGTGAGTTGGAAGAACTGAGAGACCTATGGCGTGGGTGTTGTCCTTGGCCACCTGCTGACAAGGCTGACAAGATAGGACTCTTTTGTCCATTGTTATAGGATAGGAACAGCATTGATTGAAAACAAACGCCCAACACAAAATGGGTCATGCACAAGATTTTAGTCAGACCAAGCTATAATATTATATATTTACTACGACAGTACATTCAACCAAAAGCTAATATAACAAAGGCATCAGAGATTATTTATAATCTGTCACAGAAACTGGAATCCATCTCCCCAGATCAGTCAATAAATGCTTCTGGTATTGACTTATATGCTGCCCCTGTCTTCATGTTGTTGCTGGACATATATTTTTTTAAATGTGTGTAGGTCACCTAAATCATCAGAAAAATTGCCCCTCCTGAGAATTTTTTCAGGAGCCGCCACTGATAGCAGGTATAGCAGTTACACAGTGCTTCTGGTGAAATCATCACATGGCCATCATGGCTTTTGTTTAGAGACTGAAATAGTTGGAGATTGGTTTCATCAAATCAAATCACATTTTATTGGCCACATGTGCCGAATACAACAGGTGCAGACATTACAGTGAAATACTTACTTACAGCACTTAACCAACAGTGCATTTATTTTTAATAAAAAAAGTAAACAACAAAAAAGTGTTGAGAAAAAAAAGAGCGGAAGTAAATAAAATAACAGTAGGGAGGCTATATACAGGGGGGTACCGGTGCAGAGTCAATGTGCGGGGGCACCGGCTAGTTGAGGTAGTTGAAGTAATATGTACATGTGGGTAGAGTTGTAGCTTACAATATGGACAGACACACTTGCCTTGCCAGGCTTTGCTATGATGCAGTGTGTTTGTGAATAATTTAAGAACTCTTTATATGGGTTAGTTTTTTCCCCCATCGAGTCTCAGGGGGGCGTGTGGAGAAATGCAGAAACTCCCATCCCAAGATTTTTTTCTTTAATTAAAAGAAACGCCACCCAGCCCGGCTCTCCACCGGGACAGTGATTTTGAGTCTACCAGGAGCTCTAATTGAATCAGTTAACCCATAAATCAGTTTACCCCTAAATCATCATATATTTAGCAGTAAAACAGATGCTATGATCAGAACTCTGAGTTCAGGCAGCTCACCTTCAGACATCCTTAGACTTTTCTCTGTCTGTTACTCTCAGCCTTTTACAGTGAAGACAACACCACCAAATATACCAACAATGGAATTGGGCTACAGAGCTGAGAGTATAATGGGATTTACTTCAGCCATGTATTATTGAGATGTCTGTCTCTGGTTGATTGCACTGTGAATTATTCTCCCTCTGAGGGAAATTCTAATCGACCCCAAGCTTTGAAAATATTAAAACATATTTGCTCAACAATGTATTATTGTTGCAGTGTTTCAAAATAAAAGCCAGGAATAAAACACAGGTCCGTGCTTTAGATGGCAGTAGGACTGTGACTGGAGTATGGTACACGTTATTGTGTGGACTACCTTAGACACAGGTTGTTGCAACCGTACCTCTCCTCTCCTGTTGTCCAGACTGACAATTTCTCAAAGAATATCAATTATTCTCTCTGCTTAGGAAGTCATTTTAAAGGTCCTGATCTCACTTTCCCTTGACAATTGAGATCTTATCAGGATTAATATAAAATATTTAAAATCATGTGTTGCTTGTGGCTTCAGGGAGGAACACCATTGAAAAATAAATTAAATGGGGTCGAATGCAGAGCTAAATAATGCAGCTGGAGTGTGGAGCTGCAGCCCCAGAGCCAGCAGGTCTATTCCCTCCTTGATTAGCCGGGCTCAGACCTGGGCAGAAACCCAACACGTTGCTCTAGCTCCCAGTCCAGCTACAGTTGGCTACCTACACTGAGGCTGAGGAAGCACTGCTTCAGGAGGGGCTTAGCATTTCACCAGCCGCTGTCTCTAACTAAGGAGCACCATAGACAAGGAGAAGCCTCACCACAAAACACAGCTCCCTCCGATTACAACCAAAGCCACACACACACTTATTACACACCACTGTTGATTCTTTTTGGAGTATGGATAGTGTTTTAATAGCATTTGTTAAAGCCCTAATGTGTCAGTCCCAAAGAAAAGCCTCTGATTCCTTTACCCTTTGTCTGGAGATAACGTCCCTGTGGTACCAGGCCAGGCAGGGCATTGTCTGTTCTGTGTCGTTCTTTACTGTGGTCCCTCCTCTCCCCACAGGGCTCCTACTGGGCCATCGACACCAACCCAAAGGAGGACGCCCTGCCCACACGGCCAAAAAAGAGGCCGCGGTCCGGAGAGCGGGTGAGTCCTCCAGAGACACCACATCCTCCCCTGAAACTTTTGTGTTTTACACATGTAGATACCCTCTCTTAACCCATGCCAACACCGGGAATGATGAGTGGGCTCATGTGGAAAATGGGGTAACCATATCATACAAAGTCTTCACATACAGCTCTTTTGTTTCTTGTTCAATCTCTCTCGCTCTCTCGCTCTCTCTCTCACTCTCTCTCTCTCTCTGATCGCTTCTTTGGCTCATCCTCTTTGTCTCTCTCTCTCTCCTGTATACTCTCTCACTCACACACACACACAGTAGGAGTTTATCTCCTCCCTTTATGTAACTGCCTCTCGATGTGGCTCAGCCTTGTCTTGTAGCAGGGTCCTTATTAATAAACTATGCCCCAGGCTGCCGTTACTTACATACATTGCATTCTGCAGTAATTTTTTTAACAAACATCAATTAATGTGCGCTGGCTGTTCTTTCTGAGCGGGAGCTTTTGTCTTTAATTATGTATGAGTCTGGTCCAGTGTAATGCACAGCCTCACTGGTTTAGTCAACTGCCCAGATTGACCTGGCTCTGAGGCATCCATCCATCCATCTCTCCCTGGCTGCTGCAGACTGCAGTCTGGCCTCCCCTGTGTGGCCCACCACAGGCCACAAGACATACAGGGGGGCTTCTGTTGAAACCCAAAGACACAAAGCGGAAAAGGCAAACCCACTCACTCAGTTAACCACCCACGTGTGTGGTTTTAAGATGGGGAGCGGGATGGAGAGATGCACATCCTATTCTATACAGTACATACACCTGTATGTGTGTGTAAATGAGTTTAAATATAGTCATTGGTGTGTAATTCTAAAGCAGAACAAATACACAGTATTCACACTATTCACCCGCCCTCAAGTTTGTGCATGTATGTTGTTAGTATGACATGCACACCATCCTCCCTTACTACAGATGTCACTGTCGGCCTACAAGGCATTCCATTAAGTCTCAGACATTTAGAAAATGGTGACTTTGTTAAATCTCATTTATGTTTATCATGAATTAAAAATGGTATTGTTGCCAGCCAATCCTCTTACAGTAAGCAGTTTTGGGAGACAGGCGCGGTGGTGTTATCTCTCCCGACGGAGCGCCTCGCGGGGAGCAATGGGGGCTGTGCACTTCTCTTCAGCTCCTCAGGAAATATTTCAAATGTGACCTAAATAAAGGTGTTGCTTCTTTTGTTATTTATAAATGGTCCTGGTGTATTTTACATAATAGAGATCTGCATCCCTCCCTCTTTCCTGAAAGGAAAACTATCTTCCCAACAAATACGGCAACATATGAGTGTTAAAACCTTTACCTTGGCACATATGGCTTGAGGTCCTGTATTATTCTTAGAATTAGTTAGGAGTGTATATTTTAGTGGTCCTATATTTGATAATTAGCTAAAAGTAATAATGTTTTGTCTCCCTCCCCCAGGCTTCCACACCGTACAGCCTGGAGTCAGAGTCTTTGGGAATGGACTGTATGATCTCTGGAAGTGCCTCTCCAACTCTGGCAATCAACACTGTGACTAACAAGGTAACTACCCAGCATGCACCTGCACACACTGCACCACCCTGACCCCTCCTTCCTCCCTTTGCCCACCCACCCACAGCTTGTTCCTCACTGAGAGCAGCACTCAACCAGGATACACACACACCCCCTCTACAGTACATCTCACACTGTAACACACTGCAGCACAAGAAGCACTGTATAGATGGATACACACACACACAGCACCACAACAACAGCAGGGGATTACTCATTCTGTTCAATACAATATCGATACTTGGCCGTTCTGCAATATGATGGACACTAGACTGTGATACTCTGCACGGTATAGCGAAGCTTCCATACTTTTTTGATACTAAAACATGAAAAACTGTTTGGTACTAAAATGTTGTATTTTCGGTACATCTGTCAAATGTGTCTCACGGATCAAGTCTGTATCAGCACTGCCGATGTCTCCCTAATAGCAGTGAGCGCACCGTGCCTGCTCCACTTAGCCTGCTCCACTTAGCCTGCACTGGGAGTCTGGACTGCATCATGTTAGCTCCCCACCGTGCCTGCTCCACTTAGCCTGCACTGGGAGTCTGGACTGCATCATGTTAGCTCCCCACCGTGCCTGCTCCACTTAGCCTGCACTGGGAGTCTGGACTGCATCATGTTAGCTCCCCACCGTGCCTGCTCCACTTAGCCTGCACTGGGAGTCTGGACTGCATCATGTTAGCTCCCCACCGTGCCTGCTCCACTTAGCCTGCACTGGGAGTCTGGACTGCATCATGTTAGCTCCCCACCGTGCCTGCTCCACTTAGCCTGCACTGGGAGTCTGGACTGCATCATGTTAGCTCCCCCACCGTGCCTGCTCCACTTAGCCTGCACTGGGAGTCTGGACTGCATCATGTTAGCTCCCCACCGTGCCTGCTCCACTTAGCCTGCACTGGGAGTCTGGACTGCATCATGTTAGCTCCCCACCGTGCCTGCTCCACTTAGCCTGCACTGGGAGTCTGGACTGCATCATGTTAGCTCCCCACCGTGCCTCCTCCACTTAGCCTGCACTGGGAGTCTGGACTGCATCATGTTAGCTCCCCACCGTGCCTGCTCCACTTAGCCTGCACTGGGAGTCTGGACTGCATCATGTTAGCTCCCCACCGTGCCTGCTCCACTTAGCCTGCACTGGGAGTCTGGACTGCATCATGTTAGCTCCCAACTCATGCTGCACAGAAGTTAACCCACCTGAATAATGTGACACGGCATGTAGAAATGTTGAAACTGTTCATTACTGTTCTCAAAACAATGTACATACAGGCTAGAACACTTTACAATGCAAGGAGATACCGGTAGCTTACAGCTGAAGCCAACATCAATTCACTACCCCTAGTACTTTGTTTGTGATAATGTGCAAACCATAAGAAAAATATGCTTATTTCAAAGCTTATTGCCACCAAAACCTTATTAAATCACTTAATCAATCTCTCACGTCTCTCCCAAAGATTATCTATTGCCTCAGCGAACTGACTCTGTGTGTGAATATATCTCTGACGGGCTGCCCTCTTCTTGCCTCGTGAATGATGTCATTACTGGTTAAAGAGATGGCGTGCACCTTTATATACTGAACAAAAATATAAATTTTGTGCACAAATATGTTTACATCCCTGTTAGTGAGCATTTCTCCTTTGCCAAGATAATCCATCCACCTGACAAATATATAAGCGCAACATGCGACAATTTCAACGATTTTACTGAGTTACAGTTCATATAAGGAATTCAGTCAATTGAAATAAATTAATTAGGCCCTAATCTATGGATTTCACATGACTGGGCATACCTGTGTAATGATCATGCTGTTTAATCAGCTTCTTGATATGCCACACCTGTCAGGTGGATGGATTATCTTGGCAACAGAGAAATGCTCACTAATAGGGACGTAAACAAATTTGTGCAACAAATTTGAGAGAAATTAGCTTTTTGTGCTAAGCAACATTTCTGGGATCTTTTATTTCACCTCATGAATAATGGGACCAACACTTTACATGTTGATTTTTATATTTTTGTTCAGTATAGAATTGCAAAAACAAAGTCAAATTGATTATGTATAATTGATTCGTTTTGAAAAATGTTGACGTAATACAATTCTAATGTAATGATATTGAACTGAAAAGATGCCCAAAGATTGAACAGTACAGTAGCTGAGTTTCTGTCTGTATCAAGTGCCATTCTGTGACTTTGGCTAATATGCCTTTTATTGCTGTGGTATCGTTTTGTTATCGTGATGGTATTGAGTATCGTGATACTAAACCTGGTATCAGTATCGATGTCAAAATTATGGTATCGTGACAACACTACTCTACACACACCTGAAAGTTAATGGATGTTGATGCCCAGTCCTTTTCTTGTATGTCCATGAGATGTGGTTGGGGACATTGCCTAGCCTGACGACTCACACTAAATTGTTCCGCTGCTCTGTTGTTCGCTACATACACTACCAGTCAAAAGTTTTAGAACACCTACTCATTCCAGGGTTTTTCTTTATTTTTACTATTTTCTACATTGTAGAATAATAGTGAAGACATCAAAACTATAAAATAACACACATGGAATCATGTAGTAACCAAAAAAAGTGTTAAACAAATCAAAATATGTTTTATATTTGAGATTCTTCAAATAGCCACCCTTTCTCTTGATGACAGCTTTGCACACTCTTGGCATTTGAAGAATCTCAAATATAAAATATTTTGATTTGTTTAACACTTTTTTTGGTTACTACATGATTCCATATGTGTTATTTCATAGTTTTGATGTCTTCACTATTATTGTACAATGTAGAAAATAATAAAAATAAAGAAAAACCCTGGAATGAGTAGGTGTTCTAAAACTTTTGACCGGAAGTGTACTTTAGTCTGAGACTGCCATCACTGAAGTCGTCTGTGGTGACGAGGGCTGTTGTACAAAACAAAGTAATCATCGATTTGATCGTCTCTAACAAAGCCAATGACGAATGTTCAAACCGCCGCTTTACCCATGTGTGTTCTGGACCAATCAGACGGCCCCGAATGTGTTCACATTCGGTGAAGGGTCAGGCAAGTACTCAGATCCAGATTCGCTGCGGAGAAGAAACTAACGCCCGCGGGCGTGCCGTAGCGTTTGGCTGGAGGAGTCTGGGTAGCCAGGCAAGACATTACTCTGTGTGTGGATGTCTGTTGCCATATAACCCTCACTGCAGAGAAAGAGCGGGAGAAACCACAGGGACCGCAAGCTGTTGGCTTTGAATGCGCTGTTCACTCTGAAATTTAAATAGGCTTTTTAACCTTTTGCACCCCAGTATCTCTATTTGCACATCATCTCTTGCACATCTATCATTCCAGTGTTAATACTAATTGAAATTATTTTGCACTATAGCCTATTTATTGCCTTACCTCCATAACTTTCTACATTTGCACACACTGTATATATATTTTCTGTTGTATTTTTGACTTAATGTTTTGTTTTACCCCATATGTAACTCTGTTGTTTTTATCGCACTGCTTTGCTTTATCTTGGCCAGGTCGCAGTTGTAAATGAGAACTTGTTCT
The DNA here is from genome assembly GCF_020615455.1 of Coregonus clupeaformis. Classification (NCBI taxonomy): domain Eukaryota; kingdom Metazoa; phylum Chordata; class Actinopteri; order Salmoniformes; family Salmonidae; genus Coregonus; species Coregonus clupeaformis. The sequence continues at coordinate 12,257,033 of NC_059201.1, read as the reverse complement.
CAACTGGCTTACCTGGTTAAATAAAGGTAGTTGAGTGTGAGAAGAAGAGGGTGTGGTCTGGGGTAGAGTAGTTGAGTGTGAGAAGAAGAGGGGGTGTGGTCTGGGGTAGAGTAGTTGAGTGTGAGAAGAAGAGGGGGTGTGGTCTGGGGTAGAGTAGTTGAGTGTGAGAAGAAGAGGGGGTGTGGTCTGGGGTAGAGTAGTTGAGTGTGAGAAGAAGAGGGTGTGGTCTGGGGTAGAGTAGTTGAGTGTGAGAAGAAGAGGGTGTGGTCTGGGGTAGAGTAGTTAAGTGTGAGAAGAAGAGGGGTGTGGTCTGGGGTAGAGTAGTTGAGTGTGAGAAGAAGAGGGGGTGTGGTCTTGCTCTTCTGTCCTCGTGGGGACCTGAAATCCCTAAAAGTCCCCACAAGGATAGTAAAACAAGGAAAATTCTCCCTCGTTGGGACATTTCCCACGTCCCGACGAGGACAAAGGCTATTTTGAGGTTAGGTTAGGGGTTAGTGTTAGGGCTTAGGGAAAATAGGATTTAGAATGGAAATCAATTTTAGTGCCCCACGAGGATAGAACCGCGTGTCTGACCGTGTGTGTGTTGTTTTGTAAGTGGCTGCCCTTTCGATAGGAGGCCTTTCTTTGGCGTGTGAGATGGGCTAAGGAGGAGCCCCTGTAAACACACACTTCTGTCTTTCCTGCTCTCATCTCAACAAATAATCACTTGCCATTGATTTGCTGGGAAAATTTGAGGTTTCAAACCTCAGTTGGTCATTTAACACAGACATCCTCCACAGAATATTAAGAACAGTTTGATTTCACATATAAGAATCATGGAAAACAAAATCCCAAAAAATTCTGAACATGCCTGCTTCAGGCAAGGTTATAGCGGGGCTGTGTGTGTGAGAGAGGATGTTATTATGAGTGTCTTTTGTTCTCCTGATTGTAACTGTTGCTATGATAAAGCAAAGTGGAGAAGCAGCAACAGATCTCAGCCCTACTCCTGAGAGAGAGCTTGTTTTTCACTGTGTTACACCGTAAACATACAACTGGCCACGCCTCTTTTGGTGCACTGTGCCAAACCACAGGAATTCCCTCCTTTCTCTCTCCCTCTTTCTTGCTCTCTATTTTCTCTCAATTCAATCTCTCTCTCTGTCTCTCATGTTCCCGCCTTCTCTGAGAGGCCAATGGGATGCTGGGTCAGGACTACAGAACCAGTGTCTGTTAGACATGCCTCAAGTCTCCCTCCCTTTTTCTTTCTCATTCCCTCTCTCTCACACAAACACGTTGTTTTATTTCTTTCTCTAGTCTAATCTGAGGTAGCTGTTTGCAGTGGCGTGAATGAGACAGATGTCTGACACTAGAGTGTGATAAAGGAAGGGGGATTGCAGGAAGAAGTGTGTGTTTACTGAGGGAGACGTCTGGTCCTGTGCTTTGCTTCTCTTTATCCCTCTTAAATCCCGTGAGCAGGGATTCTGCTGAACACTGGCAGGCATTGTTAGAGACACCTGGGTGAATCTCGCTTTGATTTCATAATCCATGTCTCATGCTCCAGATTAGTTTTATGTAAAAGACACATCTGGCTTTTTACTTAATTTACTGCTAAGAATAGAACACACACTAACTCCTGCTAGTTGCTAGCACCAAACACGCATCAGGATTTACTGTGGCGGGAGCTCCTGCCTGTGTGAGCATGCCTGTCTTTGTGGGACTGCATGACTTTGCGTGTGTGAGAGACTGTGGCTTGCTCGAGTGGGCGTCTTGACTCTGGGGTCTGTGTAAACCACAGAGCAGTGAGGTTTGGAAATCATCACACTTTATGGATGAGGGGAGTAAAAATAGATTTGTGACTTAAAGCTAAAACCCTCTTTTATGACTTCATTACACGTAACATTTATATTTCTGCAGCGTGCTGTTTGATTATCATTGTAGTGCTGATTCTCAGACGTGCCTAAGCCCTAGTCTTAGCCGTTCATTGATTTCCCCCTTCATGCTAATGAACACTGGAGCCAAGCCCACACTGAGTGGTGGAAGGCTAGAGTTGACTAATTAGCTTCTTTTTCATCCCCTTCCCCCACCACATAATCACTACAACACTGGATCCAACACTCTCTCCTCTGACTGTTATTAAAGCACAACATTTTTGTGTCATGCTCTGGCTGAGTGAGAGCCCACAATGACAGACAGTACTGAGGGAGAGTGCTGTGTGTCGAGGTTAGTGCTGAGGGATTAGTGCTTTTTGAGGACGAGTTTGGTTATACAAAAATAATCACAGATTTCAGTTTTGATTATTTTTAAACATTAAATGCATTATGAAATAATGACATTAATTATTTTGGTGGCAATTCCAAACCTGAAAATAACATTCAATTGTATCTGTCAGGTCCACATTGGGTAGACATCAATAGAAAAATAGGACATTACTATGAAATAATAACATATTTCATATTATTTATTACCTGGTTTTTATTTGATGGCTTTATTATTTTTCATTCTTTAAAGCCATCTCATCTCTGCTCAGGCAGTAACAGGCAGCCAGCCAGACAACCATCTAACGTTATCTCTCTGCTCCCCATACTGTACTGTCTTTGAGTCATCCTATTTAGCCAGGCTAGTTGCTAGCTAGTAGCTGCTTAAGTATGCTGCAGAGTTGTCTGACAAAATAATTTTACTAGTGCTTCAAAATATATAAGGCATACTTTCAAGACTGCTTATTAGCAACTACTCCAACTATCAATCGGGTAGAGCTACCTCAAGAACTGTCTCTATCCCCCTCGTCATTGTGTTGTGTTAATTCTTATCTCATGCGGTCTGTGTAGGCTAGCCGTCTCTGTCCTAGCCGGGAAGAACAACAGGCGCAATGGATTCTGTTCATTGTAGTTAATTACCAAGTTTCTGCTCTGAACTAGGTCGAATATTTGCCTAATGAAAACTACAACTCCCTTCAGCCCAGCGTCCCACATAGTTCTTGACTAAATTTCTCTCGTGAATGATTTGATTTCTCTCTAGAGAAAAATAACGAACTATGGGGGATGCTGGGCTGAAGGGAGTTGTAGTTTTCATTAGGCAAATATTCGACCTAGTTCAGCGCAGAAACGTGGTAATTAACTACTATGGAATTCAAGTAATTGAACCGACCTTTAATTTGTATGGTTACTTGCTCAGCACTAGTCGGAGTGTCTGTACTAAGAGTGCCTATATAACAGTAACAGAGGATAGCAGCCAGATCTGTGTTCAAATGGTATGTTTTCTTTCAAACGCTGAGCGGATGATTAAGCTTGCCTGGTTTGACAGAGATGCCGGGTTTTCACTTTTGTGACTATTCCGTTGGTTCCATTGTGTCAGGCAAGCTCAATCAAGCACAAGTACTATTTGAGCCCAGGTCTGGAGGGCTGTCAGGCCAAGACTTCCCTCTGCCTCAGAAAGCAGAGCAGCCTTCCATGTCCTGCTGCTGCTGTGTGTTAGACTGAGAGAGAGAGAGAGAGAGGGCGCAGGCAGGGCCACAGCCACTCAGCCTGATGAGCAGAGAGCCCTGGACGGACACGGCCAGACTGCCAGACTGAGACACATCACCAGCACCATCCAGGCTGTTAGTGCTGCTGCCAATACCTGCACTGTCACACACACCAGCCAGTCGTATCGCTAGCATAGCTGCCATTCCACACATCCTTTCAGTTTCACACAATGGAAAAAACGGTTCTCATTATATTCATCGCCAGATTGTTTCTACCAACAGTGCTACTTAATAGCAGTCTGTTGTGTGACACCACAATACACCATTTTTTTCTTTAGCAAAACCTTTTCAGATGACAATAATGAAGATGGTCCTGTTGCAGTGCTCTGGCTGCTTGCGTTGCTTTATTGAAAGGTCAGGGTCTCGGTTGCATTGAAGGCCTTTGTTGTCCCAAACCGATTTGCGCTCTGTGAGCAGATGGGTCTGACATGGCCAGTACAATGACCTTTAGTAAAAAGGGGGACGTCCACCCTTACCTACCCAGAGAGAAGAGCCTTTACCTGGACACTTATTCAGAAGGAGCCCCTGTGGCTCGGGTGGCTGTGGAGCTTCAGAAAATATGTTCCTGGCCAGCCACCCTCTTAGTTCAAAGAAAGCACTCTGATAACATCCAGTACACACATGCTTTGCACAGGTATTGAATTCCTAGACACATACCCACATGCACACAAACAGAATTCAGTTTGTTATGGAACAAAACTGATTTGCATGCATTTTTCCCATCCCCACCCATTATTTGGGGAAATGGTGACTCACCATCAGAATGATAATGATTGTATATGGCATGCAGTCTTCGTGGAACCCTGTTGGTCTAGGTTGTGTGATGTGCGGTATGCAAGAAAAGCTAACACAGTGTCTTATTTCAGGTGGCATTATACAACCCAGACCAGGATGGGAGTGACAGCCCAAGAAGCAGCCTTAACAACAGCCTGTCTGACCAGAGTCTGGCCTCCGTCAATCTGAACAGTGTGAGCAGCGTGCACAGCTACACACCGGTAAGACCTCACACTGCAGCCTCTAACCACAGTGTTACAGCTGTACACACTGCTAAGACCAAGCAACACAAACAACAACTACAGGATCCCAGTTAGATAACATTTAGAACAGCGATTGGGTCGCAGGAGGTTTTGAATGGGACGCGAGTGTCTGAGTAAAAAAATAAAACATGTTATTTATTTTTTATCAAACGTACTCCAGTCTGAACTTAAATGACTAAAACCACATAAAGTGTGTGTAAATGATAATGTAAACACCAGTCTCAACCTCAACAGTGAAGAGGCGACTCCGGGATGCTGACCTTCTAGGTAGTCTGAGATATGGCTATTTCTTTGCAACTCTGCCTAGAAGGTCAGCATCCCGGAGTTGCCGCTTCACTGTTGACGTTGAGACTGGTGTTTTGCGGGTACTATTTAATGAAGCTGCCAGTTGAGGACCTGTGAGGCGTCTGTTTCTCAAACTAGACACTAATGTATTTGTCCTCTTGCTCAGTTGTGCACTGGGGCCTCCCACGCCTCTTTCTATTCTGGTTAGAGCCAGTTTGCGCTGTTCTGTGAAGGGATTAGTACACAGTGTTGTACGAGATCTTCAGTTTCTTGGCAATTTCTCGCATGGAATAGCCTTCATTTCTCAGAACAAGAATAGACTGACGAGTTTCAGAAGAAAGTTATTTGTTTCTGGACGTTTTGAGCCTGTAATCGAACCCACAATTGCTGATGCTCCAGATACTCAACTAGTCTCAGTTTTATTGCTTCTTTAATCAACACAACAGTTTTCAGCTGTGCTAACATAATTGCAAAATGGTTTTCTAATGATCAATTAGCCTTTTAAAATGATAAACTTGGATTAGCAAACACAACGTGCCATTGGAACACAGGACTGATGGTTGCTGATAATGGGCCTCTGTACGCCTATGTAGATATTCCATTAAAAATCAACCGTTTCCAGCTACAATAGCCATTTACAACATTAACAACGTCTACACTGTATTTCTGATCAATTGGATGTTATTTTAATGGACAAAAAAATTGCTTTTCTTTCAAAAACGAGGACATTTCTAAGTGACCCCAAACTTTTCAACGTTAGTGTGTCAATCTCTAACCACAGTGCCCCAGCTATACATCAGCTAAGACCAAACAAGCACCACATATAACTGTCACTGTATCACAGTTAGACATACAGTAATTTAGGCTGTGCATGCCGATCTCTTATCACGCCGATCTCTTATCACAGTAGATAGCTGAAACCCTGGACATTAAACACAGTGAATCAGCTCTACTCTGAGGGCAGTGCCCCAGACCAGTTACTTGCCGTACATCTCATATAATCAGAGACCCAGGAGTTTCCCTTCAGAAGAGCTGCAGACAGTGAGAGACTAAAGGGGTTGTGGGGTTGGTGCGCTAGCGCAGAATATCAGGAGGGATTAAGGGAAAGTGAGAGCTGTACACGCGCTTGGAGAGCAGACCGAGAGAGCTGTTGCCTGTGATGTCCTCCCACCAGAGATGCCCCCTTCTTTGGTGTGGTCCTCCTGATTCCCAGGGTGCTATTTGCTCCAGGCTCTCTACATCGATCCGTTCAGACTGATGGATGTTCCTCCAGTGCTGCTGAGAGCAGACTCTGTTTATTACTGCCTCACTTCAGCCAGGCAGACTCAGACTGGATTCTATAGCAAGGTTATCTATACTGTAGCCCACCAGTACGTCTGCAAAGCCATTTGCTGTGGTAAAGAATATGTACTCTAACAGCAAGACTCCTTGAAGTGATAGCTCCATTATTAGTGTCCTTCACATGTTAAACCTGGTATGGCTTGAAAGCTACCCCTGTGATGCTGAGATAAAGAATATATACTGTTCTTAAACGTCTATTCTACTTCATGTAAATGCAAGGTACCTCCTCAGTTATAGAATAATGAAGGCTCCATATTAGTGTTTTTCTCATCACAAACCTTATTAGACCGTCTTGCTAGAGGGCATCATTGCCTGCCCTCTCATACACCAGTGGATAAAAATCAACCATCACACAGTACTGTAAATGGGTAAAATGATTGGTTATTTGTACAAGGCTTTGGTGTTGATTGTGTTTTAAATACATTTTGCAGGCCATCTATTGTATTGGCTTTGTGTTGATTTTGGTTACACTTTTAATACTTTTTGAGGTAAGGCTGCAAGCAGCGTTCAAGACAGTCAAAGGCATATAGTTGATGTTTAGTTTGAGGAGTGACCACTGTACACACCAGATATTTAGCTGCTTATACATGTTCATTATGGGTTCTTAGAAGTTCGATTAGGTTAGTGGACTGGACTAAAATATAGGCCTAGATCTGTTGCACAAAAAATATACTTAACAAAAATATAAATGCATTATGCAACAATTTCTATGATTTTACTGAGTTACAGTTCATATAAAGAAATCAGTCAATTGAAATAAATTCATTAGGCCCTAATCTATGGATTTCACATGACTGGGAAGGGGCGCAGCCATTGGTGGGCCTGGGAGGGCATAGGCCAGCCACTGGGGCCAGCCAATCAGAATGGAGTTTTTCCCCACAAAAGGGCTTTATTACAGACCGAAATACTCCTCAGTTTCATCAGCTGTCTGGGTGGCTGGTCTCTGACGATCCTGCAGGTGAAGAAGCCGGAAGTGGAGGTCCTGGGCTGGCGTGGTTGTGAGACCGGTTGGACGTACTGCCAAATTTTCTAAAACTACATTATGGTATAGAAATGAACATTCAATTCTGATTGACCTGCAGTCAGCATGCCAATTGCACGCTACTTCAAAACTTGAGACATCTGTGGCATTGTGTTGTGTGACACAACTGCACATTTTAGTGACCTTTTATTGTCCCCAGCACAAGGTTCACCTGTGTAATGATCATGCTGTTTAATCAGCTTCTTAATATGCCACACCTGTCAGGTGGATGGATTATCTGGGCAAAGGAGAAATGTTCACTAACAGGAATGTTAAGAAATGTGTGCGTATGGAACATTTCTGGGATCTTTTCTTTTAGCTCATGCAACATGGGACCAACACTTTACATGTTGCATTTATTTTTGTTCAGTGTAGAAAAATGTTTTGCATGAAATGTTTGTGGCTCTCTTGTTCTCCAGCAGATCCATGTGCAGATATCCATGGATGTCTCTGAGACGTATGTTTCCCAGTCAAGTGTCACTGTTCAATGATGTAGTCGGTGCTCTTCACCAGTTAAAGTTGTAGTCTGTGTTTGACTGTGGTAATAGGTTCGTATTGTAGTTAGTATGTTAGGCTGAGGTGTGTACCGCTATGTTGTACTGAATGATAGAGCACAGCTGTCGGTGTTAGGTGCTAAGAAGAGTAGATTTGATTTAATTCATTGCTCCAAAATCTCTAATTATCTCTCCTCTATTTCTACTCCTCTCCTTCTCTCTCTCCTCCTCCATCCCCAGGTGACTAACCACCCAGAGCCGGTGTCTCAGTCGATGAGCCTCCAGCAGCCCCTCCAGCAGCCCCTCCAGCCCCAGTACAACATGCCAGAGAGGGACAAGCAGCTCCTCTTCTCTGACTTTGAAGATCTCAGTGCCTCCTTCCGCAGCCTTTACAAGTCTGTCTTTGGGCAGTCCTTCAGCCAACAGGGTGAGTGCTCGTCACGAGGGCAGGATGACACATACCGGGGAGTGTTAGTAAACTCGTGCAGAAGATGCCAGGATCATTCTATGGCTATTGTTTTGCACCAAACAGCTGGTAAAGGAGAGTGGAATTGGCGCTAATTAAGTTTAGTGATTTCGATGAGTTATTCAATAGACAGTAGCCGTAGTGCAAATCTATATGGGTATTTTCATGGTCTACTGTGTGCTAAAGCCACATGCAAAAGCCTCTGGCCTCATTCCCAATGCTAAGCATAAAAGAGAGTTGGCAAGTTCGTAGCAGAATAATGCCGTATACTTTATTTATTATATGGAATGAAACATGTAAATGCTTACTCTGGCTGTAATCTAGTATATCTTTAGGATGCTTTTCCTTGTATAACCTACTTTCACAAATCTAATGCATTTCATGCTAATGTTGTCAGTGTTCCTCTCCTTTAATCTATCATCTATGTTTCATTAGCTTAAAGTTGTTCCCTTTTTATGTGCATAAAAGTGAAATCTCTTAGTCAGACAAGCCCTTGCAATTAAAAAGTGTAAATAAGCGAGCGAGAGCATTTCACACCCTGGTGCTGTAGACAGTGAGCTAATTCACCAGCTTTGATAATAGGTAATGAGCTCGCATTATTATTCTGGGGCTGAGCGCTAATTGCTTTCTGTATTTCCCTGGTTGGACAATGGGCTTTCTGTGCCGATAAGAGATCCACCTTTGTCACCCCTGCAGTAAGTGTTCTGGGGCAGTGGCGAGGGGCTGGTGTCAACTCTAAAAGCACTCCAGTGAAATAGGTTTACTGTGCCAAAGCCGGTAGCCTAGCGGTTAGCCTAGTGGTTAAGAGCGTTGGACCAGTAATCTAAGGGTAGCTGGTTCTAATCTCCAAGCCGACTAGGTGAAAAATCGGCCAATGTGCCTTTGAGCAAGGCACTTTAAATGTAATTGCTCCTGTAAGTCGTGCCGATGAGATACCCTGCAGTAAGTGTTCTGGGGCAGTGGCGAAGGGCTGGAGTCAGCTCTAAAAGACTCTAATAGACTGAAATGGAAAGGCCTTAAGAACCGCTCCCCTAGACATGATTGCTGTTGGGTGTGCAGATGTTCGCGCTCCAGTCGTGCTTGTTTAGAAAATAGTGCTGCCGCACAATGAAAATTGTCAAAAGAAACGCAGGGTGCAAAAGAAGAAAAGCTCAGGCTCTCTAGTGCTGCTGAGTCATTCCTTTAGCTCGTTCAAAATGGCAGCTGTGTCGTCTCAATGTATCATTAGTTTATGTTACATTGTATGTTTATATCAAATAATGATTCAATTCTCTAAGCAGAGAGCAATAATAATTGCTGTGTTTTGTGTGTGTGTGTATGGACTTCCAGGTTTGATGGGCATGCCAACGGAGTCATCCCAGCAGACCCACACCTCCTGCTCCTATCAGCACTCCCCCAGTGGCACCATTAGCACCCAGAACAGCCTGACAAACAACCACTCCAGCAGCGGTGGCCAGGTGCCCCTGTCCCACCCTCCCCAGCTCCCGGGCCAGAACTCCCACCCGGGCCATGGCTCGCCCCACGCACAGCACCTCTCCCAGCACGGCCCACACAACCAACACGCCCAGCACACCCAACACAACCAACACCAACACCCACAGCACCCCCATCACCCTGCACACTCCCAGCATTGTCCACACCCATCGCAGCACGCCCAGCACCCGCAGCAGCACACGCCGCACCCCTCCCAACACGCACAGCAGCACTGCCAGCACCCTTCCCAGCAGCAGCATCAAAGCCTGGCTCACCAGCCTCATCCTGCCCAGCAACAGATGGCCTGCAACACGGGTAAGACCTGCCTCTCTCTTCCACACCGATGTCTCTCACACACACACATTCAGATACACTCAGGGATAACCCTCTGAAACACAGCTGGACATTTGTTCTGTATAAGTACCAAGACCTGCGGACAGTAAATCACCATCTGATTTATGCGGTTTGCTGTAATGAGAACAAAGCAAATGCTGCATCCATACAGCAGACAGTACCTCTGGAGCACAGCAACCTTTTCAGAGGGAACTGGCTCCTACCAGTGGCCAAAGTAGAGTACCGTTGCAGGAAATGTAGCGACTGATGGACTCCTCCAGCCTCTAAAAACCAATCTGTGCTCCATCTGTGTTTACAGGTCTGCCCTCTGACTGGTACCCAAATCTGGACGCACTGAAAGAGAGCTGCCGTATTGCCAGCAGTTATAACTGGGCTGATGTCGACCTTTCACCTTTTCAAGGTGTGGCCATGAAGGATTATGTAAATGCATCGCATTGACACATCCAATTTAAGCCTCAAGAAATAGGCTAACTATACAGGCTGCTTGTTTTTGCAATGTGTCTTACCTGTATTCTTTTCACCAACATTTTAAAAGCTGTTTATTATGATTACAATAGTCATTTTATCCTAATTATTTCATGGCTGATTGCCCATGATGAGCACCATTAGACACATTGGAGCGCTCTCTTTTTGTTGGTGTGCTGACATGTTGCCAATCAAGAGTTTAATTTGAAGGAGCTCTACAATAAAGAACACTGCCTTCAAGTTTAATTACCAAACACTGTGTAGCTCAGCAGGTCACAGAGTTGATCCAATTACAGTATACAATTGCAAGGTAGGCAGTTTTAATTAAGTATCACCGCTAAAGTTCAGTTATGTAATTAAAGCATATTTTTTAACATAGATAAAAGTATCTACACCCACTTTTGACATTTATGGGTTTGACTGGTGAGCTACTGAGGCGGCTGTGTGTCGCTGTTGTTTTACTTGGCTGATGATACGTTTGTTTGACCCCGTGCAGGACTGAAGGAGAGCATGAGACTTGCAGAGCAGAACAACTGGGCCCTGGAGCCCACACAGATCGCAGATCTCTGCTCATCTATCAACCAGTTCTTCGCCCGCACCGGCGTCATTCAGCCACAGGGGGCAGTGCAGCCACCACCCGTACCCGTATGCCATGGCTCCATGCACCCCAACAAGCCCAGCCAGCACATCACCACAGGTGGGTGACTCCTCACCTCTAACCTGCATCCCAGCTAACACAATTATTGCATTTAGCACTCCAGATCACTGGACATTGGTGACATGTTCCTTTATGTAAATGTCAACTGAGTGTACAAAACATTAGGAACACCTTCCTAATATTGAGTTGCACCCCCTTTTGCCCTCAGAACAGCCTCAATTCGTTGGGGCATGGACTACAAGGTGTTGAAAGCGTTCCACAGGGATGCTGGCCCATGTTGACTCCAATGCTTCCCACAGTTGTGTCAAGTTGGCTGGTTGTCCTTTGGGTGGTGGACCATTCTTGACACACACGGGAAACTGTTGCGTGAAAGAGCACGGCGCTTGTAACGCCGAGGTAGAGGGTTCGATCCCCGGGACCACCCATACACAAAAAATGTATGCACGCATGACTGTAAGTCGCTTTGGATAAAAGCGTCTGCTAAATGGCATATTATTATTATTATTATTAAAAACCCAGCAGTTTTTCAGTTCTTGACACACTCAAACCGGTGTGCCTGGCACCTACTACCATACCCCGTTCATAGGCACTTCAATCTTCTGTCTTGCCCATTCTATGGAAGACACATTTCAGTTGAATGCATTCAGTTGTACAGCTGACTAGGTTTTCCCCTTTCACCCTCTGAATGGCACATATACACAATCCATGTCTCAAGGTCTAAAAATCCTTCTTTAACCTGTCTCCTCCCCTTCATCTACACTGATTGAAGTGGATTTAACAGGTGACATCAATTAGCGATCATAGGTTTCACCTGGATTCACCTGGTCAGTCTGTCATGGAAAGAGCAGGTGTTCTTAATATTTTGTCCATTCAGTGTATATTGCATTAATGCTGCTGACCAGGTGGATTGTTTTAGCTAGCACATACATTATTTTGGGATTGTGATATTTGAGTTTGTCTTTCTCTCCACAGGAAATCTCTACATGGACTCCAGACAGAGCATGTCTATGATGGGCCCCCCAGGGTACCCCCACATGCCCCCCATGAGCAGCGCAGGCCCCACAATGACAGGTACAGAACAGCGGCAGACCCCATTCAACTACTCACTAAACTAGGTCTCAGTTAAGGGCATGGTCTCTACAGTACACTCCGAGTATTCATCAAACCTATCCTTCCACATTCTACAAGCACTACAACAACACCTCGACAGGTCCTTTTCCCATTCAACTACTCATTTAATCAATGAAGCTTGCACAGTGCATGTGTGTCTTTGTGTGTATGTACTATGCCCTGACTCCCCTTCTCTCTTCTCTTAGGACACCATGCACAGATGAACCAGCAGCACATGATCTCTCCCAGAAACTTCCAGATGCACCGCATGCCAGCTGATGACATCCAGGATGACTTTGACTGGGACTCTATTGTCTAATGTTAGTTGTTCTGCCCCTATGAGGAGCGGTCAGGAGGTGCAGAGCAGGTGGGAGTAGGCGGAAGAAACCAGGCTGAGCTGGACGCTCTAACGAGGAGACTGACTGCTGCTGCTGCTGGTGGGATACAGAACAGAAGAACAGGTGTCATTTTCCGAGGAGAGAGGGAGAGAGACTTCAGAGTGCTGACATTTTTACAAACAAAAACGAAACATACAAAATAAATGTTACTTTGAAGACAATCATATTTACTAGGACATGTTTAAATGGTGGCTTATGTGCTTGTCTTGACGAGGCAAGTAGCACACGTTCATGTCAAAACAAATCCTCCAGTCCTCGTCCCTCAGCCAGCAGCTTTCCAAAGTTCCCCCAGCTCCCTCCGTAACTGTTGTGTGATATGAGCGACTTGTTCCACTTGTTATCCTTCTCCTGTTGACTTTAGGCCTCAGCTGCCTCTTGGATGAGATTGTCTCTCTCTATTCGTTTTTATTATTTTATGGAAAACGCAGGCTGCCTCAGTAATGTGGTGCTTGTTGGTCACCTATGGGTGGACGATGGATCCCCAATAGTGGGTTTATTGGTAGAAAGGTTAGGTTTACAATAACTGAGGTTATGTTATGAACAGGGTGTTTTGCATTGAACTAGGCTTCATATAAAGATTACAAATGCTTTATCATAGAGTAATCTATCCAGTTGTCCTTTAACCAACCCACCTGGCCCATTTTTTAAAAAGCTGATTGTGTACATTCAGAAACATTACCGGCAGTATTTGTTGTGGTTTTGTGTCTATTCTGTCAAAAATGTCATACCTTTATCTCCAATACTCCAACAAGACTGAGTGGATGAATGAGTGGATGAATGAGTGGATGAAATCCAGACCTCCTCATCACATTTGTTTTCTTCGTCTGGCTTTTTTTCCTTTGTCTGAATAATACGTTCTCTATCACTACATCCTTCCACTGGTCCTGCAATCAATGAGATTGATTATAATTTCCCTGTACTAGTGTATTAAGGGAATAGTTCATAGTTAATACACAAAATGAATTTGAGTACACGTATACGTCTGTAGGTGTCTCTTCATCTATTCTAGGATATTTTCCTATTCTCTCATGATGCAGGAAATGTACTGATTTAACTCAATTATTAAATCATAGGGTCTACTACAAGCAATAGGAATGTTCTTCATTCAGATGCTATCCATCTGAAATCATCAGAATCAGTATCAATCTCCCCAATATGTTATTGGTTGTGACCCAGTCAGACTTCCACTGCAAGGCAGGAAATATGCTGTCATACCATATAAAAAAGGGAACGAGGTGTGTGTGTGTTTGGTTTTATTGTAATTTTAGGGCTATGGTTGTTTGTTGCAATCATCTGCATATGCTATCAATGAGCACAAAACGGATGCACACACAAAAAAAGATGAATGCAAAGGTTAGAGGCAGATATGGATTTTGTAGGCAGGGTTTCTTATGCAGACAAATGAGCGCTCTGGTCAACAGCCAAGTGGAGATAGAGGATGGGAGACTAGTGGTGCTGGAAACACTCCTGTTCTCTCTGTGCCTCAGTGGTGCCTTAATCAGACTGGCCCTGAACCCTCATCATGGTGCTGCGTTGAACCTATATGGGAGCTTCATCTGGGTGTAGCACAGTTCATCTTACCTTTTTACTTTGTTCCTCCGCTATTGGCCCCTTAGAAAAACTAAAGCTGTGGCTGGAGTTTGTTTTACTCCATTGCTGAAAATGTTTTTGTTGTTGTAATCGAACAACAATCATGACATTGTTTTGTAAGATCACAACACCGCTGGGCCCAGACACCAATATGTCTCTTGTGACAGTGTACATGTGTAGATACAGAACGGTCATTGTCCTTTTGAAACAGGATGCAGAAGAAAAGTGGGGAAGCTTGGATGGAACTAGAGCTAGCTCTTTTCACAGCAACCTATACTGCCAGGCATGTCTGAAAGGTTTCACAGATCTTTTAGCAGCCAGTTCATTAATAGTGCCCGTTATTTTTGATCTTATAGGCTAAATGGGGTTTTATTTTACACCATTTTTTTCAATTTCTTACTTCTGCTACCTGTACCGGGTTTTGGGTTGGATTCCCAAATGTTCTTTGTATTTGAAACCGTTGTGTGTGGCTCATTGTCTTGCCTGTGGATACCCATTGAGTGTTTTAGGCTTTGTTTGATGGCCAAAATCAGTCAGTCATTCAGTCATTTAAAGCACAGTCTGATTTGCTCATTCAGTTAAAAAGTCAAGATCACTTAAGATCTTCATTAGTGAAGGAGGAGTACTTTATGGAGAAGAGATGAGTGTAGCGATTTTGAATTTGCCATTTGACTGCTCGATAAAGTCAACTTGGGTGCTGCAGACTCTGGGACTGACCCAAGGGATGGGTGTTTAGAGGGAGACGGTAAGAATGTGGACATGAAAGTGATGGGGAAGTCTTGGCAGCCCATTGTTTTTGTATGTTGCATTTCATCACTGGTAATGATGAAGAAGGCGCTGACGGAAAACGCTAGATGACAGTCGTAGGGTTCGTAGGAAACCCACAGCTCAGAGGAGATTGAAAGGGTGGATGTGATCAGAGGTAAAGAAGAAGGGAAAGATCTGTGTGTGCTTGTGCGTCTGTCTGTGTGCGAGCGAGTACATTTTGCTTAAAAATACAATTTAAAAAAATGTTTTTATACTGCTGGGGATGTACTTGCCAGAGAGATTACTATGATATGAAAAAAGAAAATAAGCCTTGTGCGCTTGTTACATTACGGAGAAAACTGCCAACAAGTACTGCTGATTGAGGCCTATTTTATTCAGTGCTGGTGTGTTGTTGTGCTTCTTGTAAATAAATGTATTTTCAATCATCCCTTTTTCCTCTTGGGGGCGGGGCATCAAGGCAGGGGGTGGGTCTTACTCATGAAAGAGGGAAAAGAATAGAGTATTTTGTTATTCTCCAATCAGAGGGTGAGACCGTATGTGTATATATCTATATTGTATATATGTGATGAAAATGTGTTGGCTTTTTGTGACACTACCTTTTACCTGTACTATGGTTCTACATTCAGTGTTTCAATGTTGATAATATATATTTTGTTTTGTTTTTCTGTTTTTGATTTTGTCTTTGTCATTTCTTGTATTTGTTTTCTTTTTCTCCTTTTAGTCCTCTTGGTTATTGCACGGTTTATTACTTTTGCTGTCCAATGAGGTGATACAGCTACTATTTGTATTGGTTTAGTGCTGTAAAATAACTTGTTATTAGAATTGTCGATTTCCCCCCCCCCCCATCCCCAATATGCATGAATGGCACTTAAAGAAATAAAATATGTTAACTTCACTGTGGAATGGTGGTGCGTTTGTCATATTTTTATTTGTATGAGTTAAATGAAGCAACTCGTGAATTATTTCATATTTTGAACAGTAGATGTAGCTGTTACTCGCATCACCGTCACAGAACACGAGTTTTGCAGTATGTTTAGATTATAGTAGTTGTCGGTAGGGGAATTTCTATATACAGTTGAAGTCGGAAGTTTATATACACTTAGGTTGGAGTCATTAAAACTCATTTTTCAACCACTCCACAAATTTCTTGTTAACAAACTATAGTTTTGGCAAGTCGGTTAGGACATCTACTTTGTGCATGACACAAGTATTTTTTCCAACAATTGTTTACAGACAGATTATTTCACTTATAATTCACTGTATCACAATTCCAGTGGGTCAGAAGTCTACATACACTAAGTTGACTGTGCCTTTAAACAGCTTGGAAAATTCCAGAAAATGATGTCATGGCTTTAGAAGCTTCTGATAGGCTAATTGACATCATTTGAGTCAATTGGAGGTGTACCTGTGGATGTATTTCAAGGCCTACCTTCAAACTCAGTGCCTCTTTGCATGACATCATGGGAAAACCAAAAGAAATCAGCCAAGACCTCAGAAAATAAATTGTAGACCTCCACAAGTCTGGTTCATCCTTGGGAGCAATTTCCAAACGCCTGAAGGTACCACGTTCATCTGTACAAACAATAGTACGGAAGTATAAACACCATGGGACCACGCAGCCATCATACTGCTCAGGAAGGAGACGCGTTCTGTCTCCTAGAGATGAACGTACTTTGGTGCGAAAAGCGCAAATCAATCCCTGAACAACAGCAAAGGACCTTGTGAAGATGCTGGAAGAAACGGGTACAAAAGTATCTATATCCACAGTAAAACGAGTCCTATATTGACATAACCTGAAAGGCCGCTCAGCAAGGAAGAAGCCACTGCTCCAAAACTGCCATATAAAAGCCAGACTACGGTTTGCAACTTCACATTGGGACAAAGATCGTACTTTTTGGAGAAATGTCCTCTGGTCTGATTAATCAAAAATAGAACTGTTTGGCCATAATGACCATTGTTATGTTTGGAGGAAAAAGGGGGTGCTTTGCAAGCCGAAGAACACCATCCCAACCGTGAAGCACGGGGGTGGCAGCATCATGCTGTGGGGGTGTTTTGCTGCAGGAGGGACTGGTGCACTTCACAAAATAGATGGCATCATGAGGAAGGAAAATGATGTGGATATATTGAAGCAACATCTCAAGACATCAGTCAGGAAGTTAAAGCTTGGTCACAAATGGGACTTCCAAATGGACAATGACCCCAAGCATACTTCCAAAGTTGTGCAAAATGGCTTAAGGACAACAAAGTCAAGCTATTGGAGTGGCCATCACAAAGCCCTGACGTCAATCCTATAGAAAATATGTGGGCAGAATTGAAAAAGCATGTGCGAGCAAGGAGGCCTACAAACCTGACTCAGTTACACCAGCTCTGTCAGGAGGAATGGGCCAAAATTCACCCAACTTATTGTGGGAAGCTTGTGGAAAGCTACCCAAAATGTTTGACCCAAGTTAAACAATTTAAAGGCAACGCTACCAAATACTAATTGAGTGTACGTAAACTTCTGACCCACTGGGAATGTGATGAAAGAAATAAAAGCTGAAATAAATCATTCTCTCTACTATAATTCTGACATTTGACATTCTTCAAATAAAGTGGTGATCCTAACTGACCTAAGGCAGGGAATTTTTACTAGGATTAAATGTCAGAAATTGTGAAAATGTCACGGAATCAGCCGAGGCTGCTCCTCCTCCCTGCTCGGGCAGGCTTCGGCGTTCGTCGTCCCCGGAGTACTAGCTGCCACCGATCTATGTTTCGGTGTTTGACTTGTTGTGTCCTGATTGTGTACACCTGTTCCCCATTATGTTGTATTGTATTCCCTATTTAACCCTCTGTCGTGCATTGTGTGTTGTGTGTTATTGTTTGCGTCATCGGCAGTGTTCGTGTGCGGGTTGTTTGTTTCCTCCGATGTTTGGAGATTGTTTTTTCACTGGTTACTTTAGATTAAATACGGTTTCCAGTAAGCTCTGTGTCCTGCATGTGACTTCGCCT
Organism: Coregonus clupeaformis; assembly: GCF_020615455.1. Taxonomy (NCBI): domain Eukaryota; kingdom Metazoa; phylum Chordata; class Actinopteri; order Salmoniformes; family Salmonidae; genus Coregonus; species Coregonus clupeaformis. The sequence continues at coordinate 12,239,089 of NC_059201.1, read as the reverse complement.
ACCGCATTTCACTGTCGCCTTCTGACAGAAGATCCCACCAATCCTGGATCAAGCAGCGTGACGAGGAAAGAGGATGGACTTGGGAGGAGATGAGCGAGAGTCTGGCAAGAGGGATGGAGGCCATGATCACGGGGGAGAGACAATCCCCCAAAAAATTTAGAGGGGGGCTCACGCCGTGGACGACGAGGCAGCAGGAGGCCGCGATGGAGCGGTTCCGCTGTTTAGCAGAGGAGGCCACCAGATTAGGGGGGTCATTGGTTCAGAGGGAGCAGAAGGAAAGTGTAGAGGCACGGCGAGAGGAGCTGGTTAGGCAGCAGAAGGAGCAGGGGTTAATGAAGGAACCCTGTCCCGCTCCTCGCACCAATCAAGTGTTGCGTGTCGCCAGTCCGGTCCGGCCCGTTCCTGCTTCCCGCACTAAGCCAGTGGTGCGTGTTCCCAGTACGGTTCGGCCCGTTCCTGCTCCTCGCATCAAGCCAGTGGTGCGCGTCGCCAGCCCGGTCCGGCCTGTTCCTGTGCCTCGCACCAAGTCAGTGGTGCGCGTCGCCAGCCCGGCCCGGCCTGTTCCTGACCCTCGCACCAAGCCAGTGGTGCGCGTCGCCAGCCCGGCCCGGCCTGTTCCTGCTCCTCGCACCAAGCCAGTGGTGCGCGTCGCCAGCCCGGTCCGGCCTGTTCCTGTGTCTCGCACCAAGCCAGTGGTGCGCGTCGCCAGCCCGGCCCGGCCTGTTCCTTTCCCTTGCACCAAGCCAGTGGTGCGCGTCGCCAGCCCGGTCCGGCCTGTTCCTGCTCCCCGCACCAAGCCAGTGGTGCGCGTCGCCAGCCCGGTCCGGCCTGTTCCTCGCACCAAGCCAGTGGTGCGCGTCGCTAGCCCGGTCCGGCCTGTTCCTGTCCCTCGCACCAAGCCAGTGGTGCGCGTCGCCAGCCCGGCCCGGCCTGTTCCTGTCCCTCGCACCAAGCCAGTGGTGCGCGTCGCCAGCCCTGCCCGGCCTGTTCCGTGTTATGGTATGTTTGTGTGCTACCTTGGACTTCACGTTTCATTTGTTGTTTTTGTCGTGTGTTTATTCGTTTAATAAACATGTATGCTTATCACGCTGCGCCTTGTTCCGTCCAGTCTATAAACGATCGTGACAGAAAAACTGAGTTTAAATGTATTTGGCTAAGGTGCATGTAAACTTCCGACTTCAACTGTACACTGTTAAAATTACAGCAATTATGACAAATCGGAGCAAACAGGTTGTAGAGCCCAACTGGCAGTAGTGCAGCTCCTTGCTCACAACCTCAAACAGTTTACCTAAAATCGTTTTTGTTAAATATTTGATTTTTCACTTGCAACATTCCACTTAGTTCTGTGCACTCAATGTTTAAAAGTTCACTAATTCCGAAGGTTTTCCAGGACCATACATTAATACTAGCATTACAGTAGTAGTGTTCCATACTCATTGTCCTTTCCCCAGTGAGCAATTCAAACTCTTTCTTCCATGTCAATGACAGGTTCCATATGTTCTTTTCCACATGACTTGTTCCTGGACTAGAATAGTCTCCCAGGATGGTTACAGTCAGCAATCATAGGTTTATCAAGACATGCATGTCCTTTTCCCCACCCAGCTCCTGGAGACCCTCCCCTAGCCCATACACATGTCAAGCCCCCAATGACACCCACGAGACCTCCACTTTCACACTGCATGACACACACTACTTCATGCACATTTCTGAATTCTGCTCCATCTCTTTGGTCCACACTGGTAGAAGTGAGTAACTGACTGAAGAGCATCCACTGCTGTCAGGGAAGGTAGTGTGGGGGGAGCTTTGCTGTGCTGCAGTTCCATTAGACGCATCTAGTGGCGCTGGTCTGGTTGCTGTAAGAGAGGACATCAGGAAGACCGTCACCATGAGAGTTCCTCTGATGCTGCTTCTGCTGGCACTGGCAGTACAGCTATGTTCTGCACCGCCAACAAGTAAATAAGGTGCCGCTCTTCTGTAAATCAACTAATCAATCACTCTAGCCTCCTATATCCCATACAGATGTAGGATCTTCATTTGACCTATATTGTCACAGCAAAATATTCCTGCAGCAACAGGATTTGAATGTTTAGTCCATAATGTTGCTTGATCAGTGGTTAGGCTATTAGCTGGCCAAAAGTAGGCTACATTAAGTGATAAACTGTTAATATAACTGTGTTAGTGTGGCTTTTCAGTGAATTTATGTAAATCAGGACGCTCATCTGCATTTCCTGCAACTTTCAGCAACAAAAGTGATTTTACATCTGTATGTCCTGAGCATTGAATTAAACACCCTTTTCTTAATTTAGTGAATTCAGTCAATTTGTTTAGTTAGTTATAATGTATTCAATTGAGACTTGGTTATGTTTATTTACAGTAACCTTTATGGATTATATCTTAGATCTCTTTGACTCTGGTGTTAGTTTGGTGTGTATTTTTATTTGATCGAAACCATATGGAACAGGTTTCTTTTAGGTATGCTAAATAAGTAGTACCGGGCCACATTGGGCAGTGCAGTTCAGGGTGTCATCAGAACAACTATACATGGCAGGGCTATGGTTAACTCCTTAATTGTGAATGCAAATTAAAGTTCCTTACGTTTAAATGTAATATACGAGGTGGGGAGCCGTCTGCCCTGCCTTGGTGGTACATGTTATGTAATAATGCCAGGTGGAGTGTCTGATGCCGTAGTCTTGATGGTTGGTAGCAGAAATACCCCAGCTGTATAGAATGAAAGTATGTAAGCTATTTAGGAGTTAACACTACACTCCACACTCCTCCCATTTCCCCTGCATTGAGGGAAGCTAATCCTACATCCACACCATACTCAAATCTGTGTTTGGACAGCATGGGGACAAACACTAAGAATAATTTAGACAAACGTTCTAAGAATAATTACTTTCTTAATGCTGAAATATACAGGTATCTGACTAAATAAAGGCAACACTTGAGTAAATGAGGGATACAAAGTATATTGAAAGCAGGTGCTTCCACACAGGTTCCAGAGTTAATTAAACAATTAATATACAATCATGCTTAGGGTCATGTATAAAAATGCCCAGTTGCCTATTATTTTGGCTACAATGGCTAGAAGAAGAGATCTAACTGACTTTGAAAGAGGGGTCTCAAAAGAGCATAGGGGGTTTAAAGTGTGTGGGTGCCTGGGTGGGTGTGGGTCAGTCACCAGATCTAAACTCAATTGAACACTTATGGGAGATTCTGGAGTGGCGCCTGAGACAGTGTTTTCCACCATCATCAGCATAACACCAAAAATATAGGATTTATTGTGGAAGAAAGGTGTCGCATCCCTCCAATAGAGTTCCAGACACTTGTAGAATCTATGCCAATGCTTGTGGTGGCCCAATGCCCTATTAAAACACTTTATGTTGAAGTTTCCTTTACTTTGCCAATTACCTGTACATGTCATTTTCACTTACTAATCTCCTGAACCTATTATAAAGGCCAAACCAAAGACAATTTGCTGTTCTGTCATCACTGAAGTCAGGACAGAGGTAGCTAAGGCTATTAAACCCCCCTTGTTGACCCTATAAAACCTGTTCCAGTTGTCTCAGAGGAACCTGCCCCTGAAGAACCTGCTGCAGTAGAACCTCTTCCAGTTGTCCCAGAGGAACTTGCCTCTGGAGAAACTTCCCTAGAGGAACCTGCCCATGAGGAACCTGCCATCACCCCTGAGGAATCTGTCCCAGTAGTCCTTGTACCTGACCTAGTTGCCACTGTAGAACCTGAAATAGTTATCCCCGTAGAACATGACCAAGAGGAACCAGCCCCAGTAGAATCTATTCCTGAAGAAGCTGCACCAGAGGACACCGTCCTGATAGCTCCAGTGGAAGCTGCACCAGAAGAAACTACACCACAGCAAGCTGTCCCAATTGCAACAGAGGAAGCTGCTCCTGAAGAAGCTGCACCAGGAGAAGCTGTCCTAATTGTTCCAATTGAAGCTGCATCAGAGAAAGCTGCCCCAGAAGAAGCTGCACCAGAGGAAGGAGCCCCAGAATAGGCTGCACCAAAGGAAGATGTCCCAATTGCAGCAGAAGAAGTGGCTCCTGAAGAAGCTTCACCAGAAGGAGCTGTCCTGATTGTTCCAGTGGAAGCTTAAGTAGAGAAAGCTGCACCAGAAGAAGCTGCACCAGAGGAAGCTGTCCCAATTGCAGCAGAAGTGGCTCCTGAAGAAGCTTCACTAGAAGAAGCTGTCCTGATTGTTTCAGTGGAAGCTGCAGCAGAGGAAATTGTAGCAGAAGAAACTGCACCAGAAGAAGTTTCCCCAGAAGAAGCTGCTCCAGTGGACGCTGCCCCAGAATAAGTTATTCCAATTGCACCAGAAGATGCTGCTCAAGAGGCTGCGGCTGCCACAGAAGCTGCTCCGGCTGCCACAGAGGCTGCCACAGAGGCTGCTGACGATGAGGCGATAGGAGTTACAGCCATACTACTAGAAGAGAAACCAGCTGGTAAGGGTAAGAGTGTCTAAAAGCATCCCAGATCTCTTTGTTATTTCTGGTGTTCTATAATAATAATAATAATAATAATATGCCATTTTGCAGACGCTTTTATCCAAAGCGACTTACAGTCATGTGTGCATACATTTTTACATATGGGTGGTCCCGGGGATCGAACCCACTACCCTGGCGTTCTAACGACAAATGTGATTTGAGTCATGATCTTTCCATATATACAGTGGGGGAAAAAAGTATTTAGTCAGCCACCAATTGTGCAAGTTCTCCCACTTAAAAAGATGAGAGAGGCCTGTAATTTTCTTCACAGGTACACGTCAACTATGACAGACAAAATGAGGAAAAAAAATCCAGAAAATCACATTGTAGGATTTTTAATGAATTTATTTGCAAATTATGGTGGAAAATAAGTATTTGGTCAATAACAAAAGTTTCTCAATACTTTGTTATATACCCTTTGTTGGCAATGACACAGGTCAAACGTTTTCTGTAAGTCTTCACAAGGTTTTCACACACTGTTGCTGGTATTTTGGCCCATTCCTCCATGCAGATCTCCTCTAGAGCAGTGATGTTTTGGGGCTGTCCCTCCAAAGATTTTCTATGGGGTTGAGATCTGGAGACTGGCTAGGCCACTCCAGGACCTTGAAATGCTTCTTACGAAGCCACTCCTTCGTTGCCCGGGCGGTGTGTTTGGGATCATTGTTATGCTGAAAGACCCAGCCACGTTTCATCTTCAATGCCCTTGCTGATGGAAGGAGGTTTTCACTCAAAATCTCACGATACATGGCCCCATTCATTCTTTCCTTTACACGGATCAGTCGTCCTGGTCCCTTTGCAGATAAACAGCCCCAAAGCATGATGTTTCCACCCCCATGCTTCACAGTAGGTATGGTGTTCTTTGGATGCAACTCAGCATTCTTTGTCCTCCAAACACGACGAGTTGAGTTTTTACTAAAAAGTTCTATTTTGGTTTCATCTGACCATATGACATTCTCCCAATCCTCTTCTGGATCATCCAAATGCACTCTAGCAAACTTCAGACGGGCCTGGACATGTACTGGCTTAAGCAGGGGGACACGTCTGGCACTGCAGGATTTGAGTCCCTGGCGGCGTAGTGTGTTACTGATGGTAGGCTTTGTTACTTTGGTCCCAGCTCTCTGCAGGTCATTCACTAGGTCCCCCCGTGGGGTTCTGGGATTTTTGCTCACCGTTCTTGTGATCATTTTGACCCCACTGGGTGAGATCTTCCGTGGAGCCCCAGATCAAGGGAGATTATCAGTGGTCTTGTATGTCTTCCATTTCCTAATAATTGCTCCCACAGTTGATTTCTTCAAACCAAGCTGCTTACCTATTGCAGATTCAGTCTTCCCAGCCTGGTGCAGGTCTACAATTTTGTTTCTGGTGTCCTTTGACAGCTCTTTTGTCTTGGCCATAGTGGAGTTTGGAGTGTGACTGTTTGAGGTTGTGGACAGGTGTCTTTTATACTGATAACAAGTTCAAACAGGTGCCATTAATACAGGTAACGAGTGGAGGACAGAGGAGCCTCTTAAAGAAGAAGTTACAGGTCTGTGAGAGCCAGAAATCTTGCTTGTTTGTAGTTGACCAAATACTTATTTTCCTCCATAATTTGCAAATAAATTCATTAAAATTCCTACAATGTGATTTTCTGGAAAGGAAATTCTCAATTTGTCTGTCATAGTTGACGTGTACCTATAATGAAAATTACAGGCCTCTCTCATCTTTTTAAGTGTGAGAACTTGCACAGTTGGTGGCTGACTAAATACTTTTTTCCCCCACTGTATAGTGTATATATACTTTTTTTTATGTAATATACCTTTAATATCTTTAATAATATAGTTTATATTCTTGTACAAATGCATATATTTGAAATACTTTTTATTGTACGTGTCCTTTGATATCATTAAAATCATATAGAATACCAGTGAGTATTTCTGAGCTCCAAGAGGATCACTGGTAAATAATGCTGCGTTTACACAGGCAGACCAATTCTGAATTTTTTTCCACTAATTGGTCTTTTGACCAATCACATCAGATCTTTTCACATCATATCTTTTTCAGAAATGATCTGATTGGTCAAAAGACCAATTAGTGAGAAAGAAAATCAGAATTGGGCTGCCTGTGTAAATGCAGCCTAAGGCATGTTTGATTGATTGTAAAAAATATATACATATATGCAGTACATAGTACATACATGCACACATACAAAAATAACATGACCGGGATAGCACAGTAAAGTCAGACTTATTGAAACTTTTTTCTCAACCAATGATGGCTCTTTTAGACCTCAAGTTTAGAATGGATGAGTTTGGAGGACTTAATTTACTTTTCCCTTGGATTAGAGAAACGTGACTGTAATAATTATTCCATTATCATTACTCTTACTGACCGTTTGTCTTGTGTTATAGCCTACACCTTATTATAACCTTTCACTCAAATGTCTGCTTTAGGACCATGAAAGAACATTTGGCAAATTGGAAGAATTTCTGGATAAGCTAGATGTGGTGACTGAAAAATGAAATCTACTTTACTTAACTTTTTCTTTTGAAAAGTCAACCTTTGAAAGCACAAAACCCTGCACTCCAGCTGATCCAGGACTTTGGACTGCCAAAGATTGGAGTGTAATTACACTGTAACAAGCATTGTAGTTAATTGTAATAACTCATAGTTACACTCTAACAACATGTAACTGGTGGTAATTGCAGTCTGTAATTACAGAGGTGTAACAACGAATGCTTGTTACCATGCTTGTTAGAAATGTGCACGTTTAGTTTCTTCCCAGCTGCATCCGATTCAGTAATAACTATCACAAGGTTGTTATCTCTTGTGGACAGATACGCTGGGTGTCTCGAGATTACATAGGCTCTAATTACCTACCTGTGAATGCACACTCTTAAAAATGTCCACTCAATGTTGCTGCTAGCACTTGGTTGGTTGAGTTTACAAAAACAGAAAAGATGTAGGTCAACCTCACTGACTGGGGTCTACCATACGGGTGTCATCCTTAAGTGGGAGGATAAACACACTAGTACACCACAGAGTATGTGTAAGTACAATGTAATTACGAGGTGTTCCACTTCATGTTCTAGCTTAATATTGTGTATCTTGAGGGGTACTTACTTGTACTTAATGTGTACTTATATAGTATATTGTTCCCGTGTAGCTCAGTTGGTAGAGCATGGCGCTTGCAACGCCAGGGTTGTGGGTTCGATTCCCACAGGGGGCCAGTATGAAAAATGTATGCACTCACAAACTGTAAGTCGCTCTGGATAAGAGCGTCTGCTAAATGACTAAAAATGTAAATGTATATTACCCATCCTTACAACCTGACCCTAATTGCAAAGCTTCTGGAAGCACTATCCAAGTGAGAAAATAAACACACTAGTACACAGAGTACGTGTAATATCTTCATAAGTACAGTGTAATTACTAAGTGTTACACAGGATTAAGCTAGTTAAAATGAAGTGTATCTTGAGTACTTATTTGTAATTAATGTGTACTTATATTACATTATCCATCCTGACAACCTGGCATTCATTTGAAAGCTTCTGGAAGCACCATCCAAGTGAGAAAATAAACACACTAGTACACCACAGAGTACATGTAATATCTGCATACGTACTTTGTAATTATTATGTGTTACACTTCATTTTAACTAGCTAAATCCTGTGTATCTTGGGAGGGACTTACTTGTAATTATTGTATACCTACAAAGTATTGTCACAAATTCAGCCGAGGCTGCCCCTCCTCCTTGCTCGGGCAGGCTTCGGCGTTCGTCGTCACCGCAGTACTAGCTGCTACCGATCCATGTTTCTATGTTGTACTTGTTTTGTCTGTATCAGTCTCACCTGTTTCCCATCATGTAATTATGTCTTCCCTATATAACCCTATGGCTCACACTGTGTGTTGTGCGTGTTTGTTCATGTTTTGGTTGTCGTACGTGAGCGGGTTTGTTCCTCCCTGCGTGGAGGTATGTTCATTAAGATACTTACAAGTAAAGTACGTTTTTCGATTAGCTCTGTCCTGCGCCTGACTTCGTCCTACCGCATTACACTGACGCCTTGACAGAAACACTCACCAAATATGGAGTCAGCAGGTACAGCCATGCCAGCTGGATCGATGGAGGAACGCGTCCAACAACAAGCGACCATGATCCAGGCTCTCGGTACCGCAATGGAACGCGTGGTGAATACTATGGAGCGATGGGAGAGAGGAGGTTTTCCTATACCTCCTCCAACTACACCGCTGTCCACCTTTTCACCAGCTGGGTCCAGTGGGATTCGGCTCTCGCTCCCGAGGGCATACGACGGTACAGCTGCCGGGTGTCAGGGTTTTCTGCTTCAGGTAGAGCTCTACCTGGCAACCATCCACCCGGCTCCCTCGGGATACGAGAGCGTGTCCGCCCTCATCTCCTGTCTGTCCGGGAGAGCGCTCGAATGGGCCAACGCCGAGTGGGGAGGAATAGACGCAGCATCTGTACGTTATGAGGAGTTTACCCGCCGCTTTCGGGCGGTATTCGATCATCCACCGGAGGGGAGAGCGGCGGGCGAACGTCTATTCCACCTCAGACAGGGGAAGAGGAGCGCACAGGATTTTGCACTGGACTTTAGGACTCTGGCTGCCAGCGCAGGATGGAATGAGAGGGCCCTTATCGACCACTACCGATGCAGCCTAAGGGAGGACGTTCGTCGGGAACTGGCCTGCAGGGACACCAACCTTAACCTGGACCAACTGGTGGATATGTCAATCAGGCTGGATAACCTGTTGGCCACCCGCGGACGTCTGGATCAGGGGCCGTCCATTCCATCCCCCAGCACCTCCGACCCTACCCCTATGGAGCTCGGAGGTGCTGCTCTTAGGGAGACCGGTAGAGGGGCCGTCCCCTGCACCAACTGTGGCCGCAGAGGACACACTGCTGGTCGGTGCTGGGGAGGGTCTTTAAGGAGTCGAGGCAGTAGGCAGAGCACTGGTGGACCGTTTCAGGTGAGTAGGCACCCGACTCACCCAGAGCTCCCTGTTGCGCATATGTGGATAGATGTTGTATTTCCAGAGTTTTCCCCTCATTCCCAGCATAAGGCGCTAGTAGATTCAGGCACAGCTGGGAACTTTATTGATCGTCAGTTTTCCCGTAGTTTAGGGATTCCTATTGTGCCTGTTGATGTGCCCTTCCCTGTACATGCCCTTTAGGGTCAGGTCTGATTAGGGAGGTCACAGCTCCACTCTGGATGAAGACGCAGGAGGGTCATGAGGAAAAAATTAGTCTCTATCTGATTGATTCTCCTGCGTTTCCAGTGGTGTTGGGGCTTCCCTGGTTAACCTCTCATGACCCCACTATTTCATGGCAACAGAGGGCTCTCAAGGGATGGTCTAGTCAGTGCTCTGGGAGGTGTGTAGGTGTTTCCGTCGGGGCAACTACGGTGGAAAGTCCAAACCAGGTTTCCATCATGCACATTCCGCCTGAATATGCCGATTTGGCTCTCGCCTTCTGTAAAAAGAAGGTGACTCAATTACCACCCCATCGACAGGGGGATTGTGCGATATACCTCCAGGAAGGCGCTGCAATTCCCCGGAGTCACGTGTATCCTCTGTCACAGGAGGAGACGGCGGCTATGGAAACATATGTCACCGAATCTCTGAGGCAGGGATACATTCGGCCTTCCACTTCCCCTGTCTCCTCGAGTTTCTTTTTTGTGAAGAAGAAGGATGGGGGCTTACGCCCGTGCATTGACTACCGTGGTCTTAATCAGATCACTGTGAAGTACAGCTATCCACTACCTCTGATTGCTAGTATGACGGAGTCATTGCACGGGCGCACTTCACTAAATTGGATCTCAGGAGTGCGTACAACCTGGTGCGTATCCGGGAGGGAGATGAGTGGAAGACAGCATTCAGTACCACCTCTGGGCACTATGAGTACCTCATCATGCCATACGGGTTGATGAATGTTCCATCAGTCTTCCAATCCTTTGTTGATGATATTTTTAGGGACCTGCACGGACAGGGTGTAGTGGTGTATATTGATGACATTCTCATATACTCCGCTACACAGGCCGAGCATGTGTCCCTGGTGCGTCAGGTGCTTGGTCGACTGTTGGAGCATGACCTGTATGTGAAGGCGGAGAAATGTTTGTTCTTCCAAGAGTCCATCTCCTTCCTAGGGCACCGCCTGTCCGCGTCAGGTGTGGAGATGGAGATTGACCGCATTTCGGCCGTGCGTAATTGGCCGACTCCAACCACGGTGAAGGAGGTGCAGCGATTCTTGGATTTTGCCAACTACTACCGGAGGTTTATCTGGGGCTTTGGTCAGGTAGCGGCTCCCATTACCTCCTTGCTGAAGGGGGGACCGGTGCGACTGCAGTGGTCTGCTGAGGCGGACAGGGCTTTTGGTCACCTGAAGGACCTATTTACCTCGGCTCCAGTGCTGGCTCATCCGGATCCCTCCTTAGCATTCCAGGTTGAGGTGGACGCGTCCAAGGCTGGGATAGGAGCTGTACTGTCGCAGCGCTCGGGCACACCACCAAAGCTCCGCCCCTGTGCTTTCTTTTCGAAGAAGCTCAGCCCGGCGGATCGCAACTATGATGTGGGGGAACCGGGAGCTGTTAGCGATGGTTAAAGCTCTGAAAGTGTGGAGGCATTGGCTTGAGGGGGCTAAACACCCTTTCCTCATTTTGACTGACCACCGCAATCTGGAGTACATCCGGGCGGCGAGGAGATTGAACCCTCGCCTGGCAAGGTGGGCCATGTTCTTCACTCGTTTATTGTTTACTCTTTCTTACAGACCAGGTTCCCAGAACGCTAAGGCAGACGCCCTGTCCCGACTGTATGACACAGAGGAGAGCTCCATTGAGCCCACTCCTATACTTCCGGCGTCGTGTCTGGTGGCACCGGTGGTGTGTGAGGTTGACGCGGACATCGAGCGGGCGTTACGTACTGAGCCCACTCCCCCCCAGTGTCCAGAGGGTCGTATGTACGTGCCGCTCGAGGTTCGCGATCGATTGATCTATTGGGCTCACACGTCACCCTCCTCTGGTCATCCTGGCATCAGTCGGACAGTGCACTGTCTTAGTGGGAAGTACTGGTGGCCCACTTTAGCCAAGGACGTGAGGGTTTATGTTTCCTCCTGCTCGGTGTGCGCCCAGTGTGAGGCACCTAGACACCTGCCCAGAGGGAAATTACAACCCCTACCCGTTCCACAATGGCTGAGGTCCCACCTATCGGTGGATTTTGTTACGGACCTTCCCCCCTCACAAAGGAACACCACGATCCTGGTCGTTGTGGATCGGTTTTCTAAGTCCTGCCGTCTCATTCCTATGCCAGGTCTCCCTACGGCCCTACAAACTGCTGAGGCCCTATTTACACACGTCTTCCGGCACTACGGGGTACCTGAGGATATTGTATCGGATCGGGGTCCCCAGTTCACCTCAAGGGTTTGGAGGGTGTTCATGGAACGTCTGGGGGTCTCGATCAGCTTGACCTCAGGTTTTCACCCCGAGCGTAATGGGCAGGTGGAGAGAGTTAACCAGGATGTGGGTAGGTTTCTGCGGTCCTATTGCCAGGACCGGCTGGGGGAGTGGTCGGGTTTTATCCCCTGGGCAGAGATGGCCCAAAACTCACTCCGCCACTCCTCCACTAACCTTTCTCCATTTCAGTGTGTGTTAGATTATCAGCCGGTCCTGGCACCGTGGCATCAGAGCCAGATCGAGGCTCCTGCGGTGGATGAGTGGTTTCGGCGCTCGGAAGAGACCTGGAACGCTGCCCATGTACACCTGCAGCGGGCCATCAGGCGACAAAAGGCGAGCGCCGACCGCCACCGCAGTGAGGCTCTCGACCCGAAACCTGCCCCTTCGCCTGCCCTGCCGGAAGCTGGGTCTGCGGTTTGTGGGGCCATTTAAAGTCCTGAGGAGATTGAACGAGGTTTGTTATAGGTTACAGCTTCCTCCTAATTACCGTATTAACCCCTCGTTCCATGTGTCTCTCCTCAGGCCGGTAGTAGCTGGTCCACTCCAGGAGTCGGACATCGAGGGGGCACCGGCGTACTTGGTCCGTTCCATCTTGGATTCGAGGCGTCGGGTGGGGGGCCTGCAGTATCTCGTGGAGTGGGTGGGGTACGGTCCGGAGGATGGTCCATGTTGAGGGATTTCCACCGTCGTCATCCGACTCGCCCTGGATTTGTAAGGTACATCTATACCTCTCAAGTTTTTTACAATAGAGGAAGGTCCCGTGTCATCCACACGGTTGCATGTTGCAGGAACAGTATGCCAACAGTATGTGCACTGCTCAGCGCTCACACATACAATATTTATGTTGAAGAGAGAACGGGATGTTCTATATGAGGCCCTTTAAAAGAGCTCCTATGGCCAAGCTGTCCCTCTCAGAACTGGTGCTGCTGACAGCTGAGTCGAGGAGCCAGGGAGGATGACCTGGGAGTTGAGGAGGGTGGAGTCTTGCGGAAGATGGGAGGAGTTAGCTCTGGTAGGAGGGTGTTTTATTACACTGACTTCAGTGAAATTGGGGACGCAGTTGAGACCAGTGCTTTACAAACCAACCACAACCTGGGTCGTTCAACAAAATGATTCCCTTTTGCATCCCTTTGATGTTTTAAGTATTTTAAGATATTTTTGTGGTGGGAAACTGAGTGGGTCGAGCATAACATTTCAACCCTGATATCATAGATAGACAGGCTAGAAATGTTTTAACAATTTAAAAAAATGGTGAAGCTTGCATTCCATTGCCCCTTCCTGTTGAACACAACAAGCATCCATCCCCCTGTTTAGGCCAAACATGTTACTTTATTTGGCACTTAATAGGCACTTCCTATAGTCTTTTTTTTTTATTTCACCTCTTGAGATGGAAAAACATGTTTTTTTATTAAGTTGAACATGTGCTCATCATGACAGAACATTATAATTGGGTGAAATATTTTTAATTTTCAAAAGATACATTTTGATACATGAATCTTGGTACAATGTATTAACAATGCCTGAGGTTTGCTAATGAATTCTTACATCTGTTAGCCAACAACATGAATGAGAGACACTTATTGGTCAGGTTGACAATTAACCATGGATAATGAACTGGATACTCCTGGGCTTGAGACTTGGTAAAAATGTATTGCAATGACTGTGTTGGGAGAAAGAAAGCGGGTTTATATAATCACCTACATTGTGTGGGAACACAGCCTCCTCTGGTGGTCAATAACATGTTTGGAACAGAACTTTGACAAGGACCGTTTTTCCTGGTTACTCTGTAGCAGTAGCAAGTAAAAAAAAAAGATTAAGATACCACGTGATTAAATCTGTGTGTTCTTAAGAGTACTTCCATTCATAGTCTGAAGGGAAAATCTGTTAGCGTGAGCCAGCATAAGCATATACAGTGCCTTGCAAATGTATTCATCCCCCTTGGCGTTTTTCCTATTTTGTTGCATTACAACCTGTAATTTAAATTGATTTTTATTTGGATTACATGTAATGGAGTCCAAATTGGTGAAGTGAAACAAAAAAAATTACTTGTTAAAAGAAATTCTAAAAAAAAAATAACGGAAAAGTGGTGTGTGCATGTGTATTCACCCTCTTTGCTATGAAGCCCCTAAATAAGATCTGGTGCAACCAATTACCTTCAGAAGTCACATAATTAGTTAAATAAAGTCCACCTGTGTGTAATCTAAGTGTCACATGATCTGTCACATGATCTCAGTATATATACACCTGTTCTGAAAGGCCCCAGAGTCTGCAACACCACTAAGCAATGGGCACCACCAAGCAAGGGGCACCATGAAGACCAAGGAGCTCTCCAAACAGGTCAGGTTGTGGAGTCAATTTTCATTCCAGGTTGTAAGGCAACAAAATAGGAAAAATGCCAAGGGAGGTGAATACTTTCGCAAGCCACTGTAACACCTCTAGGGGTGCTGCACCGCAGGCTGCGGAAGAGAGATGAATTAGTTGAGAAATGTGTAGAACCCAGGCTTACACTTGAGTCTTAAGGCCCTGTGTAGCTCAGTTGGTAGAGCATGGCGCTTGCAACGCCAGGGTTGTGGGTTCGTTTCCCACGGGGGGCCAGTATGAAAATGTATGCACTCACTAACTGTAAGTCGCTCTGGATAAGAGCATCTGCTAAATGACTAAAAATGTGCCATGATTTCCAGGTGTGTGTGTGTGTGTGTTGGATTGAGAAAAAAGAAATATCTGCAAGAAAATTGACAATAAATTCTTCTTATTCATGTAATAGTCTTTCATGCTTTATTTTCAAGTACAAAGTAATAATCCTGGAAATAAATACAAAATAATACTATGAGGGTTTTTAGCTACATACTTCCACATCCTGGGTGTAAGAAATTAAGGGATATGTAATCAAATTATTACAGTGGGGGAAAAAAAGTATTTAGTCAGCCACCAATTGTGCAAGTTCTCCCACTTAAAAAGATGAGAGAGGCCTGTAATTTTCATCATAGGTACACGTCAACTATGACAGACAAATTGAGGAAAAAAAATCCTGAAAATCACATTGTAGGATTTTTTATGAATTTATTTGCAAATTATGGTGGAAAATAAGTATTTGGTCAATAACAAAAGTTTCTCAATACTTTGTTATATACCCTTTGTTGGCAATGACACAGGTCAAACGTTTTCTGTAAGTCTTCACAAGGTTTTCACACACTGTTGCTGGTATTTTGGCCCATTCCTCCATGCAGATCTCCTCTAGAGCAGTGATGTTTTGGGGCTGTCGCTGGGCAACACGGACTTTCAACTCCCTCCAAAGATTTTCTATGGGGTTGAGATCTGGAGACTGGCTAGGCCACTCCAGGACCTTGAAATGCTTCTTACGAAGCCACTCCTTCGTTGCCCGGCGGTGTGTTTGGGATCATTGTCATGCTGAAAGACCCAGCCACGTTTCATCTTCAATGCCCTTGCTGATGGAAGGAGGTTTTCACTCAAAATCTCACGATACATGGCCCCATTCATTCTTTCCTTTACACGGATCAGTCGTCCTGGTCCCTTTGCAGAAAAACAGCCCCAAAGCATGATGTTTCCACCCCCATGCTTCACAGTAGGTATGGTGTTCTTTGGATGCACCTCAGCATTCTTTGTCCTCCAAACACGACGAGTTGAGTTTTTACCAAAAAAGTTCTATTTTGGTTTCATCTGACCATATGACATTCTCCCAATCCTCTTCTGGATCATCCAAATGCACTCTAGCAAACTTCAGACGGGCCTGGACATGTACTGGCTTAAGCAGGGGGGACACATCTTGCACTGCAGGATTTGAGTCCCTGGCGGCGTAGTGTGTTACTGATGGTAGGCTTTGTTACTTTGGTCCCAGCTCTCTGCAGGTCATTCACTAGGTCCCCCCGTGGGGTTCTGGGATTTTTGCTCACCGTTCTTGTGATCATTTTGACCCCACGGGGTGAGATCTTGCGTGGAGCCCCAGATCGAGGGAGATTATCAGTGGTCTTGTATGTCTTCCATTTCCTAATAATTGCTCCCACAGTTGATTTCTTCAAACCAAGCTGCTTACCTATTGCAGATTCAGTCTTCCCAGCCTGGTGCAGGTCTACAATTTTGTTTCTGGTGTCCTTTGACAGCTCTTTGGTCTTGGCCATAGTGGAGTTTGGAGTGTGACTGTTTGAGGTTGTGGACAGGTGTCTTTTATACTGATAACAAGTTCAAACAGGTGCCATTAATACAGGTAACGAGTGGAGGACAGAGGAGCCTCTTAAAGAAGAAGTTACAGGTCTGTGAGAGCCAGAAATCTTGCTTGTTTGTAGGTGACCAAATACTTATTTTCCACCATAATTTGCAAATAAATTCATTAAAAATCCTACAATGTGATTTTCTGGATTTTTTTTCCTCAATTTGTCTGTCATAGTTGACGTGTACCTATGATGAAAATTACAGGCCTCTCATCTTTTTAAGTGGGAGAACTTGCACAATTGGTGGCTGACTAAATACTTTTTTTCCCCACTGTATGTGTAAATTTTTTAGACACTAACAACTATCAATGTTATTTGCCTGATGATAACATAACAGTTAATCATTTATATGTGGCATGGGCCGAATAAAAATGTGATTGATTAGTGGACATCAATTTCTTGTAATACTGTATCTAAATGCCATGGAATATGCCATTTAATAATGTTGTGAGACATTATCATGAAAAGACCATTGGTCAACAATTTGACAATTGAGGTTAGGCTACTGAGTGACTTGGGCATACATGTTTGAAAACAAGTATTCATATTTTTTTTCAAGAGTCTGTTGTCCATTCTGCACAGAGTCCTTGCAAAAATCTTTAAAAATCCGAATTGAGCGTTGACCTATCGACAGTTGCACGAGCCGCCTGCCTCTCCCAACTCCACAATCCGAACGAATAGTTAGTTGGTTATTGGAAAGGCTTTCTACTCAAGCCTCCATCCTCCATCTTCAGCCGATTGAAAGCAGGTAGACAAAAATCACAGTGCTGATCAAACTAAAACAGGTAAATGCACAAATATGTCAAGACGGTTATCCCAATCAAACCGGTTGGCATGTAAGTGGCTTCATTGGAAAACCAGAGACACCCATGCGAATGGTCGATGTACAAGGATAACAATAAAATGCATTTTGTCAAATAATTTGGCTATGATGGTCAAGCCATTGGATTCACAATCTGAAAGAAAATATGTGATACCCTCTAGCTATTAGTTTGTAAAACTTGCTTGATATCTCAGAACACTCCAAGCACATGATTTATTTGTTATTTTATGTAAGATTACTAGTAAATCTAGGCCTAATTAGGCCATAGCCTAATAAAGGCAGCATTCTAATATATTATAGATTATTAAAAGGCAATATTTTTAGCAACATATTTTGTGTTGTGTGGGTTCGATAAAATAATGTATGTGCTAACTGTAAGTCGCTCTGGATAAGAGCGTCTGCTAAATGACTAAAATGTAATGTAAATGTGTTAGAAATGTTTGCAAATTAGTTTAAAAAAAATAAAAACAGAAATACCTTATTTACATAAGTATTCAGACCCTTTGCTATGAGATACGAAATTGAGCTCAGGTGCATCCTGTTTCCATTGAACATCCTTCAGATGTTTCTACAACTTGATTGGAGTCCACCTGTGGTAAATTCAATTGATTGGACATGATTTGGACCTGTCTATATAAGACATGACCTGTCTATATAAGGTCCCACAGTTGACAGTGCATGTCAGAGCAAAAACCAAGCCATGAGGTCAAAGGAATTGACTGTAGAGCGCCGAGACAGGGTTGTGTCGAGGCACAGATCTGGGGAAGGGTACAAAAAAATGTCTGCAGCATTGAAGGTCCCCAAGAATACATTGGCCTCCATCATTCTTAAATGGAAAAAGTTTGGAACCACCAAGACTCTTCCTAGAGCTGGCTGCCCGGCCAAACTGAGCAATTGGGGGAGAAGGGCCTTGGTCAGGGAGGTGACCAAGACCCCAATGGTCACTCTGACAGAGCTCCTCCAGGGTTCCTCTGTGGAGTTGGGAAAACCTTCCAGAAGGACAACCATCTCTGCAGCACTCCACCAATCAGGCCTTTATGGTAGACTGGTCAGACAGAAGACACTCCTCAGTAAAACGCACATGACAGCCTGCTTGGAGTTTGCCAAAAGGTACCTAAAGGACTCTCAGACCATGAGAAACAAGATTCTCTGGTCTGATGAAACCAAGATTTAACTCTGGCCTGAATGCCAAGCGTCACGGCTGGAGGAAACCTGGCACCATCATGCTGTGGGGATGTTTTTCAGCAGCAGGGACTGGGAGACTAGTCAGAATTGAGGGAAAGATTAATGGAGCAAAGTATAGAGAGATCCTTGATGAAAACCTGCTCCAGAGCGCTCAGGACCTCAGACTGGGGCGAAGGTTCACCTTCCAACAGGACAACGACCCTAAACACACAGCCAAGACAACGCAGTAATGGCTTCGGGACAAGTCTCTGAATGTCCTTGAGTGGCGCAGCCAGAGTCCAGACTCGAACTCGATCAAACATCTCTGGAGAGATCTGAAAAGAGCTGTGCAGCGACGCTCCCCATCCAACCTGACAAGGCTTGAGATGATCTGCAGAGAAGAATGGGAGAAACTCCCCAAATACAGGTGTGACAAGCTTGTAGCGTCATACCCAAGAAGACTTGAGGCTGTAATTGCTGCCAAAGGTTCTTCAACAAAGTACTGAGTAAAGGGTCTCAATAGTTATGTAAATGTGAGTTTTTTAAATTATTTTTTTATGATAAATAAAAAAACTACAAAATACAACTTTTTGCTTTGTCATTATGGGGTGTTGTGTGTAGATTGAGGGGAGGGGGAGGGGGGGACGACGACAATTTAATCAATTTTAAAATAAGGCTAACAAAATGTAACAACAAAATGTGGAAAAAGTAAAGGGGTCTGAAAACTCTCCGAATGCACTGTATATGTGCTTTCTAAGCACCTGTCCAAATGTTTCGTCCTTATATTAGTGCGTGTGTAGGCCTAATTGGTGTATTTATGAAAAGTGTAGGAAAGTTCTGGATAAATAATGGTTTATCCAATAGGTAGTAGGCTAGTCTCTTTTTGTTGTAACTGTCAAATGTTGAAATTATCATCATTTGAATGCTTTTAAAAGACCTTATAGCCTACCCTACCCTATATTCAACATGAGTGCAGCATATAGCCTACTGAATACATTTTCTTGCACTTTTTTTTTTCCTGAGGTAGGCCTAACTTATTGAGATGATCACATCACTGTATTTCAGGCTATGATAAAGTCTACTACAATAATGAGTTATTACACTGAATTCATATTACAATCTCAAATATATGCATGCTGGCATGTCTGCAAGCTTTAAGAAAATGTGCCTGGCCTGCATGTAATCTGCTTTGTGTCGGAGTTTGTCAACTACTTAAAGGAGTGTGATATTTTGAACCAGTGACAGCCAGGACAGTTTGCCTTAGAATCCCAACTCCTTTCCTAATACAGTAATTTATCATGAGTAAAAAATACAACTTCTGACAAAAGGACATTTCTACCTGTGCTTCTCAAGCTTGTTGTAATAAGAACAACTTGATTCCACAAATATGCATGTCTCATATTTCACCTTTTGTGTTGTTAATAAAGGGGTAGTTCATCTTAAGTATAGTTGAGTACTAGTAATGATAGCTATCCTCTTCATAATCAGTAGTGACTCTGCCAGAGTCACTATCATGTGGCTATATGTGGCATCGGCAGTCTGCCTCAATGCTATTATCCTACAATAGCATTGACTATTATCCTGAGACCACAATTATACGTCTCCTGTGCTGCCTCCCCTTTAGATCCGATGTGAGCGATGTGAGCCCAAAGTGCCAGACCCAGAGTCCATTGTGGAGTCTTACATGAGCAGGTAAAAGAAGCGAATACATTTATGCCCAGTTTTACAGTGCCCCTGGTGTGAGAGCGTTTTTATGTTTTGGTCAGGGTGGTGGTCTGCTTTAGATATGAAATTGTGTGTTATATTCTAGGTGACCATGGCAGTTCCTGGAGGGACAAAGGAAATGCTCGCTGACATTCCGCATCATGTGTGGAAGGGCTTGCCCGATAGCATGAGACTAAGCTGCTCTGCTGTTGATCAAAGTCGCATTGGTGAGTTGAAAATGAGCTGCTTTGGGTTTGTTCTAACATCACATCACTTTTCAGTTTTGTAGATAAGTGATTACATTTACATTTGTCATTTAGCAGACACTCTTATCCAGAGCGACTTACAGTTAGTGAGTGCATACATCTTCATACTGGCCCCCCGTTGGAAACGAACCCACAACCCTGGCATTGCAAGCGCCATGCTCTACCAACTGAGCTACACGGGACTAAAGTGATCAATGATCATTTGTTGGTGGTAAAATTCCGCTAGCAGTGCATCTTATTATATGCAGTGAGTGGCTCTGTGGTTTCTGACTGTGGTGTTCGCTGGTGTGGTATGACAAGTGTAGCTCCTGATACTTAGGATCATATAGTAACGACCAGTGATAACAAGGGAGAGGAAGAACTAGATCTGGCAGTGGTAGCAGAGTGTATTATGAAGGCTTTCAACTCAAGAAAAAGAAGCATCTCCAGCCTGTTCTGGCATGCCTCAGAGAATCGGCACACCTTAACACATTTTTAGAGGCTGAAAGCTTCTCTATAGTGCATGGTTAATTGTGAATTTTGAAGTGCATGTTCAATTCTGTACAACTTTTAAAAAATCTGCATTTGTAAGATGAATCTGATTTTTGATCGCTATCCACTAATTGCAGGGAGTTGCCTAGGCAACATTTAGTAGGCAGTGAGGCTTTGGTTTGAGATTGCTGACGGATTTTCCTCCACTCTTTTCCCCAGGTGTCTGGGCCTCGAGGCTCATCCCTAAAGGCAAGAGGTTCGGCCCATTTGTAGGAGAGAAGAAAAAGAGGTCCCAAGTGTCCAGCAATGTTTACATGTGGGAGGTGAGCAGCAGAGGATAGAGTGATAGCCTCAAAGATCTACAGTATCTTCACAGACATCTAGGTTGTACACATTGCAGGCACAGCACACCCTCTGTATTATATATGCTGTTATCCATTTTCATAACATTTTAAAGATTATCATCCAGATAACCAATCTGTCCTCTGTAGGTGTATTTTCCAGCCAGGGGCTGGATGTGTGTGGATGCTACAGACCCCATGAAGGGGAACTGGCTACGGTATGTAAACTGGGCACGCTCCACTCAAGAACAGAACCTTTTCCCAATGGAGATCAACCGAGCCATTTACTACAAAGTGTTACAGGTAATTCAGACATGAAGTCTCACTGGTAAAATGTTATTCTCTAAACATTTGAGTACTAAAGCAGAGTGATGGTTTGCCATTTAGGCATGTGAATGCAGGAGTACTGGCTATTTAGCGTTCAATCTTTTCGGTGTAACAGTTGGGATAATGGGACAATTTGGAGTCCAACGCATTTCTCATCCCTGGATTGAGGTATATTTTTCAAGCCATATCTCACGCCAGCTCCGCCGTGTCTTAATCTTCACAGGAATGCTGTCCGACCCTAGTGCAGATGTAAGCAAGCGGGTCGGATCTTCTGGCTAGTTTGGGGGTTATTCTCATTGAAGCCAAATGAGAGAATTACAACCAATTTGCTATGTTTACAATTGTGGTAAACCCTTTTTATAATTCATGCACATTTCAAATGTGTATTATGTGGTCTCTGGTATACTTGGGTAATAAACCATTTATAAAAGGAATTACATTTAAAATGTTAAAATACATAGTTAGTTTGCCATCTTCTACAGCTACCGAAATGTCAAGACCTAACATTCCTGTTGACTCTTGACTTGACAGGCACAACAAGAGCCCAAGTCTTTCATCCTGTCTCTCAGCAAACCGGTCTCTGATTTGTTCCCCCTCTCCTCTTTCCTTATAATAGCCAATCGGGCCCGGAGAAGAGTTGCTGGTGTGGTACAATTGGGAAGACAACCCTGAGATAACAGCTGCATTAGAGGAAGAAAGAGCCAGCAGTCTGAGCAATAAAAATTCACCCAGGGCAAAGCGAGGTAAGGCGTACAACCCTAAAATTCAAATGTATATCTTACATTTTGCAGGACATATTTACCAAACTCTTCGATACGATAGCTGGCAGTGGGTGGCAGAAGTCGAAGGAAATGGTCTTTACGCCCATTCGAAGTTGAATTATTGATAGCATGCTAGCTAGCTAGCTTAGATAACAGTACAGCGAGGTGTAACTAACTAGATGCAGTCATTTTCCCTTCCAAACATTCTATCTCAAAAAGGTAGTTTTATGTTACTGTTAATTTTTATAAAGGAGGGTGATTGCAGCTAAATTGGTAGCTATTATGTAACAACACAGACAGCACGCCACTGTCAACATTGGCTTGTCGGATAAATAAGTTAGCTAGCTAACGTTAACTCGGTGACTGGCTCGTCGTGACGTTTTCCAGGATGTGACCTTTCCAGACTTGCAATTTATTTGCGAGCCACGTTATTTGTTCCGTTGATTACATTTGCTACTTACCTATATTTACGAGATATCCAATTAGCTAGTTCTGTTACAGGACTTGCAGGTTAGGGATTTCATAGTCTGATCGGGTTGTTTCACTGCTGTCAATTCAGCTCAGGTAGCTAGCTAGCTTACGAGCTAACAGGCTAGGTCAAGCACGGACGTGCCAGACAACCCGTTCAGGGAAGATGGCAAGCGCTGGCTTTTGTGTTCAGCAAATAACTGATCAAAACAGGTGCCGTTGTGATAAAGGGA
The DNA here is from genome assembly GCF_020615455.1 of Coregonus clupeaformis. Lineage (NCBI taxonomy): Eukaryota > Metazoa > Chordata > Actinopteri > Salmoniformes > Salmonidae > Coregonus > Coregonus clupeaformis. The sequence continues at coordinate 12,216,361 of NC_059201.1, read as the reverse complement.
GGGTAGGTTACTCGAGGTATCGATGTATGTGTCATACATGTGTTGTAAACCCTTAGCTACATCTAGTTAGCTACCCACAGCTACCAACTACCTGGATACGTTTATCAATTTTGTCTGGAATATGCCTGCCCTGAAAAGAAACACAATTTTTTCCCCCGAAGTAACAAACACGATTTAGCTGAACGGTATAGGTTTGTTATATATTTGATATTTTGTTCATGTTTCCCAGGTAAGTGTGTGCTCCATTTTTAATTTGGCCTAGGGACGGTAGCTACTAGCTAGCTAGTCAGCCAAAGTCAATGCAAAGTTGAGGTAATGTTGTGCTGCAGACTAGGCCCTGGATGTATGCAGTTGCACAAGCTCTGTAGTCCCACCCTTCCTTTCTCAACAATACAAAATCTTCAGAACGAGTTGCATTTTGCATAATTATTTTTTGAATTAGCTGCTAGAATGAAATCAATAGAATTTGAATTATTTCTCCATGAAATTGACCAAGTGTTTTTCTTTCAATATGAATGAACATTTAACGATGTTGGTTAAAAACTGTATGTCTATATGATTTAAGTTTGTGGTGTAGGCCTATGTATGCAACCCCGGTCTGTTTTGAATTTGCACTGATTTATTGACTTAATAGTCACGTTCACGCCAATGCCCAGGGCTAAGAGAGTTTTTAGCCTGGGGCAAGGCTGAAACCACACAGCGAGACTACGCCAATTTGCGTGCGAGAGTTGAGCGTAAATTCACGTAGTTTATGCCAACTTAATTGTCATGAGAATCCATAAAACGGTTATATTTATGTTTGCTATGTAGCCCTTGTGAATTATTGTGTTCATTTTGACTCAATTTATATGTTATACGGGAGCCACCGTACCTGCCTCCTGTTATGTTGGCTCACGAATATGAGGAGAGTTGTAGCTAATACACCCTCGCAGTTAAAGAATTTAGCTAGTCTCGTTATTTCTATATAACAATATTATCTCTTGAACGGAGTTCGAGTTTCCCAGCCGTAGCCTGCCTAGGCTATATGCCTGTGCTTGAAATCAACAACGGTAGGCATACAGTTATTGCTTTTAAATATGTATTATTGGCACAGGCAGCTAAACTTCAACACTAAATATACACTTTCTAACTATACATGTCACAATTCCAGACGTAACAACGCACAAACAGTATTTTCTGGCAATATATCTGCTCACTTTACCAGCATTGCTTCACGTAGACGCAAAAAAATATATACTTGCTTTCTAATTTGAAGTGCATGACGGCATTGACGCTCGCGGACCGTCTGTTTTCTGCCATTCAATACCGTGCATTCTAATTCCAGCGTTTTCATGCGCATAAAAAAACACATTTCGTTTGATTTGGGCTTAAGCGGGTTTTCACACTTGCACATTTGGAAGTGGGCTAGCTGGCCCTGCTCCGGAGCAGGGTTGGCACCGACTTTTCAGGGCTAGCCAATCAGTGTTCCATTGTCTCCTAATTTGAATATTCTACTCCAGAAAAGTGACAGTTGGTTTCAGGCAACTCTGCTTGTGTGAACACAGGCTTAGCCAGGGACAAAGGATAGCCCGGGGCTAAGAACATTGCCGTGTGAGTACTCGGTGAGTTGTGTTAGAAGTCTCAACATTCAGAATTGTCTAATGTTGAGAGAGCCTACTTGTCATTTATCTGCAATCCCTCTTCGATAAAATCATATACATATCTGCATCAAATTTACAATAATAAGTGGGGACTATCTATACACAGATTGAGCAGAATGCCTTTGACCATGTTGGTCAGGTGACTGAGCTGCAACATGTGTTTTTGTGGCATGAATCAGGCTTTGTAGGCCAGGCCAGATGACCTTGTTGTCAAAGCAACTCCAGTGATGATTGGGTGCTAGCCCAGCCTCTTGAGGCTGGCTGAGATCAAAACTCAAAATGGTCTCCTGCCTAGGCACATAACCACTACATTGATCAGCCATTCCAAAAATATCCATATCTCTTCACATGGCAGTTTGTTCATTATGTAGCCTAGTGTTTAGTATGACTTGTAAAATTCTGCATGAAGGCATCAAGGCTGTGAAAAGTGATTTTGGCCAGAAGTTGTATTTGACTAAATTGGAAGTTAGCCTGACTACTAAACCTGCAGCTGTTTAGATGAAGAAAAAAGATAACATTCGTATGGTAATATCGAAAGACAATTGATGACATAAGCACACGTGGTACTTGGCCTACATTGTTTAAGATCCTGTTCAGCAGTCATACAGTATATCGCTTTGCTTTCTGTTAGACAAATATCATATTATGAGTTTGTAATTCCATGTAGTTTAAGTGCCAACCAATACACAGCACAGTTGTGGGTTGAGGTGTGAAAGTGAATTAGTACACTTCCCCCACTAGATGTTCACTCATCTGAAAATCTGTTTTCCTTTTACTTATGTAGAAGTAGTCCAATGTCAACATTTTAAAGAAACTAAATTCCACATCTTACCAGTATTGCTTTGGTGTGAAATGTTTTATTTGAGTTTGGCTAATGTTTGTTGGTTGATGTGTGTTTAGCCAGAAGAAAACTGTTGAAGAGAGCCAGACAGGCTAGTTTGGGTGGATTCCGTGGGCCCAAGCAAACAGGCGGAACCAAACCTATTGTCACAGAGATGTGGGATACAGAGGAAGGTAAGTTGCCCCATTTATAATGGATATTTGGGAAGTCTGTTCGGGTGTAGCTAGTTATGTTATTAATGTATTTCAACAATTTGGGCTAGGTTTTCCCAGAATATTTTGTTACTTTGAAATTAAATGTAACTTTTTATACTCTGTTGCTCTGCTGTTTTAGGTCCAAATGAGGAGGACGAGAGACCCTCCCAATCTCCAGGGCCTTCACATGTGACTCGGGAGAGTTCCCCCATGGGGAGTAACGGCCTCTCTCAAGCCCAGTTCATCTCAGCAGCAATGAGAGAGGAAGATGAGGAGGAGGGTGATGAAGAGGAAGACCCAAGGGATCTGCAGCAGCAGCCGTTGCTGACACCGCAGAGTGCTCAGTCTGCTACTGAAGCTGAGTTGGAGGAGAGGAGTGAGCAGCCTGATCTGCCACTAAGCCATAGCAGCCCAGGTGAGGTGGGGCCTGGGAGCCTTCAGACTGCCTCATCCCTACCAAGGCCTGAACCAGAGGCTGACCCATACCTCGACCCTGACCTTGAAGGTGACGGAGAGGAGTCCCATCCCTGCCAGCACTGCGAGCGCCATTTCTCCACCAAACAGGGCCTGGAGCGCCACACACACATCCATGCCACTGCAAACCAGCAAACACACACATTCAAATGCCGCTACTGTGGCAAGTCCTTTGGCTCGCAGGTGGGACGGCGGCGGCACGAGCGTAGGCATGAGAACGGGCCAAAGAACAAAGGTCAAAGGTCTGGCTCACTGGCTGGGACTGCTACTTTACTCAGTCCTCTGGGGCAGGCTGACTGTTCCAGCCCAGACTGTGGCACTGTCTCTGGCCACTATGTTGTCATGGGGTCCCCAGTCCCTGGAGGACTTATGCAAACCCCTCAGGTTGTGAGGAAGGACCCTGCGGCTGAGAGTGACCGGCCCTTTATCGTGGATGAGAATGGTGAGACAAAAGAGCTTCATCCTTGCAAGTACTGTAATAAGGCTTTTGGCACTCACACCAACATGCGCAGACACCAGCGCAGAATTCACGAGCGCCACTTGCTGCCCAAGGGTGTGCGCAGGAAAGGCATGCTGCTGCAGGAGAGCCCATCTCAACAGCAGCAGCAGCGTCTGCCTGAACAGTCTCCCAGTGCCAGCCCACCCCCTGTCTATGTGCCCAGTGCAGACACTGAGGATGAGGGGGACCGAGAGGAGTACATGGTCGACATATCCAATAACATCTCAGAGAATCTCAGCCTGTACATCGACGGCAAGATCCTGTCCACTAGTTCAGTCAGCGGCTGTGAAGTGATCGAAGTGGACTCCAGTTCTGCAGCACTGTTTGGTCTCGATGCAGTGGTCATCAGCCCCAATCAGATCAGTCAGACTTTCAAAGTGGACACCAGGACCTGTGCTGTAAAGCAGGTCTCCAACCTCGGCCAGCCCATGACGAAAAGGAGAACGTCGACACCACCGCTCATGCCCAGTCTTAAAATGGAGTCTGAAACTGGGTCCTCCTCTGCCTCCTCTTCCTCCTCCACATCTTCCTCATCCGCCTTGTTGGTGGAAAGTCTCTTCCCTCAGTCCTCAGACTCATTAGCATTTCAAAAGGAGAAAACAATCTATCTGTCTCCTAAACTCAAACAGCTCCTCCAGACCCAGACAGACGGTCAGAAACCCACCATCGCCCTTTTAGCAGACAGCCACAGATTAGCTCCCCCTCTCTCCGTTGCGTCCCTGCCTGCAGCCTTAGGCAGGTTTAAGAGAAGAACGGCTTCCCCTCCCTCATCTCCACAGCTCAGCCCTGCGCTGAAAGCAGACTGCTGTAAGAGCGAGGCGGGGGTCTCGTCGTACACCCTCAAGGTGCCAAATCTGGAGAGCCTGGGCATGTCCCCTGTCTGGAGTCTGTCCAGCAAGGAGGAGAGGGACACCGTGAGTCCCAGCGGGAAGGACGGGTGCAGCTGGTCTGCCTCTCGGAGCGGAGGGAACTCATGTAATCAGCAGCCCTTGGACCTTTCCAGCGGCATCAGTAAATTGAGTGACGGCTTCAACAAGATGCCCGGGGAGGAAGTGCTGGATTTAAGCATGAGTCGGAAGAGTACAGCGGAGCCAGAGTCCAAGGGAAGTCCAGCTCCGACACAGCCCCCCACCAAGAAGAAGAAGCCCAACACCAGCATGCTAGAGAAGGTGTTGATGAACGAGTACGCTGGCTTAAACCCAGCAGGAGAGGAGGACTCTTGTGCCCTGGGAAGCCCAGATTCTCAGTATACTGCAGGCAGTGGTACAGGCACCGCTTCTCACAGTCCCTCTTCCAATATGCCCTTTGAATCAGCCGATCCCTCTCCCCCCTCTCTAACCCCCGTCACTATGAATCCCTCCTCCCCCTGCGTCTCCAGCCTGACCTCTCCAACGCCACCTCCCCCTGTCCTACCCTCCATGCCCTCACCAGACTGCCCCACTTCTAGCTTTCTCCCTGTCCTCTCCCCTAAAATGTCCCCCAGATCCATTGACCATGGTGAGGACGAGCCAGTTTGCTTATCGAACTCTACCACAGCAGAGACAATGTTAGCTGCAGTAAGTTATGGAGATGAGAAACATGTCACTAAGCCAATAGACCCCACCCACAATACAGATCCCGTTATTGGGGAAGCTATATCAACCCCCTCTACAGAGTCCCCCTCATTATCTGATGCTGTCCCTGTGAGTCTGTCCTCAGCACAATCTAAACCTGGTAGAAGTGAGAACCACAGTTCGGTAGATGTCCAAATTAACCAAGACCTGGAACCGATTATTACTGAGGGACAGGAGAAATCCCAATGCTCTGAACTCCCTGTTTTATCATCCGTAACAGAATCCTCCCTCTCTGCCTCATTGACCTCTCCTGTTGGCATATCAGATAGCCCAGCTCCGTCAGTGGTCTCCCCAGTGTCACTCTCTAGCACTGTGATTAAAGAGGAGCCCCAGCACATGGATCAGCTGGCTGACTTAGGCCTTCCTCCTGGTGGCACAGGGTCTTCACCTCAATCTGCTGCTGCTGAAAAGCCCTCTGAGGAAGAGGAGGTGGAGGAGAGGGTGGAGGAGGAGGGATTGGAGCCAGACCCCTTCAGTAAGAGCTTTGTGTGTAACGTGTGTGAGGATCCCTTCCGCTCCATCAAAGAGCTCAGTCGGCACATCCTGGAGCATGCTGCTGAGTGGCCCTACAGGTGTGAGTTCTGTGTGCAGCTGTTTGGGAACGCCCCGGCCTTGCTGGAGCACCGCACGGCCCTCCACGGCGTGGGACGCATCTTTGTCTGCTCCGTCTGCTCCAAGGAGTTTGCCTTCCTCTGCAACCTCCAGCAGCACCACAAGGACCTGCATCCCAGCCAGCCGTGCACACACACAGCGGTGGAGAGCGGCAAGCTGAGGCCACAGAACTACACAGACCCAGCCAGGGCCAAAGAGGAGAGTAACCCCTCCTCAACCACAGCACCTGAGTCCTCTGCTGAAGCTGCCTCCTTTCAGGGGGTCTCTGATGTGAAGAAAGATGAAAAGCCTGATATTAACGGGAAGCATGAGGAAGCTGGACTAGAGGACCAGACTGAAGAGCTCTACACTACTATAAAGATCATGGCCTCTGAGGGAGGCAAGCCTAAAGGCCCAGATGTACGCCTGGGCATTAATCAACACTACCCCAGTTTCAAGCCACCCCCCTTCCCATACCACAACCGCACGGCTGCAGACTCTATGGCCTCGGCCACCAATTTCACTACCCACAACATCCCACAGACATTCAGCACTGCCATCCGCTGCACCAAGTGTGGCAAGAGCTTTGATAACATGCCCGAGCTGCACAAGCACATACTAGCCTGTGCCAACGCCAGTGATAAGAGGCGGTACACTCCCAAGAAGAACCCCATCCCTCTTAGACAGATAGTGAAGCCCCAGAACGGAGCTCTGTCGCCTGCATCTGCTGCCAACACAGGGCAGAATGCCTTCCGCAGAATGGGCCAACCCAAGAGGCTCAACTTCAACCAAGAGCCACCTGGCAAAACCAAGATGAGTTCCCTCAGTAAGAAGAAGAACCAGCTGGTCCAGAAGGCCATCACTCAGAGGAATAAGACTGCTGCTACTGCTAAGAAGGCCCCAAGCCAGGTTAAAGAGGAGGAGCCGCAGGAGCAGGTCCATGTATGCCCGCACTGCAGCCGGGAGTTCACTTACCCTGCCAGCCTCAGTAAACATATAGCAGTCAGCTGTCCCATGAAACCTATCTCTAAAAAGGCCAAAAAGGGAGCAGCAGCAGCAGAGGCAACACCAGCTGTAGACAAAAACATGAGCCTTCGAAGGAGAACCACAGACTCTGAGATCCAGCAGCCAGAGCTGGCTGAGCCGGTGCCCAAAACCCTGGGCAAAACACGCGCTCGCACCTCTGGACCCGGCTCTGCGGAGGCTGAGGCCCCACCACCGCCAGGTAAAGGAAAGACGGCTGCCACGCAGGTGCGTACCAAAAGGCCAGCCTCTTTCCCAGCTGCCACAGTTTCTCTCAGCATGAAAAGGAAAAAAGGAAAAGTTCAATCGTTACCCCCCACCCCGTTGCCCTCCGAGACTCCCAGTGACTCTGCACCACTGCAGGCAACCCAGACAAAGCAACGCATGGGCAAGGAAATGCCGCCCAAGAAGGTAGCGGAGGTGAAAGTGCCCCCACAGAAGCAGTCTCAGGTGCCGCCAAAGAAAGAAGGGGAACGGTTCTCTCTGAGAGCGAGGGAGCGAGCTGGTGGGCCGGTGACCCGGAGCCTACAGATGGCCAACACTGCAGCTCCCGTGGAGGTGAAAACAGAGGACCTCTCCAGCCAGGGGCCTAAAGAGACCCAGGTAATGTTACTTTCAAACAGGGTCCAGTCTCAGCCTATGTTTATGCCAAGTTGCTACTCATTTTTAAATAATCCTTTACACAATATTCTGACTTACAAAAATACTTTCCACACGACGTGGTACAAGATGTTTATATTAATCAGGTTCTCTGTTGCACTTCAAATTAGAGAAGACATATCACTGTAGTTGATACTTGTTGATATCTTTATGTGTTGTCTTGTGTCTTCCAGGAGTCCTTGCTGAAATGAGCCAGATAGAGCCATATCGATCTGAGGAGAAAGAAGTCCCTGGCTAGGAGGGTGTGACTGTGCTGGCTCACCTCTGAGGAGATCCTCTGGCCTTTCCAAGGCTCTGGCAGACATACAGGAGCATCTGGAGGTGGGCTGGCTCAGTTACAGGACAACATGGACTCTGCTCTCTGCTCCCCACACATCACATCACATGCTGTGTTGGCTGAACAGAAGGAGGGATTCCTCTCTCCATCACTCACTGTGAAATGAGCCTGAGACTTTTAAACACAAAAAAGAAACTATTAACAGACTGTAAATTAGTATATACTGTCTGTCATATATTGTAAGTCATAACATTGACATTGGGGTTCCGTTACGGTTAAAAGCGGATATATTGCAAATGGCAATCATTTATATCAGTTCACAAAACTGGTCTGGTGTTTCTTTCCCTCCATTTTCGGTTTACTTGTTTGGTTGTTAAAATGTTGGAAGATTCAACAGTCTCTTAATGCATGTGCTGAGTATCCAGTATAACTAAACAGAGCCCTGTCCCTCGTCTGTGTCCCATGTTAAGTCTTGCACCTACTTTAATTAATACAAATTAATATGTATATTTGATTTCATGTAATGCTCCGTTGAGAATACATTGTAGAATATCTCTTATAGGTATTTTTTGTTGTTTGTTTTGTTTGGGAAGCCAAGACAAAACTGTAGAAGTGGGTTTGTTCGAAAGGCTGGCTGAAAGAGTGTGTGTATGCGTGCAAATGTGCTGTATGCGTGGCCTGACAACAGTTGACCCCTTCATCTCAAAGTTGAGACGTCTGTTGTCTCTCTGGCATGTTTTCCCCTCCGTCTTCATGTTGCTTATCAGAGCAGTACCAGCAGGGAAACCTGCCACAACTATAACAATGCCGCCTAACACAGTAGGGTTCCCTGAGAAGGGATAGGGAAGATGAGATTTGCTCTTCACGTTGAAAATGTGAGGGGCTAAGGAACACTGCCGCTTATCCAGTTTATTGACATTGTGGATTTCAGGGGCTCACATTTGGATGTGTTATACATAGTTATAAGTAGCCCCCTCTTGTCTGAAAGCACTTCAAAAAGAAAATCTGCCCTACTGTTTTGATTTGATCAGTATGAATCCTTAAAGGCCCAGTGCAGTCAAACATGATTTTCCTGTATTTTCTAGATATTTCCACACTGGGGTTGGAATAATACTGTGAAATTGTGAAAATCATGATGCCCTTTTAGTGTAAGAGCTGTTTGAAAAGACCCCCTCACCCAGACCACTCACTGACAGTCCTAGCTAAATTTTTGCTTGAAATTGCTCTTTGCTAAGAAGCAATTTTTGTTTCTTTTTGACAATTTTAAATTGAAATCAATCACAGTAAGGTACTTAATTGTTACCCAGAAATGATTTGATATGAGGTACAAACGACTGCATTTGGACCTTTTAAATGATTTGGTTTTAAATGTGAAGAATGGGATGTAGACATTTCTATTGCACATGACTGAAACTGGGTTGCCTCAGAAAAATAATTGAAATGTAGTCATTGGAATATTTCCCCTGTAACATTTTCCTGATTAAAGACTCCCTATACGGTAGATTTGCATTTTTTGTATTGTTTTTGAAACGGTCCCGAGACTTGATTTCATTTGTATGATGTTTGAAAATTGGAATGGTGTCTGTAGACGTGGACAGCTGGAAAGCAGTAGCCGCTGTGTTCCAGTATTAAGGATGGCCATGAAAAGTTGCTTCAGTTCTAATGTTCCGTTCCTTGCAGCGGCAAACATGCCACAGTAAAGTCATTGATTGCAGGTTATTTCTGTACCTAAAGTCTTGTGGTTGGGGAGGTAGTGTATCTTCTTTAATGTGATCTATACTGAACAAAAATATAAACGCAACATGTAAAGTGTTGGTTCCATTTTTCATGAGCTGAAATTAAAAATCCCAGAAATGTTCCATATGCACAAAAAGCTTATTTCTCTCAAATGTGTGCACAAATTTGTTTACACCCCGGTTAGTGAGCATTTCTCCTTTGCCAAGATAGCCCATCCACCTGACAGATGTGGCATGTCAAGAAGCTGATTAAACAGCATGACCATTATGCAGGTGCACCTTGTGCTGGGGACAAAATGGCACTCTAAAATGTGCAGTTTTGTCACACAACACAATGCCACAGATGTCTCAAGTTTTGAGGGAGCGTGCAATTGGCATGCTGACAGCAGGAATGTCCACCAGAGCTGTTGCCATAAGCCACCTCCAATGTTGTTTTAGAGAATTGGGCAGTACATCCAACCTACCTCACAACCGCAGACCACGCCAGCCCAGGACCTCCACCTCCGGCTTCTTTACCTGCGGCATCGTCTGAGGAGGGGGAGGGGCGGTGTCGAGGAGTATTTCTGTCTGTAATAAAGCCCTTTTGTGGGGTAAAACTCTTTCTGATTGGCTGTGCCTGGCTACCTAGTGGGTAGACCTGTCTCCCAAGTGGGTGGGCCTATCTCCTCCCAGGCCCACCCATGGTTGCACCCCTGCCCAGTCCTGATCTCCATAGATTAGGGCCTAATGAATTCATTTAAATTGACTGATTTCCTTCTATGAACTGTAACTCAGTAAAATCTTTGAAATTGTTGCGTGTTGTGTTTATATTTTTGTTCAGTGTATATGCAGGCCTATAACATGTTATGACATACTTGGACATAGTGTTCTACTTTGATTATGATTTGTCCCTATCTACACCATGACGTTCTATATAGAGGGATTCTCCCATCTGCTCACCCCACTGAGGAGAGGGAGTACGACTTAAGTGCTTGTCGCATGTTTGTGGAAAAAAGCTGTAATTGAATCATATGTTATAAAGCTAATATATATTTCCGTTGGACATTTTCGTCTTATATGTTTGCCTTCCTGCATCAATATTCTTGAGAATTCTCTTGAGTTAAATTAATGGAGAATCTTCTAATATACACAAAGTGTACAAAACATTAGGAACAACTTCCTAATATTGAGTTGCACCCCCTTTTGCCCTCAGAACAGCCTCAATTCATCGGGCCATGGACTCTACAAGGTGTCAAGCGTTACACCGGGATGCTGGCCCATGTTGACTCTGATGCTTCCCACAGTTGTGTCAAGTTAGCTGGATGTCCTTTGGGTGGTGGACCATTCTTGATAGAACACGGGAAACTGTTGAGCGTGAAAAACCCAGCAGTGTTGCAGTACTTGACACTCAAACCGGTGTGCCTGGCACCTAATACCATACCCCTTACAAAGGCACTGAAATCTTTTGTGTTGCCCATTCACCCTCTGAATGGCACACATACACAATCCATGTCTCAATTGTCTCAAGGCTTAAACATCCTTCTTTAACCTGTCTCCTCCCCTTCATCTACACTGATTGAAGTGGATTTAACAAGTAAAATCAATAAGGTATTATAGCTTTCCCCCGGTCAGTCTATGCCATGGAAAGAGCAGGTGTTCCTAATGTTTTGTACACTCAGTGTATGTTTGAGGATGAATGAACAAAGAAAAATATACCTGTTGACCTCATTATGTTAAACATATAGTTCTAATTTACATATTAAATACTTTTTCAATTTGGCGTCTGTGTGCGTTGCCATGTATGATTGAATGTTTTTGGTTAGGTCCTTTTTAACTAGTTGTGATTCCATTGCAGAGAGTCATCGTACTGTACATTCAGGCATCTGTTTGAGCAAGGTGAGCTCATCTTGATCACCTGGTCCCAGTTTTTTAAGATGTTATCTATCTGGATTTCGGCTATCGGATAGGATTAAATGCATAGAAAAAAATCAGGAGTCCACATTCAAGTCAATTATTTGTCCGTTTTATTCATTCTATTTCTATGCATTTAATCCTATTCCGATAGGAAAAATCCAGATAATTTATGAAAAACTGGGCCATGGTGGTGAGTATTGAGGCCTATTTGGGATGCACAGAGATTTGTCCATCAGTCATTATGCACAGTCTGATTGCAATGTAGTTGATTTCAAACACGCACACTGATACTGATTATATATAGGTTAGACTACAGTATGACAAGAGTATTGATGACACTTTACTTGAGTATGATGGGAGAGAGGTCATCCCAAGTGGAATGTGTCTTCAGAACGTGACTGAATCTGAATGTCTTTCATCTGACCTGAAAACATTACCTGCAATATGACAGGCAGGAGCTTCAATCCTGTATCCTGCATTGTATTGTATCCTGTGGTCCTCTGTAGCTCAATTGGTAGAGCATGGCGCTTGTAACACCAGGGTAGTGGGTTCGATCCCCGGGACCACCCATACGTAAAAATGTATGCACACATGACTGTAAGTCGCTTTGGATAAAAAAGCGTCTGCTAAATGGCATAATATTATTGTGTTCTCGACATGCCAAAGAATAGATATGAATTTGTTCTTTAAAAAACAAAAGACTGAAGCATGATCAGCCCCCCATAGATTAATTATCTTGCAGTGATGCTGAGGCTCTAGTCAATCATCATTATTTATTTTCCCTGTAAAACCAGAATACTACCTGAGGAATTACTGCTGAAATCGGGCTGTGCTCAGAATGCCAAAAGCTGTTTGTTTATTCATTTCCTAGTCTACACTTGACAGAGTACATACATTAATGTGATATTCTGGGTGGTCGAAGAAGCTAGCCTATATTGGCACTGGCAAGTTCTGCCAAACTGAAAAGCTCTCTTCTTTTAGAAAGTTTAGACAGATACTATAATCAAGGTGTATCAAAAGTTATTTTACTTTTCCTAAGTATACACTGAGTGTACAACCTCCCCTTTGCCCTCAGAACAGCCTCAATTCGTTCGCATGGACTCTACAGGGTGTCGAAAGCATTCCACAGGGATGCTGGCCCGTTGACTCCAATGCAGGTTTTCATCAAGGATCTCTGTACTTTGCTCCGTTAATCTTTCCCTCGATCCTGACTAGTCTTCCAGTTCCTGCCTCTGAAAAACATCCCCACAGCATGATGCTGCCACCACCATGCTTCACCGTATGGATTGTGCAAGGTTTCCTCCAGACGTGACGCTTGGCATTCAGGCCAAAGTGTTCAATCTTGGTTTCATCAGACCAGAGAATCTTGTTTCTCATGGTCTGAGAGTCTTTAGGTGCCTTTTGGCAAACTCCAAGCGGGCTATCATGTGCCTTTTACTGAGGAGTGGCTTCCATCTGGCCACTCTACCATAAAGGCTTGATTGGTGGAGTGCTGCAGAGATGGTTGTCCTTCTGTAAGATTCTCCCATGTCCACAGAGGAACTCTGGAGCACTGTCAGAGTGACCATCAGGTTATTGGTCACCTCCCTGACCAAGGCCCTTCTCCCCCGATCACTCAGTTTGGCTGGGTGGCCAGCTCTAGGAAGAGTCTTGCTGGTTCCAAACTTCTTCCATTTAAGAATGATGGAGGCCACTGTGTTCTTGGGGACCTTCAATGCTGCAGAACTTTTTTGGCACCCTTCCCCAGATCTGTGCCTCGACACAATCCTGTCTCGGAGCTCTACGGACAATTCCTTCGACCGCATGGCATGGTTTTTGCTCTGTCAACTGTGGGACATTATAAGCCTCCTCAAATGTCGTTTTAGAGAATTTGGTAGTACGTCTAACCGTCCTCACAACCGCAGACCATGTGTAACCACGCCAGCCCAGAACCTCCCCATCTGGCTTCTTCACCTGCAGGATCGTCTGAGACCAGCCACCCAGAAAGCTGATGAAACTGTGGGTTTGCACAACCGAATAATTTCTGCACAAACTGTCAGAAACCATCTCAGGGAAGCTCATCGGCGGGCACGACGTCCTCACCAGGGTCTTAACCTGACTGCAGTTCGGCGTCGTAACTGATTTCAATGTGCTCTTAACGGATTAATCCCGGTTTCAACTGTACTGGGTAGATGGCAGACAGCGTATATGGCATCGTGTGGGAGAGCGGTTTGCTGATGTCAACGTTGTGAACAGGGTGCAGGCATAAACTACGGACAACGAACACAATTGCATTTTATCGATGGCAATTTGAATGCACAGAGATACTGTGACGAGAACCTGTGGCCTATCGTCCTGCCATTCATCCACCGCCATCACCTCATGTTTCAGCATGATAATGCACGGCCCCATGTCGCAAGGATCTGTACACAATTCCTGGAAGCTGGAAATATCCCAGTTCTTCCAGTGTATTTATCACTGCTCAACATACATTTTTATTAGTACAGTTTGCTTAGTATATTCCAAATGCTGACGGTTGTTTTCAGGTGTAGTCTGATCTTCACAGCTCTTTTTGTGGAGCAGCAGACTGTAACCTTACAGTAGTCAGGTCATTTTATCAGCGATGGAGTGTATTCGTCTGACATGAATCCTGAACCCATTAATTTAGATGTGTAAAGCTTGATGTTGGACATGGGGGTGATTCTCTAGACTCTTCAATCCTGCCTGTCTCTTCCATTATTTCTGCTGTCAGTCATCAGAGAGACTAAACTCATACTGTAGTCGAGAGGGCTTAGATATTATGATTATATTATATTATTATTATATTATCTATTATACTAGATAATACTAGATATGCCACTATCTGTATCTACTATAATATTAAGAATAGCCATTTTATCCTTTACCATTATTGTTCTTGAAGAACATTATATCCTCTATCCAGGAGACATTTAAGCAGTGGCGGCTGGTGAAAAATATTCTCGGTGGGGCTGTGCCATACTTTTTTTTTCCTGTAACCATCGCGATATATTTTAACACAAACTGCAGGACAGCAGTGCTCAGTGAAACATTCAGTAATTATTTAATGCCAATATTAAAAAGTTGAGGCATTCTTACACAAAAACATATTACACAAACCCAAGCCTTTCATTTGCATTTAAAGTGAACTTTTCACCATTGGTAGTAAACAGGCAACGCAACAGGCATGCTGTCAGAACAGAGTGGAAAGTGGACAATAACATGAAATTATTATAAAGTTTATAGGAAATCTTACACTGTATAAAAAGGATGTATAATATAGAAATGGATATCAAGTGGATGAACTCAAACCTTTGACTGGAAGAATAGCATACAGTATTTTATGATCATACTAAATGTGACTAATTGTTAATGTGCTCCAGAACTGCAACAATTAATTGATACAAAACAACATATATACAGTAATATTAGCAAAGACACTATTAAGACTTTCTAGAGTACCATATATAACTGGATTTTTTATGCTAAGGTCAACTATATACAAAGAAACATGCGGCCAGAGCTGCTCTGTGTGTGTGTGTCTGTCATCTTATTTGTACAGGAATTTTGCCCGTCTGTCCTTCTGAGTGGCAAACCTCTCAATGACCCTTTGATTAAAGTCAGGAATGTCCCTGACAAGTTTCTTCTCCATGGAGAGCATGGCCAGAGCGTTCAGGCGATCCTGTGTCATGCTGTTTCTCAGGAAGGTCTTGATCCTTTTCAGTGTAGAGAAGCACCTTTCTGACTCAGCAGTTGTCATGGGTGTGGTGATGAGGATCTTGAGGAGGCTGGCAGTCTCTGTGAAAGTGCTCTGAAGGTTGTTCTCCATGAAGAACTGGTACAGGGGCACTGCACCACTACAAGCCTTGAACTCACTGTTCTCATAGATGAGGGACAGTTCGGTTTTGAGCTTGGCCTTGTTCAACATGGGGTACGCCTCCACGGTTGTTTCAAGCGCTGTATCGGGGAACTTCACACTGTGTTGTGGGAACAACTCTCCGTGCAATAGTGTTGCGCTGATGAGGTGCTGGGTGAAGGAGAACCTCTCTTTGGCATGACTCAGGATGGTATCACATACCTGTAAAAGATACATCATCAGCTTTAATTTGCAATTAAGCTATTTTGATGCAAGTGATCCTGACTGACACATGCCTATGTCCAACTCAAGTATATGATTACCAAGGTGCTGATTGTTCAGGGTTTTGGCTACATACTACCAGGCCTGAAAATAGTTCTAGGGGGAAACACTGACAATTACATCACAACTTACCTCTATAGCCAACCTCTGTTGTTCTCCTGGTCCCAGCATCCTCCGTCGCTTGATGGGCTGTTGCTGCTCGTCAGATGCGCTGTCCCCACACAAAGAGGGAATTGAGGCCCTGGGTCCAAAAAATAAAGTTTAATTTGATAACTTGCAATCAGACTTCTTAACTCACTGTAATTCCCCCTCAACACACAACCAGTGACTTTTTATATATATATATATATATATATATATATATATATATATATATATATATATAGATAGACAGACAGACAGACAGACAGATAGTGTGTATATACACACACACTATGTCTAGTAACTGCTTTTAACCTGTGATGTACATAATTAACTGATGTTATTACGTTTTAAAGCCTTTTTCTATTACATTTGTGAGAGGGATGCAACATCATTTTGTTCTGCTGTGCACTTAGCAATAAAGTTAATCTTCAATAACAACTAGGCCTCTTCTAGAAATTGACCTGGTGGACACCTGAATAATTATTACAAACTGTGTAGTACTTTCCTGCATTATTATCAACGTCTGATTGTGTCTTCTCTTTCCTTTTAAAATACTAAAACAAATATAATTGTGACGGCTCTATGATAATCACTCACTTTGATGACCAGACACATTTAGGCTTTTAAACTGTTGTAAGTGAACTATTCATCTTTCTAACAACATCTTTATCAGCCAATAGTAAATATAGTTATTTACCTGATTGTTAGCATGCTGTCTGTGAACCTCTGGACAAGTGCTTTAATGAAGACAGGGTCGATGTTCCTCTTCTGCAGCTGGCTGAAAAGCATGTCCACATTTGGCATGATCTTGTGGAACAGTGCCAGGAAAAAACAGAAAGCCTCGTCTTCGAGCATCCTCACAAAGCCCCCCGCCTCTCTGACAGTCGGGGCATCAAAGTTCCCAGAGTCTCTGATGGTCTGGAAACACGTTAGGAGGTCATCCCTGTACTCGTACACAGTGTTTACAGCGCGACTGTGGAAGTTCCACCGTGTTGTAGAGGCTCTGGGAGTCTATGCGCAACCACTTCGTCAAGCACGGTGGTTCGCTTGGGAGACCTGGAGAAGAAAGCAGAAAATCCTGCAAGGTCGGAAAAGAAAGTGCCGATCCTGGGGATGCGTGAAGTAGCCTGCTGCATGATGAGGTTCAGCTGATGTGCATAGCAGTGGACGTAGTGCGCATTTTCGTACACATCCACTATTTTACGCTGCACTCCGCCGGTGGCTCCCCTCATCACACTTGCTCCGTCGTAAGCCTGGGCAATAAGTTTGGCCTTTTGTCCATGTGAGAGTATGGTGCTGAGCCTCTCCAGCAGCGCTGTAGCGATGGTGTCGGCGGTTGCGTTCTCGATCAAAATGAACTCGAAAAACGCTCTTGGGACGTTACTTTTAGCATCGATGTAGCGTATCACAAGCACCAACTGGCAGTGGGTGGAAACGTCAGTCGTCTCGTCAGCTTGAATGGCGATAAAATCAGCACTCTTTACTTCCTCCAGGATGTAATCCTTAAGCACTGACAGCATACAGTCCAACAGCTCGTTCTGTATCGTCTTTGACGTGCCCTTAAAAACGGTAGCTGTCTTCAGGTGCTCCTCCAGCACACTGTCGAGGGAGGCAACAAAATCCACTAAGCCCCGGAAAATGCCGGGGTTGTCCGAGGAGTCAGTCTCCTCGTGCCCACGCAAGGCCAACTCAAAAAGCCCCACAGAACTTCACACAATCGATAATTTTGGATAGAATGTGCCTGTTTTTATCCACCTCCTCATTGTGTTTCCTCACCGCAATCCTGTGGCCGTCATCCAGCTGCGTAGCAATGTTCACCCTTCCTAATACAGCTAGCTTTACAGAGTTGTCCATGTGTGCCCTGGTGTTCTCATGTTTCTTTACCTTCTCTGACAGGTGCTTCATATCCCTCACCCGGTACCTGTCCATGCTGAATCTGACCCCGTCGTTTTAAAAAGCAAGCACGGAAAGCAAAATAAAGCATTAGCATCAGTGCACCCAGCTAGCCAAGCCTTCCTGGTGTACCAGCTACGGGAGAAGCCGCGCATATACTGCTTCCCTTTCTCGCTAGCCTGCTGTCTGATTGAGAGGTCAGGTTGATCTGGGCCCAGCTCTTTCACCCGAACTTTCTCTGACAAAGTTCTCCTCTCAAACGGATCTTGGAGGAGAGATTTCACCGAGTTAGGGTTGGGTCTTGGAGGAGTAACGTTTGCGCTCGCCATTGTCGTCTAGTAAAAATGGCGCCACTGGAGCCCGGTCCTTATTTTATCAGGGGCGAGCTTGGGGGCGATAAAATAATCGCCCTCCTTGGATTCGAATTAAAATCGCTGATTAGCTACATTTTATGTCATACATTCATATCTTAAATTAGCAATTGGCTTAACTGCTACGTAGACCCGCCTCCTCGGGGCACTTTCTGTATCGCCCAGAGCTGACGAGGCGTTTGACAGGCAGAGGAAAGGTTGCGAATATGATTTTCTATCATATCTTACACATATTACTGTGTGCATTCCATATTTCAAACACACAAATATTGACATACTGATGTTTTTATTATTATTATTATTATTTTTATTTATTTTTTATTTAATTTTTTTAAATAATTGTATTTAAGGGGGCGGCGCCCTAGCGCCCTCTATCGGCCAGCCGCCACTGCATTTAAGGTGCAGTCTTTCACTGTCTTTTTAGATCTGTATCATCAGACCACATGGACAAGGTAAGTCTCATTCACGTCACATCAGTCCTTATGTCTTTTACTGGCAGATAAAGCAGGGTAGTTTACTGGATGGTAGGCCGTTGCATCGCCATCACTTTGATGCTGCGTGGCCATAAATACGCTTAGAGACAGGTTCTGGCCTGTGTGCGTCTGTGCTGAGATTAGTTGTCCGAGGTCCATCCTCCACACTCTCACACACACATGAATGGCCTATCAAGCCCACTCACCAGACAAGCTGCAAAAGCAGCAATAAACCATACTAGTCACAGGATAATTGGAATGTATTTTGGACTAGAACTTCTCTAATCCATTTGATTCACTGGAAAGGTGTGTGGAGCTTTGAGGTTGATAGTTGAATGAGGAATCTAATGTGGTCCTCTGTAGCTCAGCTGGTAGAGCACGGCGCTTGTAACGCCAAGGTAGTGGGTTCGATCCCCGGGACCACCCATACACAAAAATGTATGCACGCATGACTGTAAGTCGCTTTGGATAAAAGCGTCTGCTAAATGGCTTATTATTATAATGTAATGTGTGACTTTGATTTGAGGGGGTCTTAATTCAGTGGGATGGTGCAACATGTTTTTCTTTCCCCTGGTGCCATGGCAGTATGGTTTATGGTTCCCCCGTGGGCTGGTGTTGTTGTTTATGGGTGCTCTGTGTGGAGAGGAGAGCTGCGCCATGCCCCGGCTGTCAGAAGGAAATATCACTGTGCTCACTCCTGATTGCGGTGTACGGGGCCTCGTCAGATTCATAAAAATGCAATCCCATGCAGCTCTGTACCAGTCAGCCAGGGAGCACTAAATAAATGACGATACAGAGGAAGCAAGCCAATTTAAGAAGTGCATGGACACACACCACAGGAGTCTGCTGAGGGGAGGACGGCTCATAATAATGGCTGAAAGGGAGTGAATGGAATGGCATCAAACACATGGAAACCATTTTTTTTTGTGCATGAGTTGTTTTGATTAGAGTTGTGTTGGAAATCCAGCACTGAGATTATTCTGTAAAATTAAAGTGATTGGGTGCTTATTAAGCAATTGGTTTGTGGGTGCTGTAGTGTTGCTGGATTGCAGGTCTTTCTTTTTTGATTGCTCTGAAGTTGACTAGTTTCCTTTACTTTTCTTTATCGGATGTGGTAAGATTGCCACTAATCAATAATTTGGTTAAAAAATATATATATATATAAAAAAATAATACATTAATAAATAAATAAATAAAAATAAATAGGAGGGAAAGATGAGCTACATAGCTTAAAGTATTTTTTGGTTTACAAATTAATTAGTTAAAAATAAATAATAATAAAATAAAGAAATAATTCACAATAAAGAAATATAAAAGAGTTGTTACAATGGGGAAAAAGGACATCAAAACTATGAAAGTAATTACTCCTGTTGATGTAGTACAAGATAGTAATCCATTAGTTAATGGTATTGCAAGGTTATCTGGAAAATGGAATAAATGTTGGACTGACATTGACAAAAACTGATAAAAGATACAAAAGATAAAAGAGACAGAGGTATAGAGAAAATGGCAAAAGAGGCGAAGGTAACAGATAAACTAATGGCAGAAGTCAATACACCTTTCTCACTTACGGATTCAGCAAAGAGGCCCCCACCTTACGAGGAAAAAGTAGAGTTTAAGGACGTCTATCCTCAGCTTCCAATGATCATTCAGGAGGGTGATTATTGCATCAGAGATGAAGATGAACGAATAATAGAGAGAGGACAAGCAGAAACGACCATAAAGATTAATCCAAACTCC
Source organism: Coregonus clupeaformis (assembly GCF_020615455.1). Taxonomy (NCBI): domain Eukaryota; kingdom Metazoa; phylum Chordata; class Actinopteri; order Salmoniformes; family Salmonidae; genus Coregonus; species Coregonus clupeaformis. The sequence continues at coordinate 12,196,164 of NC_059201.1, read as the reverse complement.
AAAAGTAAGAAGAAAACGACATGTCTGGAAACTAAGGGTAGAGTGAGGTTCAGGAAGATGGAACTTGAAGATGGAGTGATTCAGAAGAGATCATGGGTGGATATGACCCTGTGATCAGACAGAGGTTGGCCAGAGCGGAAAGAAGGGGTGATGGAAGTTGGAAGAAGAAGGATACTGTCACGTTCGTCGGTGAGAGATGTGGACCAAGGCGCAGCGTTGAAGGCGAACATATTTATTTATAGAATGATCACACGATCAAAACAACAAAACGATGACGTGACAGTCAATGGTAATACACAAACCAAATACGAACAAGAAACCACAATGAATGAGTGCCAAACGGCTACCTAAGTATGACTCCCAATCAGAGACAACGAGCTACAGCCGTCTCTGATTGGGAGCCACCCTGGCCAACATAGATCTACAAAACCAGAAAGTGAAACCTAGAACACACATAGACTATACCCACCCTGGCTCAACATATTAGAGTCCCCAGAGCCAGGGCGTGACAGTACCCCCCCCTAAAGGCGCGGACTCCGACCGCGCCCACCAAACACCACAGGGGAGGGACCGGGTGGGCACTCCGCTTAGGCGGCGGATCCGGCTCGGGCCTGATCCCCGCTCCCTCTCCAACCCCCCAAAGTACCCCTGGTCCGGTCTGGCCCCGCTGGCCGGAGCTGGACTGCACACTGGTGGAGCCGGATTGCTCTAGCTCCGGCGTGACGCATCTGACCGGTGCCGGACCAGCCACCGGTGGAACAGGCACGGGCCGTGCCGGACTGACGACGCACACCACTGGCTTGGTGTGGGGAGCAGGAGCGGGCCGAGCCGGGCTGTCGAGCGCACCACCGACTTGGTGCGGGGAGCAGGAACGGGCCGAGCCGGGCTGACGAGCGCTCCACTGACTTGGGGCGGGGAGCAGGAACGGGCCGAGCCGGGCTGACGGGCGCACCACTGACTTGGTGCGGGGAGCAGGAACGGGCCGAGCCGGGCTGACGGCGCACCACTGACTTGGTGCGGGGAGCAGGAACGGGCCGAGCCGGGCTGACGAAGCGCTCCACTGACTTGGGGCGGGAGCAGGAACGGGCCGAGCCGGGCTGACGCGCGCACCACTGACTTGGTGCGCGGGAGCAGGAACGGGCCGAGCCGGGCTGACGAGCGCACCACTGACTTAGTGCGGGGAGCAGGAACGGGCCGAGCCGGGCTGACGAAGCGCTCCACTGACTTGGGGCGGGGAGCAGGAATGGGCCAAGCCGGGCTGACGAGCGCACCACTGACTTGGTGCGGGGAGCAGGAACGGGCCGAGCCGGGCTGACGAGCGCACCACTGACTTGGTGCGGGGAGCAGGAACGGGCCGAGCCGGGCTGACGGCCGCACCACTGACTTGGTGCGGGGAGCAGGAACGGGCCGAGCCGGGCTGACGAGCGCACCACTGACTTGGTGCGGGGAGCAGGAACAGGCCGGACCGTACTGGGGACACACACCACTGGTCCTACGCAGGGATCTGGAATGGGCCGGACCGGACTGGTAACACACCCCAGTACCTCTCGCCGTGCCTCTACACCTTCCACCCCCTCTTCGACCAGTGGCCCCCGTAACCTGGCGGCCTCCTCTGCCAATCCGCTGGGCCGCTCTGCCGCGGTCTCCTGCTGGCCCGTCGTCCACGACGTTAGCCCCTCCCTAAAAATTTTCTGGGCGTCTCTCCTACCCGTGGACCAGGTCTCCATGTCCCTCGCCAGCCTTTCGCCCTTCTGCCACAATGTCAAGCCCTTCTCTTCCTCACTCGGCTTGACCCAGTCGAGGAGGCGAAGGAGATCTGCCAGAGATCTCCCTGGCGATGGCTCCTGGACACGCTGCTTGGTCAAATCTTGGTGGTTTCTTCTGTCACGTTCGTCGGTGAGAGATGTGGACCAAGGCGCAGCGTTGAAGGCGAACATATTTATTTATAGAATGATCACACGATCAAAACAACAAAACGATGACGTGACAGTCAATGGTAATACACAAACCAAATACGAACAAGAAACCACAATGAATGAGTGCCAAACGGCTACCTAAGTATGACTCCCAATCAGAGACAACGAGCTATAGCCGTCTCTGATTGGGAGCCACCCTGGCCAACATAGATCTACAAAACCAGAAAGTGAAACCTAGAACACACATAGACTATACCCACCCTGGCTCAACATATTAGAGTCCCCAGAGCCAGGGCGTGACAGATACAAGAGATCCGATCTCTGATGAAAGTCAAGATGAAGACAGCGATGAAGATTTGGAGATTAAAGGTGTTTCATGTTCAAGAGGATTTTATTCTACAATGACTAGCACAGAAGAAATAGAAAGAGATATGGAAGAAAAAAGGATCCCAAGAATTGGGGAGGAGGTATACATTGCGGTCAAGAAAAGGGAGCACGAGTAAGAAGATGATGTCAGTGATAATTCGAGGACAGAATCTGGAGTATAAGCCTTTGCAGAATACCGATATGTCAGATATACTTGAGAAGCTGCCTACTCTTCAAGATGGAGCAAATCCTTGGATTTCTAAGTTGGAAGGAATTACGGTGGGAACACAGTCTGCCATAGGAGACATTAAGAGACTTTTGGCTAATCTCCTTGGGATTCCAGGTATGGAAGACATTTTTCAGAGAGCTGGAATTAATCGATATGTGGGGACTGCAGTGAATGATCCTGAGTTGTTAGCTGCAAGTAGAAATCGGCTGTGGAGAGCACTAAAAGATAAGTTTCCAACAAATGTGCATCCTGACAACATTCTGATTGACCCACTAGGACAACAAGAAAATCCGAGAGCCTATGTGTCAAGAGTTCATCAAGTGTGGAGAAATATTACTGGAAATGATCCAGATGTGAGTCAAATAGAGCAGTCAATTTTGCGAGCTAAACTGCAGATGGGGCTGCCCTCACCAGTAAGGAGCAAACTGGCAGAGGTGGTTGGACTTGGAAGCATGACAAAAGGTGTCTATACAGATCATATAGCCCATCAAGTGGATCTGTACCGGAAAAAGGAACACAACCAGAAAGAACAGGACCAAGAAACTCTCAGAAAACTCAATCAAATACAACTGGTGGAGAATAAGAAGAAGGAGAAGAAACAGGCTTTGGTTATGCAGAATCAGTGTTCATCAAATCAACAATCACTGCCACAGCTTCAACCGAACCAGGTCCAACCGCAATTGTACCAGCCACCATTAGTGGGATCAGTTGTTTCATATCCACAGCCAGTTTCTGGACAGACACAGAATTGGAGAGGAAGAGGTCGAGAAGGCTTAGGAAGAGGAAGAGGAGGAAGATTTAAGCCATACTTCCAGCAATCTTCAGAAGTGTGTTATAATTGTGGACAGGTTGGTCACTTTTCCCATGAGTGTAATGGGCCAGGAGGAAACACCAGAGGGAATTTCAGAGGAAGATACAGGGGCCAGTCAAGATCATTTGGAGGACCGGTGAACCCTTATAGGGGCCCGGAGCAAGGATTCTAGAGGTGCCCAGAAGATCCGAAATGGGGGTGTCAGCTGGTAGCATTAGGACCGGAAAAAGATCCAACAATTGAGGTGAAAGTAAACAATCGACCATTGGAAGTGATGGCGGATAGCGGAGCTGCTTTCGCCTGTGTTCGGCCTGAAGATGCTACACATCTTCCCATGTCCAATCAACTAATTAGGACAATCGGATTTGAGGGAGTGAAACAGCTGATTCCTCTTACGGAACCAATTGAGCTCTGCTATAAAAATCAGAAAATTACAATACCCATACTGGTATCAGAACATACACCTATTGCATTGTTGGGAAGAGATGCATTGTGTAGATTGAATTGTACAATAAAATGTACGCCAGACGGCTGTCTGGTAGAAGTGCCAAAAGAAAAGGTTTACCAATAGTTGATGACGACAGAGATGGATTTTTCTTCAGTATTTTGGATTGGAAATCTCAGTGCAGATTTTTTGAAGCAGGCTAAGATATGGGAGAATTTCATTGTGGCAAACATGCCAGATGCGAGGCTTCCGGAATATCCATTTCATTGTACGCTCAAGTATTTCAAGAATGCTGCCCAATCGAACTCAGAGGAATGGTTGAGTCATCAACCAAAGAAAGTTCAACTCAGCTCATGTTGCATAATTTTAGGACCACAAGGAGCAGCTATGAAGATAAACACAGACGATTATCTGGATAAAGAATTTGAGATTGAGAAGAGTGTGCCACGTGTGACCTTGTTGGTATCTGAAGACTATGAGCAGAAGCATATAGGAGAAATGATGACAGAAGCAGAGAAAGCTGTTTTCGTACCAATGAAAGAGAATTTGGCGATTTGGAAGAGTGAACATCAGCGATTTCTCAAAATCATGATTTCGGCTCAAGGACAAGGACAGCCACAAGCTGTACGGATGACACATGAATTTATTTGCAGTGCGAAGATGGATTCAGACCCTATGAAAGAGGAGATGTTGCAACAAGTTCCAGAAGGTTTGTGGTCTCAACACAGTGCCGATATTGGACTTGTGAAATCAGCCCAACCGGTGAAAGTTGAACTTCGACCAGGAGCCAGACCTCCTTGGAAGAATCAGTATCCATTGAAAGATGAAGCAATCCAAGGGATCGAACCACAAATTGAAGGACTTTCGAAAGCAGGTGTTTTGAGGACAACAAAAAATCCTCAGAGTAACATGCCTTTGTTGCCTGTGAAGAAACCCGATGAAACGTATCGTGTGGTTCATGATTTGAGAGCGGTGAATGAGGTAGTGACTGATTTTCCAGCAGAAGTGCCAGACCCGCATACCTTGTTAGCCCAAATTCCTCCTGATGCGACACATTTCACAGTGTTAGATTTATGTGGTGCATTTTTTAATGTTCCACTTAGTGTAGAAAGTCTGAGTTTATTTGGGTTCACATATAAGGGACAGTTCTATGAGTACAGTAGATTGTCACAGGGGTACAAGCATAGCCCTCACATTTTCAATAAAGTACTGAAGGAAGATTTGGTAGGGATAGATCAGATATTGCAAAGCACTGTCATTCAGTACGTGGATGATATAATTATCTGCTCACAGAATGAGGAAACATGTCATAAAGACTCAATTAAATTGCTACAGGTATTGGCAGAAAAGGGGCATAAGGTTTCACAGAAAAAGTTGCAATATTGCCAGGAGAAGGTTGTTTATTTGGGTCAGAAAATAACGCATGGACACAGAAGCATTTCGGACAGTCAATTGGAAGCTATTCGTAAGGCTCCGAAGCCTAGAACTGTCAGAGAGATGATGACATTTCTTGGTATTGCTGGTTATTTTTCAGCTTGGGTTGAGAGCTATGCTAGTTTGACGGGACCTTTGAGAGCTATAGTTAAAAATACTGGGAGTGGTCAACTCCATAGCAATCTTTCCTGGACACAAGAAGGCCTTGTGGCATTTGAAACGATCAAACAGAGGTTACAGGAGGCACCTGCACTCACACTACCAGACTACTCTAAGAATTTCTTGCTATATGTGTCTACTTCTACTGGAGGTAAATATGCATGTGCAGTTCTTTGTCAGCCGACAGGTACAGGGACGAATCCTCAACCTATTTCCTACTACTCTACTGCCTATTCAGAAGTAGAACTAGGGCTACCACTGTGCTACAGAGCAATGGTGGGAGTATATTCAATGTATGACAAAGCATCATCTGTTACGATGGATTACCCAGTAACAATTCTTACCCATCATAGTCTCAGAAATCTTCTGAACTATGGAAAATATACATTGACTATGATAGGCTCAGAGACTATCATAGGCTCTTAGAGCAGGAAGATGTCACCCTAGTGAGGTGTGATACGGTGAATCCAGCCGAGAACTTGCCAACTTCAGAGGATGGTGAGCCACATGATTGTGTTCAAGAAGCAGAGAAATACTTGAGGATTAGATCAGATTTGCAAGCCTTTCCATTACGTGAGGCAGACCTGGAGTATTGGACTGATGGGTCTTGTTATCGTGTGGGAGATAAATTGTGTGCTGGCTATGCAGTAGTTAAAGCCCAAGGAACTGGATTTGTTGTTGAAAAGGCTGAAGTAATACCACAGCCTGCGTCCGCACAACTTGCTGAACTTGTGGGGCTAACAGAAGCGTGTTTGTTAGCAGAAGGAAAGCGAGTGACAATATATACTGATTCTGCATATCCACATAGTGTATGTCATTTGTTTGGAGCAGTGTGGAAAGGTCAAGGGTTTAAGAAAACGGATGGTTCTCTGATACAACATCATGCGCAAATAATGAAATTGTTGCATGCTATGATGAAGCCTAAAGAGATAGCGATAGCTAAGTGTGCAGCCCATAAAACAGATGTGTCAAAAGTCACACAAGGGAACAAAGCTGCTGATGAAGCTGCAAAAGCCGTCACAGGAGCGGACAAATTGGGCAAGGTTTTTCTGGTCACTCATGGTGTGGACTTGGAAGACAAAATTAAGCTTAAGGATGTGATTTTGATGCAGGAAGCTGCTTCTACGATTGACAAACAGTTATGGCTAGACCGAGGTGCCGTCAAAGATGCTACTGGTCTTTGGAGAAACCATGAGGGGTTGATAGTAGCGCCTCTAGACCTATTAGGCCTGATGATTCAGGAAGCACATGGGTTAGCTCATGTTGCAAGGGGGAAGGTTAGGAGAAAGATCACAAAGGAGTATGGTTTTTGAGCACCATATTTGCTTGAACAGGTTGACTATGTCATAGGCAGGTGCACAATCTGTCTGAAAATGTTCGCAAGGGTGTGACTGTTCTTCCTGGTCACATTCCTACACCGAGAGGTCCTATGCGTGAGTTGGTTATCGACTTTGTTGTTATGATAAAACCAGTTGAAGGGAAAATATATATGCTGGTGGTTGTGGATAGATTTTCACTATGGCCGGAGGCCAGTCCAACCAAGCGAAAAGACGCTCAATCGGTTGCCAAGTTCTTGTGTAAAGAAGTCATAAGCAGGTGGGGACTTCCTGATCGAATATCCTCAGATAATGGGAAAGAATTTGTGGATAAATCAGTGAAATTGATGTTGAAAAAATTGGGAATTAAGCAACGTCTTGGAGCAGTTCATCACCCACAAAGTCAAGGGATTTGTGAAAAAATTAACGGTGTTTTGAAAAATCGCATTGTCAAAACAGGAGAAGCTGGTGATTCGGTTAGACAAAGTAGCCCCAGACCAGTTAGGAAAAAAGTCAGACCAAAACGTTGCGAAAACTAGGGTTGAAGTAACTCTAGGAAAGTCAGCTCAGCTTCCATGTCAGTGTACGAGAGAGAAAAGTGGTGAAGGGAAATTTTGAGTTCAGTGGGAAGATAGCTATGGCAGGAGTTTAGATCTGTTAGGAGCAGTTGCATTGAGAAAGTATGCGTTGCTGAATGATAAAAGAAGACTGAAAATGGAGGGTGATTGCAGTCTCTATGTGTACAATTCCCAGCAGGAGGATCAAGGTGATTATAAATGTATTTTTTATAATCCACAGTTTGAAAGTGAGGGATTAGAGTCAGGACTGAGAGTTAATGTAGTGACACTAGTGGTGATAGATGGAAATACAAGTAAAGAGCTCCAAGCTGTAGGGATAATAGATGAATCAACAACAATGACATCAACACTTCAGCCTAATACAACAACAATGAGAAGCAATTCAACTCTTTTAACGTTGACAGTTATTAAAGCTATAAATGTATCACATTTGATTACAATGGCGCCTCAGAAAATCGCTCCAACACCAATTTTAGAAAAGACTGTGATTAGGGTTAGGATGGGTGGTACAGCTCATCTTCCTTGTAGATGTGAGAGAAGGAGTGGGGGTGGTGACATTCCTCCCACGTGGAGAGATAATTATGGAGAAGAAGTGTTGTTATCAGGACCAGAGGTAGAAGCTGTGCCCCCTAGTCAAAGGAAATATATTTTGTACAACGATATGAAGTGGAAGAGGGTTATGAGTGATTGCTCACTTCTTTTGCGTAATGTTACATGGGAAGATCAGGGAGAATATACTTGTACTTATTTAGAGCCAGCGTTCAAATTTGTTCCGTTTAAGAATTACTGGTTAGAAGGCTATGTAACTCGTAAGGTGACGCTTATGATGAAAGATTTAAAGTCTGTTGAAGTTTCCACAGTCACCAAAGGAGTTCAGGAGCAGTATATTACAGTAGTCACTCCAAGAGTAAATAATACACAGAGGATATCTGCCACTTTGCCCTTGGAAATAATTAAGAGTGTTAATACATCAACTAAAGCCACTATTTTAACAGTAACTTTGAAAGAGATGAATGTTACGACGGCGATAACAAATTTCGGGAATGTGACACAGACACCAACAACAACTTTTCTGAAATTAAAGGATGTAGTAAATGAGACTCAAAAGTCTATGATACAGATGGAGATTGGTGTAAATGGTAGTAAAGACAGTGTTGAAATAGGAGAGCAGATGGTAGCAGAGAATGATGAAGATTCATCTGAAATAGTGCAGAATTCTATCCCGGAGGTACAGGATGAGTTCTTTAATTTTGATGGAACACCAGAAGATATATCTGATCAATAACGCTCGTTAGGGAAGAGAGAAACTAAATGGAAGGCATATGGACTTGATTCTTCTGTTTTGCAAATTAAAGATGGATGGGCAGGTAGGAATCTATGGTTCCTGCAGTTAACTCATTCTGTAAGATCAGTGAGGAATCTGGAGGGTCCATGTCTGTTGAGAATTCCAGCACCAGGCACATGGGGTTCAATCTTAGAGACGGTGGCTCAACCTCTATCAATTGCGTGTCAATCTTATGCTTTATCATGGCTGTTGTATCAGCAACAATCATTAACAGATATAATGATGTCGTTGTCGAAGCACTTGTTTAGGCCTAGGTTTAATTGTTCTTGGTTAAATGAATTACCCTATGTGAATTTGTTAGATCGGAAGGAAAATAAGTTAACAGCGATTCCTGAAGCACTGGAGGTAAAACCCGTGAGGGCTAAAAGCTGTTTTTGTTCAAATAAAACATATGATGGACCGGGTATGTTTATGGGAATATCAGATTGTGATGATTATATGATGACTTTGGGTATGCATGAACGTAAGGTTAGTGATGAGATATATAAAGTAACTTTTTCTGTTCCATTTAGTAAGAAGAGCAGGACTTTGATGGTAAAATATCAGCTTTTGCCTGGCAATGTGACTATAGGGAATTTTCGAGATATTTGGTGGGTTTGTGGTGATAAAGCCTATATATTCTTACCCTATGGATGGACAGGATGTTGTTACATGTCGATGTTGAAGCTTCCATATGAGGTTTATACCATTCAAAAGGGGGAAGCACCAGACACAGCTCAATCTGATTCTAGGTCTGGAAATAGGGTGAAAAGGGAAATGGCGCAATTTCATAATCTGGAATCCTACCATTGGAGGATAAGTCTAGGAGAGAAGTGGGGACTTGAACTTTTTCCATGGTATGGTGTAACATTTTTGGCAGATCACATTGATAATATTACCTATACTTTGCAGGGTTTTGCAAACGAAACGATACGAGGGTTTAACCTTCTGTCAAATACTCAAAGTCACAGACTGACGCTGTTGAAACATGACAAGGCTCTTGACTATATTTTAGCCAAACAGGGTGGCTTATGTGTGGCTATGAACTTGACGGGGGACGATTGTTGTACTTTGATCCCCGATAGTTCCGATAATATCACTGGTGTTATAGATGCATTGAAGAGTATAAGGGATGCGTTTGGTCAATCTGAAGGAGCTGGATGGTCAGCGAAGGCTTGGTTGCAAGATCAGTTAGGCCCAGTGGGAGCAGTGATAATTCAGATTTTAGTAGCGGCCCTTGTAGTGCTGTGTGTGATGTTTTGCTTTTGTGCTTTGTTATTGACTTTTGCGAAGGCTATGATATTGAGATGGGTTGGAGTTGTGATGCCTGGAGAAAACACTCAGATGCCGTTGTTAACTGTTACTGATTTAGATGGAGGTGAACAAGTGGGACTGGATGGAGTATTGATGGATAGATATCCATTTTGAATATCTGATTGTGTGATCATTTTTCACATTTCTTTACATATTATTGTGATATTTTGTATTTTCTTATGAATCAAAGGGGGGAAATGTGATTCATTTTATATATCATTTTATATATCATTTTTATATTATTGTTGATATTGATGTTTTAATTTGCATGTGTTGCTTTGCAGAAGACACTGGTTGGTGTTTTCTTTTCTTCCAGAAGCATATGGGGGAATGTGTAGAGTGGGATTCAAATACTCAAACATGGACAATATGAATGGACTGGAGGAAGTTGAACAAGGACGGTGTGGAAATGTTCAGATTCCATCATCGACGTTGCATTGAAAGTCGACACTGCTGAGGAGGTGCAGTGCAGGGGACTACATTTCAGTGTCTGCAATGATTTATATACATATTTGCATGTGTAATACATAATTTGTGTCATATTCTTTCTGTATACATTTTTTGAAGAATGATGTTTTCTGTTGTTGGGTACATTTGGGGACCTCAGATGTTTTTGTTTTTTTCATGGATGCTTAGGGATATCGGGTCTAGGCAGGGACAGAGAGAATCCACAGGAGGGTCCGATGGGTCGACCAGCCTGAATGTGGACATTTATGATTGTATTTTGTTTTCTGAGGTTTTCATGTGTATTCAATTGCATCATAGCTTAAAATGTATTGATAAAGATTTATAAATTGATCTGGAGTACTTAGGTGGTCGCCTGGGGCAGAGGGGCCGTGAGAGAATTTTCCTGTCTTGATTGATTGATGGATATTTGGAATGAAAGCTGCCAGACAGGTTTTTCGCTCTCACACTCCATAAAAATGTGTTTACACTCCATAAAAATTTGTTTACACTCCATGAAAATGTGTCTACATAAAAATGTGTTTACTCTCCATACATTTTGTTTTATTGCTAAAGTTACTCAAGAAGCCTGATGTAATAAAAATTGATATTTGTCATAATCCTATTCTTTTTGTTTTCGAGACTTAATTAGTCTCGAAGGGGGGAAATATGTAGTATCTGAACAGTTTATAATTTTGGCTGACGTTTGCAAATGGTGTGTTAGATTAACTTTACTCTGCCTTGCTGAAACATCTGGAAAGCATTACTATAGGGGCCCCCTGAAACAGAGGAGACTTGAATATGTGGAAGCCAGGGATTGGTCTATTCAAAACACCCATCTTATGTTACATAGGATATATACCAGGTTTTCAACAAAGGACGGGGAGAATAATCATATTTGAGATTGGGTTAGTTGCTCTCCAGATTCTGCAGAAATCTGTAAATTGACGCTGAAATCTTTTGATAAAATAAACCTTTATAATCAAAGTACAGTGTCAGCAGATTTCTTATCAACACAGCATATCAGCATCGTTGTTCGGCCACCACACAAACCTTAGTCTGGCTTTTTTATGGCGGTTTTGGAGCAGTGGCTTCTTCCTTGCTGAGCGGCCTTTCAGGTTATGTCGATATAGGACTCATTTTAATGTGGATATAGATACGTTTGTACCTGTTTGTCACGGTTTCGGCCGAGACTGCTCCTCCTCCTGGTTCGGGCAGGCTTCGGCGTTCGCCGTCCCCGGAGTACTAGCTGCCACCGTTGTATGTTTCGTGGTGTGATTGCTTTAGTCTGTCTTGTACACCTGTGTCTGTTTGTGTTCTGATTACGTGTCCTATAAGTTCCCTGTTTTGTATTAGTTAGATTGTGTGTTGTTGTTTGCCTGTCGTGCGGAGCTGCGTGTTTTCGCTCTGTTAGTTTTGTTTATTGTTTTACGCATGTTGCGTAATTCCCTCGCCTCCGTTTGTTTTCGAGGTCGTGTATTGTTTTGTTGCACTTTGGACTAGTAAAGTCTTTTTGGACGAATCCTCTGTGTCCTGCGCCTGACTCCTCCACCACATCCACATCGGTACTTTTGACAGAACAACACACCAACTATGGAGTCAGCAGGAGCAGCGGCGGCACCCAAGTCGCTGGAAGAGCGGATCAGCTATCAAGACACCATGATCCGGCAACTTGGGGCCGCCATGGACGAGGTGTCCAACACTCTGCGCCGGTTGGTGACTGGAGAGGTGCCTACGCCTTCTTACTCCATCCCATCACCAACGGCCAGTCCTCCTCTCTCAGCACCGGAACCCAGTGGCATTCGGCTCTCGCTCCCGAGGGCATATGACGGTTCTGCAGCCGGGTGTCAGGGGTTCCTCCTGCAGGTGGAACTCTACCTGGCTACCATACACCCAGCGCCCTCGGGATACGAGTGCGTCTCCGCCCTCATCTCCTGTCTATCCGACAAGGCGTTGGAGTGGGCCAACGCCGAATGGAGGGGAATAGACGCCGCTACCATCACCTACGCGGAGTTCTCCCGCCGCTTCAGGGCTGTCTTCGATCACCCACCTGAAGGGAAAGTGGCGGGGAGCGTCTGTTCCACCTCCGACAGGGGAAGAGGAGCGCACAGGAGTTCGCACTGGAGTTCCGGACGCTAGCGGCGGATGCGGGGGTGGAATGAGAGGGCCCTCATCGACCATTACCGGTGCAGCCTACGAGAGGACGTTCGTCGTGAGCTGGCCTGCAGGGACACCAACCTATCATTCGACCAGTTGGTGGACATCTCCATACGTCTCGACACCCTGCTGGCTACCCGCGGACGTCCCCGAGTGGGGGCCGACCATTCCACCCTCCAGCACCTCCGAGCCGATTCCCATGGAGCTCGGGGGTGCTGGCGCTAGAGAGAGGAGGAGAGAGAACCCGAGGGGGGCCACCCCCTGCACCAACTGTGGCCGTGGAGGACACACCACGGCCAGGTGCTGGGAAGGGTCTCCTGGGAGAGGGGACAACAGGTCACGCACTGGGGAGTCATTTCAGGTGAGTAGGCGCCCCACTTACCCAGAGCTTTCTGTTGGTCACATGAGTATTCCTGTGAGATTTCCACAGGTGGCACCTCATTCCCAGCATAAGGCGCTAGTAGATTCAGGCGCAGCTGGGAATTTTATTGATCGGGCATTTTGTTATAGGTTTGGAATTCCCCTTCGGCGGTAGAAGCCCCCTTTCCTGTCCACGCCTTAGACAGCCGGCCGTTGGGGTCGGGGCTGATCAGAGAAGTCACAGCACCACTTACTATGACGACGCAGGGGGTCATGAGGAGATCATTCAGTTTTATCTGATTGACTCTCCTGCGTACCCCGTGGTGTTGGGGCTTCCCTGGTTAAGCACCCATGATCCTACCATTGCGTGGCAACAGAGGGCTCTTATGGAGTGGTCTGCCCAGTGTGTAGGGAGATGTCTAGGTGTTTCCTTAGGGCGACCTCGGTTGAGAGTCCGAACCAAGTGCCCGCAATGCGCATTCCCCCTGAGTATGAAGACTTAGCACTCGTGTTCAGCAAGACGAGGGCAACACGGCTACCACCTCATAGACAGGGGGACTGTGCGATAAATCTCCAAACAGGAGCGGCTCTTCCGCGGAGCCGTGTGTATCCCCTGTCTCAAGAGGAGACAGCGGCTATGGAGACTTACATAGCCGAGTCCTTGGCACAGGGATACATACGGTCCTCCACTTCCCCGGTTTCCTCAAGTTTCTTCTTTGTGAAGAAGAATGCCCTGTCGGTACTTTTGACACTGTTTCCTCCAGCATCTTCACAAGGTCCTTTGCTGTTGTTCTGGGATTGATTTGCACTTTTCGCACCAAAGTACGTTCATCTCTATGAGACAGAACGCGTCTCCTTCCTGAGCGGTATGACAGCTGTGTGGTCCCATGGTGTTTATACTTGCGTACTATTGTTTGTACAGATGAATGTGGTACCTTCAGGTGTTTCGAAATTTCTCCCAAGGATGAACCAGACTTGTGGAGGTCTACACATTTCTTTTTGAGGTCTTGGCTGATTTCTTTTGATTTTCCAATGATGTCAAACAAAGAGTCACTGAGTTTGAAGGTAGGCCTTGAAATACATCCACAGGTACACCTCCAATTGACTCAAATGATACACGGGGCCCGTGTAGCTCAGTTGGTAGTGCATGGCGCTTGCAACGCCAGGATTGTGGGTTCGTTTCCCACAGGGGGCCAGTATGAAAATGTATACACTCACTAACTGTAAGTCGCTCTGGATAAGAGCGTCTGCTAAATGACTAAAATGTCATTAGCCTATCAGAAGCTTTTAAAGCCATGACATCATTTTCTGGAATTTTCCAAGCTGTTTAAAGGCACAGTCAACTTAGTTTATGTAAACTTATGACCCACTGGAATTGTGATACAGTGAATAATAAATGAAATAATCTGTATATAAACAGTTGTTGGAAAAATTACTTGTGTCATGATCAAAGTAGATGTCCTAACCGACTTGCCAAAACTATCGTTTGTTAACAAGAGATTTGTGGAGTGGTTGAAAAACAAGTTTTAATGACTCCAACCTAAGTGTATGTAAACTTCCGACTTCAACTGTATATAGTACCATTATTGTCACGATCGTCGTAAAGGAGAGTAGACCAAGGCGCAGCGTGTGAAATGAACATGACTTTATTATATTAAAGTATCTAAATAACAAACAAAACACGACTCGTGAAGTCCACGGTTACACTGACCGCATAAGGAACAAAAACCCACAACCCCAAGGTGAAAACAGACAGTATAAATATGGCTCCCAATCAGAGACAACGAGCCAACAGCTGACACTCGTTACCTCTGATTGGGAGTCACTCCTTCAAACAAAGAAATACAACCCAACAGAAATACCAACATAGAAATACACCCAATGAATGAACACACCCTGGCTCAACATACAGAGTCCCGGAGCCAGAGCGTGACAGTACCCCCCCCCTAAAGGCGCGGACTGCGACCGCGCCTCAATACGGGCTAAACAAGGGAGGGCTGGGCGGGCATACCTCCTCGGCGGTGGCTCTGGCTCCGGCCTTGATCCCCACCTCCTCTCCAACCCCCCAAAGTACCCCTGGTCCTGTCTAGCCCCGCTGGCCGGAGCCGGACTGACGACACGCGCCCCTGGCTTTGTGCGTGGAGGACGAACGGGCCTTACCAGGCTGACGACGCGCACCACTGCCTTGGCGCGGGGGAGCAGGAATGGGCCGGACCGGGCTGACGAGGCGCACCCCTGACTTGGTGCGGAGAGCGGGACCGGGCCGGACAGGGCTGGCCAAACGCACCACAGACTTGGTGCGGGGAGCAGGAATGGGCCGGACAGGGCTGACGACACGCACCACAGACTTGGTGCGGGGAGCAGGAACGGGCCGGACAGGGCTGACGAAACGCACCACAGACTTGGTGCGGGGAGCAGGAACGGGCCGGACAGGGCTGGCCGAAACGCACCACAGACTTGGTGCGGGGAGCAGGACTGGGCCGGACAGGGCTGACGAAACGCACCACAGACTTGGTGCGGGGAGCAGGAACGGGCCGGACTGGGCTGTCGACGCACACCGTAGACTTGGTGCGTGGAGCAGGAACAGGCCGGGCAGGGCTGTCGACGCACACCGTAGACTTGGTGCGGGGAGCAGGACTGGGCTGGACAGGGCTGTCGACGCACACCGGAGACTTGGTGCGTAGAGCAGGAACAGGCCGGGCAGGGCTGTCGACGCACACCGGAGACTTGGTGCGTAGAGCAGGAACAGGCCGGGCAGGGCTGTCGACGCACACCGTGGACTTGGTGCGTGGAGCAGGAACAGGCCGGGCAGGGCTGTCGACGCACACCGGAGACTTGGTGGGTAGAGCAGGAACAGGCCGGGCAGGGCTGTCGACGCACACCGTGGACTTGGTGCGTGGAGCAGGGACAGGCACCTTGGTGCGTGGAGCAGGAACAGGCCGGGCCGGGCTATGGAGACGGATAGGAGACCTGGAGTGAAGAGCTGCCACAACCCGTCCTGGCTGAATACCTACCTTCACACATTCTGTGTGAGGCATCAGCACAGGACGTACAGGGCTGTGTACCCGTACTGGCATAACAGCACGCGACACTGGCGCAGGATATCCGGGACCGAGGAGAGGCACTGGAGGCCGCGAGCGCTGATCCGGCACACTCCGTCCTGGCTGCATGCCCACCTTCGCACAACACGTGCGGGGTGCTCGCACAGGACGTACAGGACTGTGCCGGACCACTCGCGGCACAGTGCGCATCTCCGCACTCCGCGGAACCTGCCCAGTCTCATGCTGCCATGCCTGAGTACGGGGAGTTGGCTCTGCTCTCCATCCAGGCTCCGCCAACCTGCCTTCTGGCCCAGTCGCCCATGCCGTGTGCCCCCCCCTAAAAAATCCTTGGGGGTGCCTCTCGTCCGTCCGACGATGGCACTGCTGACGCCGCTGCTCCTCTCCTGCCTGGGTCTCCCCCTTCATAGCCCTCCGGTACCGGACGGCCTCCTCCTCGGTGATCTGCCCCCAACCGAGGAGGACATCCACTCAGAGTCACCTCCTGCGTGTGTTCCTGGACACGCTGCTTGGTCGTTGTATGGTGGGTTTTTCTGTCACGATCGTCGTAAAGGAGAGTAGACCAAGGCGCAGCGTGTGAAATGAACATGACTTTATTATATTAAAGTATCTAAATAACAAACAAAACACGACTCGTGAAGTCCACGGTTACACTGACCGCATAAGGAACAAAAACCCACAACCCCAAGGTGAAAACAGACAGTATAAATATGGCTCCCAATCAGAGACAACGAGCCAACAGCTGACACTCGTTACCTCTGATTGGGAGTCACTCCTTCAAACAAAGAAATACAACCCAACAGAAATACCAACATAGAAATACACCCAATGAATGAACACACCCTGGCTCAACATACAGAGTCCCGGAGCCAGAGCGTGACAATTATATACAGTACCATGCATATTCTGAATTACCAGATGCACATAACACCACGAGACCACAGTATTCATCATTTGTGAATCTAGATTGGAACATATCCTATTCCTGAAGGGGTGCAGTTTCTGCGGTTCTGTAAGCCCCATTGCTCTGTAACCCTCATTGTTCCAAACACTCAGCTCATCCTAAAGCCTGAGGAGTATAGTAATCTGTCTTCTCTGTAGAATGTGTCAGAGAGCTCTGTGGGAGGGGTATGACTGCTGCTGCGCACACATCACAGCACACAGCCTTCTGTGTCCTAAAAAAGCATTCCAAGTCCTGACTTCCTGTTCAAAGAGAATGGCATTAATAAGAATATACCGTTCTCCCTTATATCACAGCACACGGACCAAGAAGGCCGTTTTCTAATGTTGAATTGTACCTTTCATGGTCAAAAATACACATTGATTTCATTGTATATCCCACCAGGGACAAATCTGGTGTTTTTAGATAGAATTAAAGCTATATTAGATCAAATCCAGGCAGGAACTATTATTTTAGCAGGTGACATAAATCATACATTCAATAAGATTGACAGGCAAATTCAAGGAACCTCCAAAGAGGCTGAAAAATGTAATCTCTACAAATAATTTACAAGATACCTGGCGATTACAATTCCCAACTACAAAAGACTACTCCTTTTCTTCTCAAAGTAAGAAAAGCTATTCAAGAATTGACTACATTTTTATTTCCAAAAATGCTCTGATATGAAGAATGAACAGAGTGCATCTTCAAGACCCTAAATGTATTAAATACGTAAATAAAAAAAATAAAAACCTTTACCATTACAAATGTAGACATAGAGGACAGAGAAAAGCTATCCGCCGACATAATTTGGGTTGCTTTTAAGGTGTACATTAGGGGAATGACAATCTCATACTCTGCAAAAGTTAAATCTGAGTTAGAAATTTAAATTAAATAAAAATAAATCACTATTTTAGAAAAAGCCCATAAAAAATCTTGAAAGAAGAAGAAGAAAATACATTTCTGAACTTAAGCAGGAACAAATACAGGTTAAACTCAAAGAATACTATTTAATGGCAAATAAACCTGGTAAACATCTCGTAGCCCTGACAAAGCAAATACACGCCAAACCAGTTATAATTTAAAAAGATAAAGATACAAATGCGTTAATTACAAACAACAACGCGATTAATGAAAATTTTAAAAGCTTCTATGAAAATCTATATAAATCAGAATTAAACAACAGTTGGACTGATCCTACAGCCTTCTTAAACTCAACAACCCTGAAGCAATTATCAGCAGACAAAAAATAATCACTAAAACAGAGGAATGTATGGCTTTCCCATAGAATTCTATTTAACATTTTGGGGCAAAGTATCGACCCTATTTACACAAATGACAACACATACTGTATGTCACGCAATTCCATGCTTTCTAGTTCCATGTATCAAACAGTTATTTCAGTTATATTAAAACTAGGAAAATCTGGAGGGGGGGCAATAGGAAAAATATAAATAAAAACTCATGATCTACAGCTTTCTCCTTTAAGTTGACTACAAAAAGTATAACATACTAAGGATGCTTAATAAGTGACAACAAACACCAAATATATAAAGATAACTTTATCACATTACTCAACAATATGAAAGCAGATCTAATTAGATGGAACTATCTTCCAATAAATCTTATAGGTAGAATAAACCTCTTCACAATGGCATTGCTCCCAAAGTTTTTATATTTATTCTCGGTAATACCAATTACCCCACCAAAGACATTCTTTAAAAAAGTATACTCGGTCATAACAGACTTTATATGGGCAAATAAAACTCATAGAATAAAAAGGAACGTTTTAAACCTTCCTAAGTCAGAGGGTGGTTTTAACCTTCCAGACTTGGAATTGTATCAACTTGCCACCCAGGACTTCACCACCCAGGGCTTTTATACCACCCAGGGCTCATCCCCAGGATCTTTAAGGTGTCTATTTTCTAAAGATAAAGCTAAGAACATGAACATCTTCATAGTTAAGAACACTATAACAATAATATTTAGTTTTCCATGTGGACCATTTATCTGTGAATTCTGAAAAGCTATCCAAGGATTGTTCCATAGGGTTGTGTTTTTAGGGAGTGAAATTGGTTCTAAAACATGGAACAATCCTTGGATAGCTTTTCAGAATTCACAGATAAATTGGTCCACATGGAAAACTAAAGGCATAGAAACCATAAATGACTTGGTAATAGGAAATAAATGTATTTCCATGACAGAAATAAAAAGCAATGTTGGACTGACCAATGCAGATATTTTCAAATACATGCAACTGAAAAGTTTAATATCATGACATTTCAATTTGCAATCTTGAGGGAACCCTATTTGAGTCAGAAAAGGATATTCATAGGTATGATATACAAAACCTTGCAGAGAGTCTATCCAACTGACAATACCTTAGAGAATATAAACTACTGTAACCAAGACTTAAAAATAGCTGATATTGGCACAAGATGGAAGGAATGTTGGAACATAACTAACAAAATTACAGTTACCGAAAATGTACGATTAATCCAGTATAAACTAATGTATAGAATGTATTACACGAGACAAAATGCACAAATTCTACAGCACAATGGCAGAGTCATGTGTTAAGTGTAAAACTAATAATGACTAATTAATCCATGCCATCTGGGAATGCTATAAAGTCCAAAAGTTATGGGCAGAGTTAGAAAGTTGTACAGTGCATTCGGAAAGTATTCAGAGCCCTTGACTTTTTCCACAATTTGTTACGTTACAGCCTTATTCTAAAATGGATTACATTGTTTTTTCCCCCCTCATCAATCTACACACAATACCCCATAATGACAATGAAAAAACAGGTTTTTAGACATTTTACCAAATGTATTAAAAATATAAACTTTAATATCACATTTACATAAGTATACAGACCCTTTACTCAGTACTTTGTTGAAGCACCTTTGGCAGCGATTACAGCCTCAAGTCTTCTTGGGTATGACGCTACAAACTTGGCACACCTGTATTTGGGGAGTTTCTCCCATTCTTCTCTGCAGATCCTCTCAAGCTCTGTCAGGTTGGATGAGGAGTGTCGCTGCACAGCTATTTTAAGGTCTCTCCAAAGATGTTCGATCGGGTTCAAATCCAGGCTCTGGCTGGGCCACTCAAGGACATTCAGAGACTTGTCCCGATGCTTAGGGTCATTGTTCTGTTGGAATGTGAACCTTCGCCCCAGTTTGAGGTCCTGAGCGTTCTGGAGCAGGTTTTCATCAAGGATCTCTCTGTACTTTGCTCTGTTCATCTTTCCCTCGATCCTGACTAGTCTCCCAGTCCCTGCCGCTGAAAAACATCCCCACAGCATGATGCTGCCACCACCATGCTTCACCGTATGGATGGTGCCAGGTTTCCTCCAGACATGACACTTGGCATTCAGGCCAAAGAGTTCAATCTTGGTTTCATCAGACCAGAGAATCTTGTTTCTCATGGTCTGAGAGTCCTTTAGGTGCCTTTTGGCAAACTCCAAGCGGGCTGTCATGTGCCTTTTACTGAGGAGTGGCTTCCGTCTGGCCACTCTACCATAAAGGCCTGATTGGTGGAGTGCTGCAGAGATGGTTGTCCTTCTGGAAGGTTCTCTCATCTCCATAGAGGAACTCTGGAGCTCTGTCAGAATGACTATCGGGTTCTTGGTTACCTCCCTGACCAAGGCCCTTCTCCCCCGATTGCTCAGTTTGGCCGGGCGGCTAGCTCTAGGAAGAGTCTTGGTGGTTCCAAACTTCTTCCATTTAAGAATGATGGAGGCCACTGTGTTCTTGGGGACCTTCAATGCTGCAGAAATGTTTTGGTACCTGCCTCAACACAATCCTGTCTCAGAGCTGTACGGACAATTCCTTCGACCTCATGGCTTGGTTTTTGCTCTGACATGCACTGTCAACTGTGGGACCTTATATAGACAGGTGTGTGCCTTTCCAAATCATGTCCAATCAATTGAATTTACCACAGGTGGACGAGTCTCATAGCAAAGGGTCTGAATACTTACTGTATGTAAATAAGGTATTTGCAGAAATGTCTAAAAACCTGTTTTTGCTTTGTCATTATGGGGTATTGTGTGCAGATTGATGTGTAAAAAAAATATTTAATCCATTTTAGAATAAGGCTATAACATAACAAAATGTCGAAAAAGTAAAGGTGTATGAATGCTTTCCGAATGCACTGTATTACAATGTAAATGTACTTTTAATCCATCTGTCTGCATATTTCAAGACATGGTATATGAGGGTGCATTGAGATACCCGATGGGTTGGACGATACTTTTCTGTAAATCATCTTGAAAAAACATATACTTAAAAACTGGAAATCAACCAATCCTCCATCATTAACACAATGGAATGGTCAAATGTTGATAGTGCGTGGGTGACGGAGAGGAACAAAATGGTGCAGTTTGAGGCCATGTGGCGGAGAGTGATCCGGGCTCTGGAGATGGGGGTGTGAACAGGTGGGTCTGGGCTGGGGTGATGTTGTGGATGTTGGTGGATGTTTTGTATTGTAAAAAAAATACAAACATAAACAAAATCTTACTAAAAAACTTTAAAAAATAGAATTGCATTAAAGCCAACGAAGTTAGAGAGGGAATGAATAATGAATCAGTCTGACTTACAGATGTTGGACCTTCATTTGATCACCCTGTTGCAGGAGGACTTTCCTGCAATGCAGGAATGTAAAACTTGTAGTGTATTTGAGGTTTAAAAAGGCTTCTGAAGTTAGATTTTTACATCTGTAGGCAGAGATTTCAGTGACGAGCCATCTTCTCTGTGTCTCTTGTCATTGCTCATGTCATGTCCCAGCTGAGCCTGTACCAGAGACTCAGTTAATTTCTGTCCCTATAGGTTCGATTTGCCTCTGACATAGGGCAGCTGTCCATCTACACGAGTGTTTGTGAGATGAGGGTACTTTTTACCTGTAGTGGTATGTTAGGGTGGGTGTGGTGTCAGATATCTACACTTGTTTGTATTAGGTTAACTGTTTACCTACTTGAATGTCTTAGATTGGCTGAATCTTCACCTGCAGACAGTAAAGCATGTGCATGCCTATGGCTAATTATTCACTTGGCCAAGCGAACATTTATGGCCAGATCTGTTCACCTGCGGTGTCACCTGCTTTAGCCTGCCAGCCGAGAGTTGATCTCCCACAGAGGCTGTTGGAGTGTCCTGCTGCAACGTTTCCTTTCAAAACAGAAGGATGTGACGCGAGTGCCATAGTCAGGTCCCCTGTGTGTAAGCTCTTAAAAGCACAGCAGTGTGAAAGAGGGCTCAGTGACAATGGGCTTCCTGGGAATGTTTTGCTAATAGGGAAACGGCCTGTTAAACGGAGGAGCTGGCTGACATCCTGCAGAAGGGTCAGGACCTGAACAGAACAGAGAAAGAGAGGTGGACTCACTGAGAGGAATATTATGGGTTCTGTGCCTTCATTGTGTAGGAATAACTGTGTCATAATGTGTCTGAGGGTGGAGGTTTCCATGTCAACCCCTAAATAAATAATGGGCACTTTACGCTTCAAGGTGCCTCAGGATCTGAGGTATTATTGTCTCAATTTAATTGGATATTCCTTTCATGCCTATGTATAATAGCCTTAATTTCAACATGTTGATGTATCTTTGCAATTACTGTAGGTGGACATTTATGTGTTTTCTGATGCGTATAATCATTGGCACTCATCTCATCAAATGCAACAGCAGAGCAGTTTGTTTCCACACTACATGTAACATAGTGTAATACATTAATAATGGGTTCAAGTAAGCTACAGTATGTGCTCCTTTTCACCTCATATTCAGTGTTTCTGGTTGTGCTTTTTGAAAAGCGAAGCCTCGGGTAACAAATATAGAATTCATACTACCTCGTTCTTTCTCCCTCATCCCTTTTTCCAGCACCAGGGAGAAATGAAGAGCTGGGGTTGCAGAAATCCGTTCCCCAGCAGCAGCTCCAGCTCTAAGATGGATAGAGGGGGTTTGCATGGGGAGAGAGAGAGAGAACGAGAGAAAGAGATGTTACTGCTGAAGCACAGCAAACGAGGGATATAGAGAGGGGAGGAGGAAGGGAGGGTGGGCAGAGGGAGGAGAGAAAGGGGCTATGCTAAACAGATCAGAGAACAACAATTTTCTTTCCACCACCCTTGCCCAGAGGACAGAGGGTGCTGCCTACTTCCTAGTCACAGAGAGCGAGAGAGGAAGAGAGAGAGAGGAAGAGAGAGAGCAGAAGAGAGAGAGAGGAAGAGAGAGAGAGGGAAGTGTGACTTTCACCTGCTGGAGACTCCTCTCTCAGCCTGCAGCTACAGAACCTGCTGTCAGCCTCTCACAGACACAGAGCAAGATCACAGTAATACTGGAACAGCTGCACTCAGGGCTGCTTTCTCCAACACTCCTGCACTCTCTCACTCTAGCAAACACACACAGGCACGTCCAAAACTCTATCACGCAAGCGCTCCTCACATGCTCACGCAGGGAGGCACACCCCCTCTCATTATATGTGCAGTGAGAAGCTCTTCTCTGCTTGTGTGTGTGTGAGCGGTGGGCTGTGTATCTCTCTGGCGGCAGCAGCAGCACAAGCATCAGGACTGGTCCAGTGGAGGGCAGTCACCTCACTCTCTCCAGACTCCAGGACAGCTCATGCTCGGGACTCAGGAAGCCCTCAACAAGCCTTTCTCTCTCTGTTTCTCGTTCTGTCTCTCTCTCCACTCTCACTATCTCTCTGCCTCGCCGTGACGCAGTGTTTCTGACCTTCATTCCCCTCGTGCACGCAGCGTGGGCCAGTGGGACAACCATGGAGGACACCCTCACCTGCAGCCCCGCTACCTTTTCCCAGGTGTTCGGACGTCAGGGACAGCTCATGCAGGCCAGTGAGTAACCAAACCAACCTACGCCGTTATTAAACATGTCAGTGTTTTATCCCCCATCAGCTGCCTGGAGATCGCTCCCAGATCAGATCGTTAACAAGCCTGCTCTATCTGTCAGTTTTAACGGATCGCCTGACTCTCACTGCCACCTTAATTCAGCTGGTGCTTGGAGGCATCAGAGACTGTTTCAGACAGAGTGAGGCTGAGATCTCATGGGATTGCTGTTGCACTTGTACAGTCTCTTTGGAGTAGAGGGGTGGTTTCTGTGTAGGTTGATATTAAGGGAAATCGCAGAGGTCTGCGTACAGGGGCTTTAGGTAAAGTGTAAGGTGTACAAACCATTGCAGGATGTTGTTTTGTTTTGTGCCCATGAGGAAATATGCAGTTTGTGTTGCAGCTGGTACTCATGGTTAATATCTGTTGCTGTGCTGAGTTGTAGCACTAGCAGGGCTGATTTTTCATATCCAGTGTTCAGTATGGAGAGGGAGGCATGACATCATAGCAGTGTATTCTCACAATGGGGTAGTCACCCAAGACAATCTCCACAGTACAGGGGGATACCTAGTCAGTTGTACAACTGAATGCATTCAACTGAAATGTGTTTTCCGCATTTAACCCAACCCCTCTGAATCAGAGAGGTGCGGGGGTTGCCTTAATCAACATCCACGTCATTGGTGCCCGGGGAACAGTGGGTTAACTGCCTTGCTCAGAACGACTGATTTTTACCTTGTCAGCTCGGGGAAAGAGGACCAGAGATTGACTTCTCTAATGTGTCAGCCTGGTCTGCATTCATCTGGGATATCTCTCTCTTGCTCTCTCTCTCTCTCTCTCTCTTTCTCTCTCTCTCTCTCTCTCTCTCTCTCTCTCTCTCTCTCTCCCTGTCATCTCTCTCTCCCTCTCTCCCCTCTCCTCTCTCTCTCTCTCTCTCTCTCTCTCTCTCTCTCTCTCTCTCTCTCTCTCTCTCTCCCTCCCTGTCATCTCTCTCTCTCTCTCTCTCTCTCTCTCTCTCTCTCTCTCTCTCTCTCTCTCTCTCTCTCTCTCTCTCTCTAATTAAAGGGGATTTATTGGCATGGGAAACATATGTTTACATTGCCAAAGCAATGAAATGGATGAACAAAAGTGAAATAAACAATAAAAAGTGAACAGTAATATTACACTCACACAAGTTCCAAAAGAATAAAGACATTTCAAATGTCAGATTATGCCTATATACAGTGTTGTAACAATGTGCAAATAGTTAAAGTAAAAAAGGGAAAATAAATAATAATATGGGTTGTATTTACAATGGTGTTTGTTCTTCACTGGTTGCCCTTTTCTTGTGGCAACAGGTCACAAATCTTGCTGCTGTGATTACACACTGTGGTATTTCACTCAATAGATATGGGAGTTTATCAAATTTGAATTTGTTTTCTAATTATTTGTGGATCTGTGTAATCTGAGAGAAATAATGTGTCTCTAATATAGTCATACATTTGGCAAGAGGTTAGGAAGTGCAGCTCAGTTTCCACCTCATTTTGTGGGCAGTGTGCACATAGCCTGTCTTCTCTTGGAGACAGGTCTGCCCACGGCGACCTTTCTCAATAGCAAGGCTATGCTCACTGAGTCTGTAGATAGTCAAAACTTTCCTTAATTTTGGGTCAGTCACAGTGGTCAGGTATTCTGTTTAGGGCCAAATAGCATTCTAGTTTGCTCTGTTTTTATGTAAGTTCTTTCCAATGTGTCAAGTAATTATTTTTTTGTTTTCTCATGATTTGGTTGGGTCTAATTGTGTTGCTGTCCTGGGGCTCTGTGGGGTCTGTTTGTGTTTGTGAACAGAGCCCCAGGACCAGATTGCTTAGGGGACTCTTCTCCAGGTTAATCTCTCTGTGGATGATGGCATTGTTATGGAAGGTTTGGGAATCGCTTCCTTTTTTTGGTGGTTGTAGAATTGAATGACTCTTTTCTGGATTTGGATAATTAGCGGGTATCGGCCTAATTCTGCTCTGCATGCATTATTTGGTGTTTTATGTTGTACACTGAGGATATTTTTGCAGAATTCTGCATGAAGAGTCTCAATTTGGTGTTTGTCCCATTTTGCGAATTCTTGGTTGGTGAGTGGACCCCTCTCTCTCTCTCTCTCTCTCTCTCTCTCTCTCTCTCTCTCTCTCTCTCTCCCTCTCTCTCTAACAATGTCCTGCAGAGAGAACTTACCCACTTCCTTTGATGGCTCTCCTCTGCCATAAATACAAACTGACGCTTCACACACACATGTTGGGTAATGAGGAGGGCCTTGGGCAGATGAAACGCTGCCAGAGCAGGTAGAGAAAAAGACAGAGGCCTGTACAATACTGTCACTTTCTCTCTGAAGTTCAAGTTTTTGTTTCATTGTTCAGGAGGATTTCTGCTCCACCGGAAGATAGATAAAAGGCCCCTAGAAATTTGTTGGCAACAATTAAACGGAGACACACAGTATTAAAAAAGCAATTAGATTGGGAACACACGGTATTAAAGCATAATGTGCGAACAGAGAGTTGTTAGTGATAATGAGAACATAACTCACTAACACATGTTCCTTGGCCGGGTGCAATGAGCTGTGGTGCGGTGCAGTCTAGTGGATCTGCTATCTCTTCTGTTATTGTGCTTTATTTAGCCGACTCGTTGCTGTGCCGTGGAGTGATTTGATGAGATAAATGAGCTTATCCAGCCCAGTGGTGTATTGTCATTGTTATTGCCGAGAGAGCGTCTCTCTCTGTTCCTTTCTCCTCTTTGCATAAGAGCAGTCTTATATAAATAATGCTCTTTGTTTGAGTGTATCTGTGGACTCATTAAGTGTGTTTGGTATGCAGGAGCGTATTAGTGTCGGAGGGGTGACAGGGCCCTGATTAATATTCTGCCTCTGACTGGGCATCTCAGGCGGCTCCAATCCTCTTTACTAAGTGATGCTGGGTTTTGAAGTGCTGCTGCTGATGAGACTCTTCTGATGTATCTAGGAGAGCAGAACTAGGCCTTATTAGATAGGACAAACCTTTATGACTCTTTCACACACACACACACATACACACACACACACACACACACACACACACACACACACACACACACACACACACACACACACACACACACACACACACACACACAGTCCTTCTGATTTATTCACACACACTGCTGCTACCATATATGGCTAATCCCAAATGCTGTCACATTTGATGCCTAACACTTATCTTTCTCTTTGAGTGTGGGGGAACATTCACTACACAATTGAGCTTTAATATGGCTTAGAAAATGTTTAATAAATAGTAGGCCTAGTCGATGTACAGTGCGTACCATGCTAAATGGAAATGTGCTTTTGCACTTACGCAAATGAAGGGTTAATTGAGTCACACCGACTGTACTGTAGCTTGGTTTCTACTATTATGTCTACTCTGCCTAACCAAACCTATCTAGCTAATGCAATTACTGTATGCAAATCAGCTATTCTGGGAAGTTGCTGTTAATATTTAATGTTTTTCAACAGGTTAGAATTCTAAGACAGATCCTCTATTTTGTAGTTGTCACAAAACACTACATTGTAGGTTTTTGGCAGCGTGTTTATCATCACCTATCAATATTGAATGAATTGGATCAATAACAGGTTTATATTTGAATGCCATTCTCCAGGTTTGTCTTTCAATGTGCTTCTCTGCTCCTCAACAACATTGGAAGAGTTGCTGTAACATTGCAGTCAGTGTTATTGTGTTTAGGGACTGCACACCCTCCCACTCATAGAATTAACTGAAAATAACGTTTACACCAAAAATAATAAGAACTGTAAAGACCCTGTGTTTATAAACGTGGATATCGACTTTGCTTTTGTGGCACAGTCGATGCCACACAGGGCTACGGGCCAGAAGGTTGAGGGTTCGCCCACCACCACGGACGAGCTCACTCTGCCTGCCTGTTTCATTAGGCCAACACTACGATCAGAGCCGGCTGCAGACAATGATCAACTAGGGGGAAATCTGATTTTCTAAATGTTGATGCCATATTTATAATTTTATAAAATATGCAAAAACATTTCCACCAACAGGTTTCTGTGCCAATGCACCACGCAATAAATATACAAAGCAGTCCGACTTCGGGCGCTTCAATATCATGGTTTGCATTTTTAACACAACAATAAATAGACTATGTCAATATGGACAAACAGAAAATCCATCCCTCCCTACCTTGTAGGCTTACCCAGTATCGAAGGCTTGGCTTGACAATCTCAGAATGTCATTAAACCTTTTGGTGTTTTGTAACAGATGTCGCTTTCCATTCATCAAATGGCAGCTGCACAGTTGGGATTGATTGGTTGATTTTATGTCAGTAAAAAAATGCACAGACAGTATATACACACAGTACAAAGATTTTAAAAAGTGACCGGGATTGCACAATAAAGCCGAGGACTTCATTCCATTTTGGACCCTATTAAAAAAAAAACATAAATACATATTCAATTACATAGATACAGACACATTATAGAGATACAGAGACATTACAGAGATACAGAGACATTACAGAGATACAGACACATTACATAGATACAGACACATTACACAGATACAGACACATTACAGAGATACAGAGACATTACAGAGATACAGACACATTACAGAGATACAGACACATTACAGAGATACAGACACATTACAGAGATACAGACACATTACAGAGATACAGACACATTACATAGATACAGACACATTACATAGATACAGACACATTACAGAGATACAGAGACATTACATAGATACAGACACATTACAGAGATACAGAGACATTACATAGATACAGACACATTACAGAGATACAGAGACATTATATAGATACAGACACATTACAGAGATACAGAGACATTATATAGATACAGACACATTACATAGATACAGACACATTACAGAGATACAGAGACATTACATAGATACAGACACATTACAGAGATACAGACACATTACAGAGATACAGACACATTACATAGATACAGACACATTACAGAGATACCGAGACATTATATAGATACAGACACATTACAGAGATACAGACACATTACAGAGATACAGAGACATTACATAGATACAGACACATTACAGAGATACAGAGACATTACATAGATACAGACACATTACAGAGATACAGAGACATTATATAGATACAGACACATTACAGAGATACAGAGACATTATATAGATACAGACACATTACATAGATACAGACACATTACAGAGATACAGAGACATTACAGAGATACAGACACATTACAGAGATACAGACACATTACAGAGATACAGACACATTACATAGATACAGACACATTACAGAGATACCGAGACATTATATAGATACAGACACATTACAGAGATACAGACACATTACAGAGATACAGACACATTACATAGATACAGACACATTACATAGATACAGACACATTACATAGATACAGACACATTACAGAGATACAGACACATTACATAGATACAGACACATTACAGAGATACAGAGACATTACATAGATACAGACACATTACAGAGATACAGAGACATTACAGAGATACAGAGACATTACAGAGATACAGACACATTACAGAGATACAGACACATTACAGAGATACAGACACATTATATAGATACAGACACATTACAGAGATACAGACACATTACAGAGATACAGACACATTACAGAGATACAGACACATTACAGAGATACAGACAAAACAAGTTATACTGTTCACACATTAGCCAGCTTTTTACATTCTTTTAAAAATAGATTATGGTTGGTATGACTTTGAGTTGTTGTGGTAATTTGATCCACTCAACAGCGCCGATATATACATATGTCTTCTTACCAGATAGACACATATTTAAAACAGTGAATATTAGAGTCTCTGGCTTATGCTGGTGGACATCTCTAACAAATGAAAAATAGTTGGATAGATACCTGGGGGCTGAGTCCGTGATAATTCTGTGGACCAGACCAAGTTGAATGAATACTACTCTTTTTTCCCACAGATAGCTAGTCTAGCTGCTTAAAATGGTTGACCTCCAGATGAGTATGAGGGGAGAGTTTAAGTACAATTCCTACACGCTTGTTTTGGCTGGTCTGTAGCTTATTCTTTAGATGTGTGGGACTGGTGGTGAACCATGATGCATGGGCGGACTGGAACTAAAATTCAGCCCTGGCATTTTACCCTCACCAGCCCTCATCACACTACTCGCTACTTACACACACAGGCGGTAGTGCTACTGACACATAACATAAGCAGTACACTATAGTACAGTGTCTCTCAATCTTTACTGTACCAGTGACTGGCGAAACATGGCCTTCCTCCTTTTTAAACGCCTCTTTTTAACCAGCTCATTATTAAACAAATGGGTCAATATCACCATAAGGTGCCTTTGAGACTTCCCCATTTCCCCCCAAAAAAGCTGAGATTTTCCATTGAACTTCATATTCATTGTATTAAGTATATGTTATGCTGTTAGAAATGCATATTGGTCAAGCTCCCACACTTTTTATAAATTAACTGCAAGCAGACAATTTACATGCAAACAGCAAAATATGTCCACCCTGTCATGGACAATTTCAAAGCAGAATAAATACATTGTAATTACATAGTGATTATAAAATAAATCAATAAAGATGCCCAAAATGAGACATTAATGTGGCCTTCTAGCATTAAACTCTGTACATCATTCTGCACAGTGAAAGTAAAACATTCAACTGTAGAACAAGAAGAAAAATGTTTTTTAAGTGGAGAACAGTTGATTTGAAAAAACAGAATATTACAGAAAGATCACTTGGACGCATCTCCAAATAGAGACATGGCTCAGTTCTGCAGTTGCTGTTCCACATACTTCCATGCAGACACTTCAATCTGTACAGAGCGCTTGTTCAGAGCCTGTGGTTCTGGTATTAGGCAAAGTACCTGCCAGTCATGGTACCAACAGATGTCATCCCGAAGACTTGGCCATTTGAACTTGTTTATGCCATGGCGTTGCATACACTTAACTTTCACACTGTGCCCTTCTGCATCCATGATGATACCTGGGTATGCTTCATTGTCATAATTAACGACGCACCACTCTCCAATGTGCTTTACCTCAATCATTTCTGGTCTCCTAGGATTATCTGGTGTCTTTCCACATGCTGGGGACTTGTCAGATGAAACAGGAACATAAGCTAGAGTGACCTCTTGAAGGTTAAAGCAGGGGCAGTCCAAAACACCTTCCTCCCTTTTACACAGACATGAAATGTCTCTGTATTTCATTTGGCCAGGTGTCAGACTGATAGCTTGGTGGATTCTCATAGTGCCTTTTATGGCACTGGCCCTGTTTCTGGCTCTGGCTTTACTTTTTGCCTCTCTCCATTTCTTTCTTTTTGCCCTCTTCTCTCTCTCACTGAGCTCATTGACACCCTTCTTCTTTCCAGTCTCTCTGTCTTTTTTCCATTTGACCCTTTCTTTCTCAAGGTACTTTCTTCTTCTGTCTGGGTCAGCATCACGACGTTCCCGATATCTCCTTGCTATCTCAGCTCCTTTTGATCTCATTCCTTGAAAAAGACGATTCAAAATGTTTCCTTACACACTTTAATTGGCAGTCCCGGTAAACTAGGCTTGCATTATCAAACTAGGTTTGCTGATACCGATATCGCCAAAAAAATTGTCCATATTGTCCATTCTTACTATGTATAGCATGTACTGTTATAAAATGTGTGTAATAGCTGTTGTAATATGTGTAACATTATCAGTATGTGGCCTAAACTATGCACATGTCCTTCCTGTCATGAACCATGTCCACGCTGTAATGGAAGGCTTGCTGACAGGGTGGACAATGACAGGGTGGACATTTTTGGCTAATGTTAGCATTTAATGAGCACATGGTGGACCTTCACTTAGCAACATACTACAGTTAGCAAGCTGACTGTGTACTGTTTTACAAATATATTTCAAAGTTCTGATAGGTTTTTCTATCAATTGATATTTCACTATGACAGAGTGGACATGTTAAGCTTGACAACATCCAACTACACACATAATATGATGAAAATTATGAAACATAAGTGTAAATACTTACTCTGCAACTAGACACTGCTTCAGCCTTCATTGAAGAAAGACAAAATGCTCGTAGTGATGTCACTGAAAACATCAGTGGGTTTCTTAAAGGGGCAGTTACCCCATAATGACAGGGTGGACAGCAATTTCAGGGACACATGCAAAATGTTCAATATGATTATGAAAACACAATATACATGATCAAAATTACTTGTTTTATCAAATAACTTATTGTGGACAGTAAAAACATGTAAAAAAATTGGATTTAGTATCATTTAACCACTTATTACACACACTGTAGTTAGCAGAGCAGTGTGTGGGACATGCCAAAATCACGTACATCCAATGAAAAAAATTTAATAAAATGAAGGAAACACTTTTTTAGAGACTTATCATTCTACTGAGATGTGTGCAAATGTTTGGCCACTTATAATAAGACCTCAGACTTTCATTATTCTGCTACATTTTCATGATGACTGAGTGAGTCTGATGAGGACACCAAAGGCACCTCATAGTGATATTGACTCAAATACTGCATGTAAAAACAACAATGGAGTCTGAAGAAACAACTCACCACTATAACTGGGCCTCTGATTCTTTTTTCTCAGCAGCTGGTCTGTCATTTCTCACAGACACAGACACAGCAATCAGACTAGCAGGACCAGAACCTTTAGAAAATACTGTAAGTTGTTCATTTCAGACATTTAGCAGCGTCGGCCTCAAGAACCCTTTTTGTTGGTCTCTCAAACTTTTTCGGCACCACCTTTACGTTTTTTATGATCCATGATCTTCTGTTCTGACTGAGTGACTGACAGAGAGTCAGAGCGGGTCTCACTCTCTTTGATGATGCGTGTTTGACTTTGAATGTGAATTTACGCCACCTCAGCTCAGCCAATCAGAAAACCGGGTCAGCCCATCTTGGTAGGGGGGCCGACCGATGCCCACTGGTCAGCCAAATGCTCAATATAGATTATTATAACAACAGAGATTGTAATTTGTATTTATTTACTTTTTTGACCAGCCCACCCCAATAAAACATGGTCCGGCCCTTCTGGCATTTGCCAGAATTGCCAGACGGCCAATCCGCCCATGCCATAATGTGCAGGCATAATCAAAGTGACACTGGACTAGCACACTTGCCAGAGTCTTTAGGGTGTCTATAGCTAGGTTTCCATCCAATTGGTGACAGATTTTCATGCGAATATTCTAAAATCTGCATAAGCGCAATATGCGCATTTTCCCATCAGAGTTGTGCTTCCGTCACATTGACTTGTTGCGGATAAAAGTCTGTGCGTAAATACGTAGTGCACATAAAAATTACTTTTGCAGTTAAATTCCCATATACCGAATAAATAATACAAGTTAAATAGGTCTCCATGGCATTTTAAACTCTAAGCCTACTGATGGTTTTGCCACTAAAATGTTGCGTAGGTATAGCGAATGTCCCTCTCTGGTATTGGCACCTGCACTCTAGCCCACAACTCGCAGATGGAGTGCAGGTATAGCCTACATGATGAGATTATTATGGAAAAAAGTGTGAGATTATTTTTATTTGTCAAATGGCAGCCAAGCATCGATCATCATGTCACCAGAATAAGACTCTCGATATTTATTGAAAGGAGCATCAAGCTCATCACTGTGCACTTTCACCACCATGTCAAGTTCATCATAATTTATTTCATCTAGCCTAATAAACTGTATGCTTTCCCATGATGTTTTGAGGATGCTGGAATTATGTTTTGGACGAACGTGTGCATGCCTACAGGAGACCTTTGAAGTAACCTAATCAGATTAAAACATTGTGACTGGTTGTGTTTATGCCACATATAAAAGGTAATACATTTTAAAAGTTAACTGACAAATATTTAGGCTATATTGAGCGTTAGGTTCTAGATGCGCAAGGAATAGCCGCTCGGATGGGAGAGGATGCAGAACACTCATTAAGCTTTCCTGAATATCTGGGCCTGCTGGGAGCATATGTGGTCACATTATTATAGGACGACTTGAGAGAATGATGATCTGCAACAGACAGCGCATCTCAGTATCAGAACATAAAATACATCCAGACTGGCCTGCTAGTGCCTTTCTAGACCTTAGAAACTGTCGAGTAGAAGACCTACAACTGATCCAAATGGAATGAAACATTCAAATCACAGGGCTTTTGCGCCGTTATAGAAAATTACATTTTCACTGCAGCCTAGAGTAGAATTTTGTACTTGAAAACAATAATGCAAATATTCATTGCATTATGGTGATGTAAGCTAGTCTAGGTAGGATAATTGTATTGTCCCTAAACAAGATCAATAGGGGAGCTATTTGAGCTGCGTGTCTCATGTCCTCACTGTTCTTTCATGCGCAATGATGCACCTGGCCTCTCTGCTGCCTATCAGCTATTCCTATTCTTTTTTGTGGATTCATATTGAAAATGTATGCAGCTTTGAATGCTTTTATGTGTGGTATGCAGTGGCGGCTGGTGAAAAATATTCTCGGTGGGGCTGTGCCATACTTTTTTTTTCCTGTAACCATCGCGATATATTTTAACACAAACTGCAGGACAGCAGTGCTCAGTGAAACATTCAGTAATTATTTAATGCCAATATTAAAAAGTTGAGGCATTCTTACACAAAAACATATTACACAAACCCAAGCCTTTCATTTGCATTTAAAGTGAACTTTTCACCATTGGTAGTAAACAGGCAACGCAACAGGCATGCTGTCAGAACAGAGTGGAAAGTGGACAATAACATGAAATTATTATAAAGTTTATAGGAAATCTTACACTGTATAAAAGGATGTATAATATAGAAATGGATATCAAGTGGATGAACTCAAACCTTTGACTGGAAGAATAGCATACAGTATTTTATGATCATACTAAATGTGACTAATTGTTAATGTGCTCCAGAACGGCAACAATTAATTGATACAAAACAACATATATACAGTAATATTAGCAAAGACACTATTAAGACTTTCTAGAGTACCATATATAACTGGATTTTTTTATGCTAAGGTCAACTATATACAAAGAAACATGCGGCCAGAGCTGCTCTGTGTGTGTGTGTCTGTCATCTTATTTGTACAGGAATTTTGCCCATCTGTCCTTCTGAGTGGCAAACCTCTCAATGACCCCTTTGATTAAAGTCAGGAATGTCCCTGACAAGTTTCTTCTCCATGGAGAGCATGGCCAGAGCGTTCAGGCGATCCTGTGTCATGCTGTTTCTCAGGAAGGTCTTGATCCTTTTCAGTGTAGAGAAGCACCTTTCTGACTCAGCAGTTGTCATGGGTGTGGTGATGAGGATCTTGAGGAGGCTGGCAGTCTCTGTGAAAGTGCTCTGAAGGTTGTTCTCCATGAAGAACTGGTACAGGGCACTGCACCACTACAAGCCTTGAACTCACTGTTCTCATAGATGAGGGACAGTTCGGTTTTGAGCTTGGCCTTGTTCAACATGGGGTACGCCTCACGGTTGTTTCAAGCGCTGTATCGGGAACTTCACACTGTGTTGTGGGAACAACTCTCCGTGCAATAGTGTTGCGCTGATGAGGTGCTGGGTGAAGGAGAACCTCTCTTTGGCATGACTCAGGATGGTATCACATACCTGTAAAAGATACATCATCAGCTTTAATTTGCAATTAAGCTATTTTGATGCAAGTGATCCTGACTGACACATGCCTATGTCCAACTCAAGTATATGATTACCAAGGTGCTGATTGTTCAGGGTTTTGGCTACATACTACCAGGCCTGAAAAAAGTTCTAGGGGGAAACACTGACAATTACATCACAACTTACCTCTATAGCCAACCTCTGTTGTTCTCCTGGTCCCAGCATCCTCCGTCGCTTGATGGGCTGTTGCTGCTCGTCAGATGCGCTGTCCCCACACAAAGAGGGAATTGAGGCCCTGGGTCCAAAAAAGTTTACATTTACATTTTACATTTTAGTCATTTAGCAGACGCTCTTATCCAGAGCGACTTACAGGAGCAATTAGGGTTAAGTGCCTTGCTCAAGGGCACATTAACGTCATTTAGCAGACGCTCTTAGCCAGAGCGACTCACAAATTGGTGCGTTCACCCTATAGCCAGTGGGATAACCACTTTACAATTGGGGGGGGGGTAGAAGGATTCCTTTATCCTATCCCAGGTATTCCTTAAAGAGGTGGGGTTTCAAATGTCTCCGGAAGGTGGTGAGTGACTCCGCTGTCCTGGCGTCGTGAGGGAGCTTGTTCCACCATTGGGGTGCCAGGGCAGCGAACAGTTTTGACTGGGCTGAGCGGGAACTATGCTTCCGCAGAGGAAGGGGAGCCAGCAGGCCAGAGGTGGATGAGCGCAATGCCCTCGTTTGGGTGTAGGGACTGATCAGAGCCTGAAGGTACAGAGGTGCCGTTCCCCTCACTGCTCCATAGGCAAGCACCATGGTCTTGTAGCGGATGCGAGCTTCAACTGGAAGCCAGTGGAGTGTGCGGAGGAGGGGGGTGACGTGAGAGAACTTGGGAAGGTTGAACACCAGACGGGCTGCGGCATTCTGGATGAGTTGTAGGGGTTTAATGGCACAGGCAGGGAGGCCAGCCAACAGCGAGTTGCAGTAGTCCAGACGGGGAGATGACAAGTGCCTGGATTAGGACCTGTGCCGCTTCCTGTGTAAGGCAGGGTCGTACTCTCCGAATGTTGTAGAGCATGAACCTGCAGGAGCGGGTCACCGCCTTGATGTTGGCGGAGAACGACAGGGTGTTGTCCAGGGTCACGCCTAGGCTCTTCGCACTCTGGGAGGAGGACACAGCGGAGTTGTCAACCGTGATGGCGAGATCATGGAACGGGCAGTCCTTCCCCGGGAGGAAGAGCAGCTCCGTCTTGCCAGGGTTCAGCTTGAGGTGGTGATCCGTCATCCATACTGATATGTCTGCCAGACATGCAGAGATGCGATGTCTGGCAGCTTTAGCAGTGCGGAGAGTCTCCGTGACACAGAGAAGAGCAGTCTCAGTTGAATGACCAGTCCTGAAACCTGATTGGTTTGGATCAAGAAGGTCATTCTGAGAGAGATAGCAAGAGAGTTGGCTAAAGACGGCACGCTCAATAGTTTTGGAAAGAAAAGAAAGAAGGGATACTGGTCTGTAGTTGTTGACATCAGTGGGGTCGAGTGTTGGTTTTTTGAGAAGGGGAGCAACTCTCGCTCTCTTGAAGACGGAAGGGACATGGCCAGCGGTCAAGGATGAGTTGATCAGCGAGGTGAGGTAGGGGAGAAGGTCACCGGAGATGGTCTGGAGAAGGGAGGAGGGGATGGGGTCAAGCGGGCAGGTTGTTGGGCGGCCTGCAGTCACAAGTCGCAGGATTTTATCTGGAGAGAGAGGGGAGAAAGAAGTCAAAGCATAGGGTAGGGCAGTGTGAGCAGGACCAGCAGTGTCATTAGACTTAACAAACGAGGATCGGATGTCGTCAACCTTCTTTTCAAAGTGGTTGACGAAGTCATCCACAGAGAGAGAGGAGGGGGGAGGAGTTTAATTTGATAACTTGCAATCAGACTTCTTAACTCACTGTAATTCCCCCTCAACACACAACCAGTGACTTTTATATATATATATATATATATATATATATATATATATATATATATATATATATATATATATAGACAGACAGACAGACAGACAGACAGACAGATAGTGTGTATATACACACAAACTATGTATAGTAACTGCTTTTAACCTGTGATGTACATAATTAACTGATGTTATTACGTTTTAAAGCCTTTTTCTATTACATTTGTGAGAGGGATGCAACATCATTTTGTTCTGCTGTGCACTTAGCAATAAAGTTAATCTTCAATAACAACTAGGCCTCTTCTAGAAATTGACCTGGTGGACACCTGAATAATTATTACAAACTGTGTAGTACTTTCCTGCATTATTATCAACGTCTGATTGTGTCTTCTCTTTCCTTTTAAAATACTAAAACAAATATAATTGTGACGGCTCTATGATAATCACTCACTTTGATGACCAGACACATTTAGGCTTTTAAACTGTTGTAAGTGAACTATTCATCTTTCTAACAACATCTTTATCAGCCAATAGTAAATATAGTTATTTACCTGATTGTTAGCATGCTGTCTGTGAACCTCTGGACAAGTGCTTTAATGAAGACAGGGTCGATGTTCCTCTTCTGCAGCTGGCTGAAAAGCATGTCCACATTTGGCATGATCTTGTGGAACAGTGCCAGGAAAAAACAGAAAGCCTCGTCTTCGAGCATCCTCACAAAGCCCCCGCCTCTCTGACAGTCGGGGCATCAAAGTTCCCAGAGTCTCTGATGGTCTGGAAACACGTTAGGAGGTCATCCCTGTACTCGTACACAGTGTTTACAGCGCGACTGTGGAAGTTCCACCGTGTTGTAGAGGCTCTGGGGAGTCTATGCGCAACCACTTCGTCAAGCACGGTGGTTCGCTTGGGAGACATGGAGAAGAAAGCAGAAAATCCTGCAAGGTCGGGAAAAGAAAGTGCCGATCCTGGGGATGCGTGAAGTAGCCTGCTGCATGATGAGGTTCAGCTGATGTGCATAGCAGTGGACGTAGTGCGCATTTTCGTACACATCCACTATTTTACGCTGCACTCCGCCGGTGGCTCCCCCTCATCACACTTGCTCCGTCGTAAGCCTGGGCAATAAGTTTGGCCTTTTGTCCATGTGAGAGTATGGTGCTGAGCCTCTCCAGCAGCGCTGTAGCGATGGTGTCGGCGGTTGCGTTCTCGATCAAAATGAACTCGAAAAACGCTCTTGGACGTTACTTTTAGCATCGATGTAGCGTATCACAAGCACCAACTGGCAGTGGGTGGAAACGTCAGTCGTCTCGTCAGCTTGAATGGCGATAAAATCAGCACTCTTTACTTCCTCCAGGATGTAATCCTTAAGCACTGACAGCATACAGTCCAACAGCTCGTTCTGTATCGTCTTTGACGTGCCCTTAAAAATGGTAGCTGTCTTCAGGTGCTCCTCCAGCACACTGTCGAGGGAGGCAACAAAATCCACTAAGCCCCGGGAAAATGCCGGGGTTGTCCGAGGAGTCAGTCTCCTCGTGCCCACGCAAGGCCAACTCAAAAGCCCCACAGAACTTCACACAATCGATAATTTTGGATAGAATGTGCCTGTTTTTATCCACCTCCTCATTGTGTTTCCTCACCGCAATCCTGTGGCCGTCATCCAGCTGCGTAGCAATGTTCACCCTTCCTAATACAGCTAGCTTTACAGAGTTGTCCATGTGTGCCCTGGTGTTCTCATGTTTCTTTACCTTCTCTGACAGGTGCTTCATATCCCTCACTCCGGTACCTGTCCATGCTGAATCTGACCCCGTCGTTTTAAAAAGCAAGCACGGAAAGCAAAATAAAGCATTAGCATCAGTGCACCCAGCTAGCCAAGCCTTCCTGGTGTACCAGCTACGGGAGAAGCCGCGCATATACTGCTTCCCTTTCTCGCTAGCCTGCTGTCTGATTGAGAGGTCAGGTTGATCTGGGCCCAGCTCTTTCACCCGAACTTTCTCTGACAAAGTTCTCCTCTCAAACGGATCTTGGAGGAGAGATTTCACCGAGTTAGGGTTGGGTCTTGGAGGAGTAACGTTTGCGCTCGCCATTGTCGTCTAGTAAAAATGGCGCCACTGGAGCCCGGTCCTTATTTTATCAGGGGGCGAGCTTGGGGCGATAAAATAATCGCCCTCCTTGGATTCGAATTAAAATCGCTGATTAGCTACATTTTATGTCATACATTCATATCTTAAATTAGCAATTGGCTTAACTGCTACGTAGACCCGCCTCCTCGGGGCACTTTCTGATCGCCCAGAGCTGACGAGGCGTTTGACAGGCAGAGGAAAGGTTGCGAATATGATTTTCTATCATATCTTACACATATTACTGTGTGCATTCCATATTTCAAACACACAAATATTGACATACTGATGTTTTTATTATTATTATTATTATTTTTATTTATTTTTTATTTTATTTTTTAAAATAATTTTATTTAAGGGGGCGGCGCCCTAGCGCCCTCTATCGGCCAGCCGCCACTAGTGGTATGATTGCTAGTTAGCCTATTGCAGATCTGTACAAATGATTCACCAACTACTATTGTCAATATGAATGGTAGATAGAGCACAGGATAGACAGTTAGACTAGTAGTCTATATTGACCTGTGGTATAGTAAAAGCATAGTGCATAAGGGAAGTACCAAAACACCTTGATATAGTCCTTTTGTTAGGCTATGGTTCAACCCAGCACTCAGAGAAACAACACGACAAAGGGAGTGGAAGAAACAAAAATATTTAATCAAAGTTAAAATTGTCTTAGTCCAAAAACAACTGAAGTAAAGGAACAGAGTGGGCTAGTCGGCTCCGGAGGAAGGAGAGGCTGAGGCAGGCAGGCAGGCAGGCAGGCAGGCAGACCGACAGGCAGGAAGGCAGGCAGGTTGGGAGATATGTCCGAAACTAAAGACAAAACAAACGACAGGTTAAGGAGAGTGGAGAGCCAGGCTGAAGACAAAGACAAAATAACTTTACTGGTGAGCCAAGTTACCGCTCTGGTAAGAACAACGATCTGGCGCCGGTGGAGAGCCATGCCCAGGAATAAGTAGTGCAGGTTGATGAGAGAATAGGATGCAGCTGCGTAGGCAGGAATCACTGGAAACAACCCGCAGCTGCACAGGAGAGGCAGATCCTGAGCACGCCCCCTGATCCACTCCAGACACACCCACATAAAGGGGACAAACACACATACAGATACAACAGAAAAAGAGGGGACAAAACAAGGAGGAAGGGAAACAGAAAAGGGAGAGACAAGCTGCCCACATAACACCTTTACATGAAAACAGGATTGTTTGTACCAACTAAGATTACACAGATCTCTAATCCTGACAGAATTGTTTTATGTGGGACCAGAGTTGAATCTTGCCTAAAGCTAGTGCCAAGCAAAACCACTGTATCTGGAAACTACAAAATAAATATTCGAATTATTCAATATTTTGCAATTCTCTTTATTCTGTATAAACAGTCCCAGTTCCGCCTGTTTTCATCTTAAGTTTTGGGCAATGTTTTGTCCCACTTTGTTACTCCAAAAAAACGCTGGTGGCGCCAACAGATTTCACAAGGACCTATAAAGTTGGGAGATTGCCTTTAATGTGTGTCATCACTCAAATCGATACCATAGAGCTTGGCTCTGGCTCTGGCTCTGGCTAAATGCCCCTGTACTGTACTGTAATGTCCTATGGAGGAGTTCCAGTCACATTTCTGCTCCAATGGATTCCAGTGATGAGAGGACAGAGGGAAAACAAGGTTATCAGCAGATTCAAGTCTATGGAGCCAATAACTCTTCATACTGTCCTCATGCCCTCTGAGGGAGAGAGAGAGAGATAGAGAGGGGGGGGAGAGAGAGAGAGAGAGGGGGAGAGAGAGAGAGAGAGGGGGGAGAGAGAAAGAGAGGGAGGGAGAGAGAGAGAGAGAGAGAGAGAGAGAGAGAGAGAGAGGGGGGGAGAGAGAGGGAGGGAGAACGAGAGAGAGAGAGAGAGAGAGAGAGAGAGAGAGCGAGAGAGGGGGGAGGGAGGGAGGTCAGGGGGCTGGCACACGGCCAATGTTCCAACTCTCTCTCTGTGTGACCAGACTGACCACTAAAACATTACTGTCATCTTCCCATTAGAGTCACAGTCAGAAACAATTGATATTGTTGGCACTATCCTTAGTTCCTAATAAAAAGTCAGTCACAGTGTTTTATTAGGGTTATGTTGAATGGCTCAGTCACAGTGGGTTTCATATCTCTATTAGATTAGAGGTCCTTATTAACCGTGGTTGCTGGGTATCTCCAGTGGTGCTGGTAATCACTCCATCAGAGGCCATACAGGCTTAATTTAGACCTCTCTCTCTCTGTCTCTCTCTCTCTCTCTCTCTCTCTCTCTCTGTGGTCTAATCTCCCATATTGAATTTCAGCACTACATTAGTGCATCTGACTGCATAGATGGGCAGGCCTCATGTCTCTAATGGTCACTGTGTAACTGGGTCTGTGGGACTGTGCGTGGGACAGTGTGTGTGGGACTGTGTTTGTGCGTGCACGTGTGCGTGTGTAAGTGTGTGTGTGTACTTGTACTTACTCAGGGTAGTCAATACTGTGTATTTATGTAAATTGCCTTCA
Organism: Coregonus clupeaformis; assembly: GCF_020615455.1. NCBI lineage: Eukaryota > Metazoa > Chordata > Actinopteri > Salmoniformes > Salmonidae > Coregonus > Coregonus clupeaformis. The sequence continues at coordinate 12,154,284 of NC_059201.1, read as the reverse complement.
GGAAGGATTCATACCCCTTGACTTATTCCAAATGTTGTTGTGTTACAGCCTGAATTCAAAATGGATAAAATATATATATATCACCCATCTACACACAATACCCCATAATGACAAAGTAAAAACATGTCTTTTGACATTTTTGCAAATTTATTTAAAATTAAATACAGAAATATCTCATTTACGTAAGTATTCACACCACTGAGGCAATACTTAGAAGCACCTTTTGCAGTGATTACAGCTGTGAGTCTTTCTGGATAAGTCTCTAAGAGCTTTCCACACCTGGATTGTGCAACATTTGGCCATTATTATTTTCCAAATTCTTGACGCTCTGTCAAATTGGTTGTTGATCTTTGCTAGACAACCATTTGTAGGTCTTACCATACATTTTCAAGTAGATTTAAGTCAAAACTGTAACTCGGCCACTGAGGAACATTCACTGTCTTCTTGGTAAGCAACTCCAGTGTAGATTTGGCGTTGTGTTTTATATTATTGTCCTGCTGAAAGGTGAATTAATCTCCCAGTGTCTGGTGGAAAGCAGACTTAACCAGGTTTTCCTCTAGGATTTTGCCTGTGCCTAGCTCCATTCTGCTTGTTTTTTTTTTAATCCTGAAAAACTCCCTGGTCCTTAATGATTACAAGCATACCCATAACATGATGCAGCCACAACTATGCTTGAAAATATGGCGAGTGGTACTCAGTAATGTGTTGTATTGGACCTCTAATCTAATAGAGATATGAAACCCACTGTAACTTCACCATGCTCAAAGGGATATTCAATGTCTGCTTTATTTTTATTTTTTACCCATGTACCAATAGGTGTCCTTCTTTGAAGGGCATTGGAAAACCTCCCTGGTCTTTGTGGTTGAATCTGTGTTTGAAATTCACTGCTCGACTGAGGGACCATACAGATAATTATATGTGTGGGGTACAGAGATGAGGTAGTCATTCAAAAATCATGTTAAACACTGTTATTGCACTAAAAGTGAGTCCATGCAACTTAATATGTGACTTGTTAAGCCAAGTTTTACTCCTGAACTTATTTAGGCTTGCCAGAACATAGGGGTTGAATACTTATTGACTCAAGACATTTCAGCTTTTCATTTAGATCTTTTCATTTAGATCTTGCATGGAGCCCCAGGCCGAGGGAGATTGACAGTTCTTTTGTGTTTCTTCCATTTGCGAATAATCGCACCAACTGTTGTCACCTTCTCACCAAGCTGCTTGGCGATGGTCTTGTAGCCCATTCCAGCCTTGTGTAGGTCTACAATCTTGTCCCTGACATCCTTGGAGAGCTCTTTGGTCTTGGCTATGGTGGAGAGTTTGGAATCTGATTGATTGATTGCTTCTGTGGACAGGTGTCTTTTATACAGGTAACAAGCTGAGATTAGGAGCACTCCCTTTTAGGAGCTCCTAATCTCAGCTCGTTAACTGTATAAAAGACACCTGGGAGCCAGAAATCTTTCTGATTGAGAGGGGGTCAAATACTTATTTCCCTCATTAAAATGCAAATCAATTTATAACATTTTTGACATGTGTTTTTCTGGATTTTTTTGTTGTTATTCTGTCTCTCACTGTTCAAATAAACCTACCATTAAAATTATAGACTGATCATTTCTTTGTCAGTAGGCAAGCGTACAAAATCAGCAGGGGATCAAATACTTTTTTCCCTCACTGTATGTGTGTAGTAGCCCCAGGACTGAAGTGTCTAATTGCTATTCTGCAGACATGTTGTGTGTTTGTGTTGTTGTGTATAAACTGTTGTCCGGGCTGTACTCTCTGTGCTAGGAGTGTACTGCTGAGGTAGGTCTTTATTAGAGCACAGGCCTTCTGGGTCTCTAAGCTGGTTCAATAAACCAATGAGGATTCAGTGACTGCATTGGTTCTACATTTACTCTGACAAACAGCATGTCTCCCCTGGACAGGAAATGAACATGTTGACCGTGATTGATTGTCAGGAGGCCCATCCCTAAGTGGAGGCATCTGTGGGTCTGGAGACAGAACATCTCTCTACTCCACCCCTCCCCCCTGGCCCTGACCAATCATGTCATCATTGAGATGGCGCAGACAGGCAGACAGGCAGACAGACAACAGGAGCCCTTTATGGAGCACAGAGCCAATGACAGACTCTGATTTTAATGTTGAAACCATGCTCCCCAGGCTTTTGATTTGTAGAGATGCCTGTGTTGCTCATCATATTTTCACACATTGCATTGCAGTATCATTTCTCTCTTTCATACTGATTTACCTTTGGGCTTCTTCAGAACTCTGTATTTCTCTTTGGTTTCTCTCTCTCTCGCTCTCTCTCTCTCTCTCTCTCTCTCTCTCTCTCTCTCTCTCTCTCTCTCTCTCTCTCTCTCTCTCTCTCTCTCTCTCTCTCTCTCTCTCTCTCTCTCCACCTGCACACACCTGCACACAGTCTCCATTTCACACCTTCCTGCATTTCTGCAGATAGTAACAGGTCATTCTCTTTTCTTTTGTGATATAAATGTAATATGGTGTCTGTGTTATCACAGTGGCGTGTTACGATACATAGTTGCTTTCATGCTCCGGTGCTCAAGCTGTCTTAAGATCTGGGCCTCGTTTCTCAGTTGCGATATCACTTAAGCATTACTATGATCGGAGCAGATGCATCGTTATTTAGGAGCCAACTTTTTGAGAGTGCTTCCCAAACAAGCACGTAGAGAGAATGTTTGCTAAGTGCATTGTTAGACCATGGGTCGATACTGATAGGATGGAAAGAAAAGCAGCGCTGCTCTCGGATCAGCTCCTAGAGAGAGAGATCACCACCTACGGCTGCAAATAGGCTATTGAGGGCGAGGCGGCTTATTACGCTTAACCAATAATAATGCACTAAATAAAAAATTGGGCACACGTTGTCACATCATGAAACACATCGAGGCAAAAAAATGACAGACAGTAGCCTAGTCGCAATTATATACAACATAAAAAAGTTATGTTTCCTGACAAACTCTTAGCTTCACATTCTGTTGTGGAATTATTTTGGCAAGCTTACTGTAAGTGGTACACACATGCACTTATACATTACCATTAGCCTACAATTCACCCTGGTTGAGGCTTTTAAGCGTTTAATTGAATGTATGGGATACAACAGTATGTGCTAATTGAAAGTCTACCTCAGGATAAAGGCTGAATTTGTTTTACTGAAAATAGAAACAGTAGGAGCAACTTTTTCATTATACTGTAACTCTGCTCACAGATGCAACGTTAATGAAAACTCTGCTGAACCTTCATACAAGATAATTAAAAGTAATGTTGCCAAGGCTTACGTTTAGAGTTAACCTTTAGAAACCACAGGTTTACAAGCCATTCCTTTTGTAAGAAAGAGTATTTTTTTGTGGTGAAGAATGGTCTGCCATTGCCACAGCAAAATAAATATAATCCTATTTTAAATGTCTTCTGAATCCAATATGCATTGAGGAGGTCCTGTTAAACTATCATTACCTTCTCTCATTCTTACAAACATGCACCCTCTGCTCTGTGCACTCCCATTTGTGTGGCGTGTGCCCTGCATGTTAAAGAGCTAGCCACTGTAGCCCTGTGTGTGAAGGCTGTATATTTCATCACAACAGGAGCACAAGCACTATAGCCTAACTATGGATGCACTAATTCATATAGATGAAGAATGTCTTGGATGTTCTATGGCCTCTGCTCTGTAGGTGCCAGTGCTATGGGTGATGTGCTATAGGGGTTTTGCTATGGAGTGTGTAGGGTTCTACTTGCAATGGGCCCTGTTTGCTATAAATATTGGATTTAAGAGCATGCACTCTTGTGTTATAAAGGTATTGTCCTACATTATGGGTGTTTGTACTATTGGTCCCATGCTCTGGTGCAATGGTTTAGTTTTTTATTGTGACTGTGTGGATATATATTTGTTCTTTATTACAGGTGTAGAGTAAATTGTTTTGTCTTTTGTCTTTAGCTTGTTTTCCATCCTTCCCCTCTCTTCCCAGTTTGTAGCTCTGTCGTTTGTTAGAGGAACACTGGGGGCTTGGCAAGCTGCTCAGCCTCAGCGTGTCTGCAGTGGAGGACTCAACAGTGTAACTAAGAGGTTTATATTCCAGACTGAGGGGAAAGGAGGCCAGCAGCGCTGGGTACTGGGTAGGGAGGTAGGGACGACAGATGTGTGGAGTCAGCAGACACAGGAAGCCTCGGGTTCAATGACGCAGAAACAAAGAAACACATCGAGAGGATGATGAGGCTTAGCTTAGCTCTATGCTGCCAGGCTGGTTCTACTGCTGCTGCATTCACACCTCCAAGACTCACAGTTGTAAACATCTATATATGATTATTATTATTATTATTATTAGTAGTAGTATTATTATTATTATTATTATTATTGTATTATTGTTTTATTCACACTTGCGCTGTTGGAGCTTAGACCTTAAGAATTTCACTGTACACTGCAACTACACCCTGTGCATGTGACTAAATACAAATCTAATCTAATCTCTCCAGGCAGCGCCACAGCGTTTACTGACCTGAGAGAGACAGAGCAGGGCCAGATGTAGCAGGTGTTTGAGGCAGGTTTGAAATGGTGCGAGTGTTTGAGTAAGAATGATTACTAATCTTATTTTGGGGAGAGTGCTCACTGAGCGAGAGTACATTTACATAGGGCCTGTACAGGGCCAAAAGCAAACAAGAAAATGCTCACCCAGAGGTGGCGCTCCTAATGGCCGGTGACTTTAATGCAGGAAAACTGAAATCCGTTTTACCTCATTTCTACCAGCATGTCACCTGTGCAACTAGAGGCGAAAAAACTCTAGATCACCTTTACTCCAAATACAGAGGTGCATACAAAGCTCTCCCTCGCCCTCCATTTGGCAAATCTGACCATAACTCTATCCTATTGATTCCTGCTTACAAACAAAAATTTAAACAGGAAGTACCAGTGACACGCTCAATACGGAAGTGGTCTGATGAAGTGGATGCTAAGCTACAGGACTGTTTCGCTAGTACAGACTGGAATATGTTCCAGGATTCACCCGATGGCATTGAAGAGTTTACCACATCAGTCACCGGCTTCATTAATAAGTGCATTGACGACATCGTCCCCACAATGACAGTACGTACATATCCCAACCAGAAGCCATCCTCACTGAGCGAAAGGCTAGAGCTGCCGCTTTCAATGAGCGGGACACTAATCCTGACGCCCTACGACGAACCATCCAACAGGCAAAGTGTCAATACAGGACCAAGATCGAATCCTACTACACCGGCTCTGACGCTCATCGGATGTGGCAGGGCTTGCAAACTATCCCAGATTACAAAAGGAAACCCAGCCGCGAGCTGTCAAGTGACGCAAGCTTACCAGACCAGCTAAATATCTTCCATGCACTCTTCGAGGCTAGCAACACTGAACTATGTATGCATGAGAGCACCAGCTGTTCCGGACGACTGTGTGATCACGCTCTTCGTAGCCGGTGTGAGCAAGACGTTTAAACAGGTTAACATTCAGAAGGTCGCAGAACCAGAAGGATTACCCAGGATGCGTACTCAGAGCATGCGCTGACCAGCTGGCAAGTGTCTTCACTGACATTTTCAACCTCTCCCTGACCCAGTCTGTAATGCCTACATGTTTCAAGCAGACCACCATAGTCCTTGTGCCCAAGAACGCCAAGGTAACCTGTCTAAATGACTATTTCCCCATAGCACTCACACCTGTGGCCATGAAATTTCAAGTTATTGTTACTCATTGTGTATTTATTTCTTGTGTTATTATTTTTCGATTTATTCATTTTTTTTTTCTTTATTTTTTCTGCATTGTTGGGAAGTGCCCGTAAGTAAGCATTTCCCTGTTAGTCTACACCTGTTGTTTACGAAGCATGTGACAAATACAATTTGATTTGATACACCGCCTCTGAGATTGGATATTACATTTTCAGAACCTGAAAATGCAGTATTTTGTGTGCAAGGCTTTCCATTTTTAACAGTCAAGTAAACTCCTCCAGAGTTCTATTAGTCTGCTGACTGTGCGAGTGAGAGTTTAGTGCATCAGCCACAATGTAATAACAGTTTATAAAATGACAGCCGTGACAGCGCTACACTTTAATTATAGTAGCAGAATTGTTGATGAGTTGAAAAAGGAGTAGGTTTGAATTTGCCCTTCATTACTGACCATCCTAAACTCACACCCCTAGCTCTGCTGTTTATTGAAATTAGAATTAAATGGTAGATTAGAGAGTAGGAGTTGGACATGATAATAAAAGGAAAATTGTAACGGGTCTGCGGTCAAACGACCACCCCTCATCACTGTCAAACGCTCCCTAAAACACTTTAGCGAGCAGGTCTTCCTAATTGACCTGGCCCAGGTATCCTGGATGGATATAGATCTTATTCCGTCAGTAGAGGATGCCTGGTTGTTCTTTAAAAGTAATTTCCTCTCAATCTTAAATAAACATGCCCCATTCAAAAAATACAGAACTAAGAACAGATATAGCCCCTGGTTCTCCTCAGACTTGACTGCCCTTGACCAGCACAAAAACATCCTGTGGCGTACTGCATTAGCATCAAATAGCCCCCGCGATATGCAACTTTTCAGGGAAGTTAGGAACCAATATACACAAGCAGTTAGGAAAGCAAAGGCTAACTTTTTCAAACAGAAATTAGCATCCTGTAGCACTAACTCCAAAAAGCACTTCCTCCCAGCTGCCCACTGCACTGAGGCTAGGAAACACTATCACCACCGATAAATCTACAATAATCGAGAATTTCAACAAGCATTTTGCTACGGCTGGCCATGCTTTCCACCTGGCTACCACTACCCCGGCCACCAGCTCTGCACCCTCCGCTGCAACTTTCCCATGCCTCCCCCGCTTCTCCTTCACACAAATTCAGACAGCTGATGTTCTGAAAGAGCTGCAAAATCTTTATTTCTAAAACTAGCCGCCGAAATTGTCGCAACCCCTATTACTAGCCTGTTCAACCTCTCCTTCGTAACGTCTGAGATCCCCAGAGATTGGAAAGCTGCCGCGGTCATCCCCCTCTTCAAAGGGGGTGACACTCTAGATCCAAACTGTTACAGACCTATATCCATCCTGCCCTGCCTTTCGAAAAGTTTTTGAAAGCCAAGTTAACAAACAGATCACCGACCATTTCGAATCCCACCGTACCTTCTCCGCTATGCAATCCGGTTTCCGAGCTGGTCATGGGTGCACCTCAGCCACGCTCAAGGTCCTAAACAATATTATAACCGCGATCGATAATAGACAGTACTGTGCAGCCGTCTTCATCGACCTGGCCAAGGCTTCCGACTCTGTCAACCACCGCATTCTTATTGGCAGACTAAATAGCCTTGGTTTCTCAAATGACTGCCTCGCCTGGTTCACCAACTACTTCTCAGATAGAGTTCAATGTGTCAAATCGGAGGGCCTGTTGTCTGGACCTATACCAGTCTCTATGGGGGTGCCACAGGGTTCAATTCTTGGGCCGACTCTTTTCTCCGTGTATATCAATGATGTCGCTCTTGCTGCTGGTGACTCTCAGATCCACCTCTGACGACAAGCCCTTCATTGGACACTGTGTTAATAAACCTCCAAACCAGCTTCAATGCCATACAACACTCCTTCAGTAGCCTCCAACTGCTCTTAAACACTAGTAAAACTAAATGTATGCTCTTCAATCGAAAGCTGCTGGCACCCGCCCACCCGACTAGAATCACTACTCTCGACGGGTCTGACCTAGAGTATGTGGACAACTACAAATACCTAGGTGTCTGGTTAGACTGTAAACTCTCCTTCCAGACTCACATTAAGAATCTCCAATCCAAAGTTAAATCTAGAATCGGCTTCCTATTTCGCAACAAAGCCTCCTTCACTCATGCTGCCAAACATGCCCTCGTAAAACTGACTATCCTACCGATCCTTGACTTCTGCGATGTCATTTACAAAATAGCCTCCAACACTCTACTCAGCAAATTGGATGTAGTCTATCACAGTGCCATCCGTTTTGTCACCAAAGCCCCATATACTACCCACCACTGTGACCTGTACGCTCTTGTTGGCTGGTCCTCACTACATATTCGTCGCCAAAACCACTGGCTCCAGGCCATCTATAAATCACTGCTAGGCAAATCCCTGCCTTATTCTTAGCTCATTGGTCACCATAGCAACACCCACCCGTAGTATGCGTTCCAGCAGGTATATCTCACTGGTCATCCCCAAAGCCAACACCTCCTTTGGCCGCCATTCCTTCCAGTTCTCTGCTGCCAATGACTGGAATGAATTGCAAAAATCTCTGAAACTGGAGACTCTTATCTCCCTCACTAACTTTAAGCATCAGTTGTCAGAGCACCTTACCGATCACTGCACCTGTACACAGCCCATCTGAAATTAGCCCACCCAACTACCTCATCCCCGTATTGTTATTTATTTTGCTCATTTGCACCCCAGTATCTCTATTTGCACATCATCTCTTGCACATCTATCATTCCAGTGTTAATACTAATTGTAATTATTTTGCACTATGGCCTATTTATTGCCTTACCTCCATTACTTGCTACATTTGCACACACTGTATATATATATTTTCTGTTGTATTTTTGACTTTAATGTTTTGTTTTACCCCATATGTAACTCTGTGTTGTTGTTTTTATCGCACTGCTTTGCTTTATCTTGGCCAGGTCGCAGTTGTAAATGAGAACTTGTTCTCAACTGGCTTACCTGGTTAAATAAAGGTGAAAAAAATAAAATAAAAAAATAAGACCAGAACCCTCAAAACCTAGACCTAGACCTAGACCTTGGGCACCGAGGACCAGACCCAGACCAAAATTGCATTCACATGATCTGCAGTGGTCTTGAGATCAAGACCACAAGATCAACAACCCATCTGTGCTGTCCAGACAGGCGTATCCTGTATGATCTAATCACCTGGTCCAGGTACTCACTAGGAGAGATACTGTCAGCATCATTAAGCTGCATTCCTTTCTCTCCCCTCTCCTGAGCTCACGGGTAGCAGACATGTGAATACGGAGCTGTCTGTGCGTGTGTGTGGAGAGTGTGGAATGTGTGATGCATGAAAGATGTGAGTGCCCTTTAACTTTTCTCGCATATCCTTTCTCCAGGAGTGTCAAGCTCAGGATGCTTTGGTTTGAGGTGCCTTTGAATTTCTGGGGCTGTTTACCTACAGTATATTGCCTCATATAAACCTGGGAAAAGCCTTAAAACAATAACTGTATTTTACCAGGTTTTTATCAGGATTTTGCTAGCACTCCACCTTTGAATTACATATAATCTACTGTCATCGAGCTATTACAAAATAGGAAATGGGTTTAAAAATGGTTTTGACTAGAAGGCATACAGCTTTTGTCAGATTTGACTTTTCGTAGCAGGTTAGGATAATTTACACAGCAGATTAGGATAATTAACATAGCTAGCAGGTTAAGAGAATTAGGTTAAGGTTAGGAAAAGGGTTAGGGTTAGTATTAGCTAAAATGCAAAAAACAAACAACTTTTACAATAATTTGACAAAAGCTCTATCCCTTCTAGCCTTGACCTATAAAAATATGGGTATATATTTTTTGTTCTTGTTTTGAGCGGGCATAAAATAAGTATAAAGGTCCAAAATGTGTAGCCTCTCCCAAAGATCTTCAGCATATAACACGGAGTACAAGGAGTGGAATGTTAGCTAAAAATACTGCCAACCAGGCTGCAAAATCTGCATTATTAGAGTAATTCTGAGATCTAATGAGTTTCCCAATAGCCTTATTTGAGGTTGTGAAGAGTAGCTAGCTATAACACAGTGTTCCGTCCTACTGCAGAGTTTGGAGAAGATCTGCCTCTGCCCCACTTTCCTTCCCTGAACGACAGATACACAAAGAAGACACAGAGACTGAGACAAACAAGACTAATTGGCAGCAGCTTTGTCACTGGTTCTCCCCATAGTCCTGGCTCTCCAAAGGACCCTCATTCAGCCGCTGGATTTGATGTGCCTGGTGACAACAGTGGTAGCTGTGTAGTGGTTGAGTTCCTATGGGACCCCTCTAACAAGCTCTATCTGTGTAGTGGTGGAATTCCTATGGGTCGCCTCCCCTATAACAAGCTCTATCTGTGTAGTGGTAGAGTTCCTATGGGTCCCCTCCCCTCTAACAACCTCTATCTTTGTAGTGGTAGAGTTCATATGGGTCCTGAAATCTAACAAGCTCTATCTGTGTAGAGGTGGATTTCTTATGGGTCCCCTCCCCTCTAACAAGCTCTATCTTTGTATTGGTGGATTTCTTATGTGTCCCCTCCCCTCTAAAAATATATATCTGTGTAGTGCTTGAGTTCCTATGGGTCCCCTCCCCTCTAACAATTTCTATCTATGTATTGGTGGAGTTCCTATGGCGCCCCTCCCCTCTAAAAAGCTATATCTCTGTAGTGTGTAGTGGTGGAGTTCCTATGGGTCCCCTCCCCTCTAACAAGCTCTATCTATGTAGTTGTGGAGTTCCTATGGGTCCTCTCCCCTCTATCAAGCTCGATCTGTGTAGAGGTGGAGATCCTATTGGTCCCCTCCCCTCTAACACACTATATCTGTGTAGTGGTAGAGTTCCTATGGGTCCCCTCCCGTCTAACAAGCTCTATCTGTGTATTGCTGGAGATCCTATGGGTCCCCTCCCCTCTAACAAGCTCTATCTGTGTAGTGGTAGAGTTCCTATGGGTCCCATCCCCTCTAACAAACTCTATTTCTGTAAAAAATGTAAAATGTAGTTGTGGAGATCCTATGGGTCCCCTCCCCTCTAAGAAGCTCTATCTGTTTAGTGGTAGAGTCCTATGGGTCCCCTACCATCTAACAAGCTCTATCTGTGTAGATGTGGAGTTCCTATTGGTCCCCTCCCCTCTAATAAGCTCTATATTTGTATTGGTGGATTTCTTATGGGTCCCCTCCTTTCTAACAAGCTCTATCTGTGTGGTGGTAGAGTTCCTATGGGTCCCCTCCCCTCTAACAAGCTCTATCTGTGTAGTGGTAGAGTTGCTACGGGTTCCCTCCCCTCTAACAACATTTACATTTTACATTTTAGTCATTTAGCAGATGCTCTTCTCCAGAGCGACTTACATCATATGGGTCCTCCCCTCTAACAAGCTCTATCTGTGTACTGGAAGAGTTCCTATGGGTCCCCTCCCCTCTAACAAACTCTATCTCTGTAGTGTGTAGTGGTAGATTTCATATGGGTCCCCTCCCCTCTAACAAGTTATATCTCTGTAGTGTGTAGTGGTAGATTTCATATGGGTCCCCTCCCCTCTAACAAGCTCTATCTGTGTAGTGGTAGAGTTCCTATGGGTCGCCTACCCTCTAACAAACTCTATCTGTGTGGTGGTTCTGTGTAGCTCATTTGGTAGAGCATGACGCTTGCAATGCCAGGATTGTGGGTTCGATTCCCACAGGGGGCCAGTATGACATTTTTTTTTGCACTCACTAACTGTAAGTCACTCTGGATAAGTGTGCCTGCTAAATGACTAAAATGTAAATGGTGTTATAGTTCCTATGGTTCCCCTCCCCTCTAACAAGCTCTATCTGAGTAGTGAAATAGTTCCTATACATCCCCTCGGCTCTAACAATGTCTATCTGTGTAGTGGTGGAGTTCCTATTGTCCCCTCCCCTCTAACAAGCTATATCTCTAAAGTCATATATTTGCTATGGGTCCGCTACACTTAACAAGCTCTATCTTTGTATTGGTAGAGTTCCTATGGGTCCCCTCCGCTCTAACAAGCTCTATCTGTGTAGTAGTAGAGTTCCTATGGGTCCCCTCCCCTCAAACAAGCTATATCTGTGTAGTGGTAGAGTTCCTATGGGTCCCATCGCCTCTAACAAGCTCTATCTGTGTAGTGGTAGAGTTCCTATGGGTCCCATCCCCTCTAACAAGCTCTATCTGTGTAGTGGTAGAGTTCCTATGGGTCCCATCCCCTCTAACAAGCTCTATATATGTAGTGGTAGAGTTCCTATGGGTCCCCTCCCCTCTAACAAACTCTATCTGTGTAGTGGTAGAGTTCCTATGGATCCCCTCCCGTCTAACAAGCTATATATGTGTTATGGGGGAGTTCCTATGGATCCCCTCCCGTCTAACAAGCTATATCTGTGTAGTGGGGGAGTTCGTACGGGTCCCCACCCCTCTAACAAGCTCTATCTGTGTAGTGGAAGAGTTCCTATTGGTCCCCTCCCCTATTACAAGCTCTATCTGTGTAGTGGTAGAGTTCCTATTGGTCCCCTCCCCTATTACAAGCTCTATCTGTGTAGTGGTAAAGTTCCTATGGGTCCCCTCCCCTATTACAAGCTCTATCTGCGTAGTGGTAAAGTTCCTATGGGTCCCCTCCCCTATTACAAGCTCTATCTGTGTAGTGGTAGAGTTCCTATGGGTCCTCTCCCCTCTAACAAACTCTATCTCTGTAAAAAATGTAAAATGTAGTGGTGGAGTTCCTATGGGTCCCCTCCCCTCTAACAAGCTCTATCTGTGTAGTGGTAGAGTTCCTATGGGTCCCCTCCCCTCTAACAAGCTCTATCTGTGTAGTGGTGGAGTTCCTATGGGTCCCCTCCCCTCTAACAAGCTCTATCTGTGTAGTGGTGGAGTTCCTATGGGTCCCCTCCCCTCTAACAAGCTCTATCTGTGTAGTGGTAGAGTTCCTATGGGTCCCCTCCCCTCTAACAAACTCTATCTGTGTAGTGGCAGAGTTCCTATGGATCCCCTCCCGTCTAACAAGCTATATATGTGTAGTGGGGGAGTTCCTATGGATCCCCTCCCCTCTAACAAGCTCTATCTGTGTGGTGCTTGTGTTCCTATGGGTCCCATCCCCTCTAACAAGCTCTATCTGTGTATTGGTAGAGTTCCAATGGGTCCACTCCCCTCTAACAAGCTCTATCTGTGTAGTGGTAGAGTTCCTATGGGTCCCATCCCCTCTAACAAGCTCTATCTGTGTAGTGGTAGAGTTTATATGGGTCCCCTCCCCTCTAAAAAGATCTATCTCTGACGTCTGTAGTGGTAGATTTCATATGGGTCCCCTCCCCTCTAACAACCTCTATCTTTGTAGTGGTAGAGTTCATATGGGTCCCATCCCCTGTAACAAGCTCTATCTGTGTAGTGGTGGAGTTCCTATGGGTCCCCTCCCCTCTAACAAGCTCTATCTGTGTAGTGGTAGAGTTCCTATGGATCCCCACCCCTCTAACAAGCTCTATCTGTGTAGTGGAAGAGTTCCTATTGGTCCCCTCCCCTATTACAAGCTCTATCTGTGTAGTGGTAGAGTTCCTATTGGTCCCCTCCCCTATTACAAGCTCTATCTGTGTAGTGGTGGAGTTCCTATGGGTCCCCTCCCCTCTAACAATGTCTATCTGTGTAGTGGTGGAGTTCCTATGCATCCCCTCTCCTCTAGGTCACGTGTAGCTCAGTTGGTAGAGTATATCGCTTGCAATGCCAGGGTTGTGGGTTTGATTCCCAGGGGAGGCAAGTATGAAAAAATTTATGGACTCACTAACTGTAAGTTGCTCTTGATAAGAGCGGCTGCTAAATGACTAACATTTAAATGTAACGAGCTCTATCTGTAAAGTTCGTATGGGTCTCCTCCCCTCTAACAAGCTCTGTCTGTGTAGTTACAGTGGGGAAATAAATTATTTAGTCAGCCACCAATTGTGCAAGTTCTCCCACTTAAAAAGATGAGAGAGGCCTGTAATTTTCATCATAGGTACACGTCAACTATGAAAGACAAATTGAGGAAAAAAAATCCAGAAAATCACATTGTAGGATTTTTAATGAATTTATTTGCAAATTAGGTGGAAAATAAGTATTTGGTCACCTACAAACAAGCAAGATTTCTGGCTCTCACAGACCTGTAACTTCTTCTTTAAGAGGCTCCTCTGTCCTCCACTCGTTACCTGTATTAATGGCACCTGTTTGAACTTGTTATCAGTATAAAAGACACCTGTCCACAACCTCAAACAGTCACACTCCAAACTCCACTATGGCCAAGACCAAAGAGCTGTCAAAGGACACCAGAAACAAAATTGTAGACCTGCACCAGGCTGGGAAGACTGAATCTGCAATAGGTAAGCAGCTTGGTTTGAAGAAATCAACTGTGGGAGCAATTATTAGGAAATGGAAGACATACAAGACCACTGATAATCTCCCTCGATCTGGGGCTCCACGCAAAATCTCACCCCGTGGGGTCAAAATGATCACAAGAACGGTGAGCAAAAATCCCAGAACCACACGGGGGGACCTAGTGAATGACCTGCAGAGAGCTGGGACCAAAGTAACAAAGCCTACCATCAGTAACATACTACGCTGCCAGGGACTCAAATCCTGCAGTGCCAGACGTGTCCCCCTGCTTAAGCCAGTACATTTCCAGGCCCGTTTGAAGTTTGCTAGAGTGCATTTGGATGATCCAGAAGAGGATTGGGAGAATGTCATATGGTCAGATGAAACCAAAATAAAACTTTTTGGTAAAAACTCAACTCGTCGTGTTTGGAGGACAAAGAATGCTGAGTTGCATCCAAAGAACACCATACCTACTGTGAAGCATGGGGGTGGAAACATCATGCTTTGGGTCTGTTTTTCTGCAAAGGGACCAGGACGACTGATCCGTGTAAAGGAAAGAATGAATGGGGCCATGTATGGTGAGATTTTGAGTGAAAATCTCCTTCCATCAGCAAGGGCATTGAAGATGAAACGTGGCTGGGTCTTTCAGCATGACAATGATCCCAAACACACCGCCCGGGCAACGAAGGAGTGGCTTCGTAAGAAGCATTTCAAGGTCCTGGAGTGGCCTCGCCAATCTCCAGATCTCAACCCCATAGAAAATCTTTGGAGGGAGTTGAAAGTCCATGTTGCCCAGCGACAGCCCCAAAACATCACTGCTCTAGAGGAGATCTGCATGGAAGAATGGGCCAAAATACCAGCAACAGTGTGTGAAAACCTTGTGAAGACTTACATAAAACGTTTGACCTGTGTCATTGCCAACAAAGGGTATATAACAAATTATTGAGAAACTTTTGTTATTGACCAAATACTTATTTTCCACCATAATTTGCAAATAAATTCATAAAAAATCCTACAATGTGATTTTCTGGATTTTTTTTCTCATTTTGCCTGTCATAGTTGACATGTACCTATGATGAAAATTACAGGCCTCTCTCATCTTTTTAAGTGGGAGAACTTGCACAATTGGTGGCTGACTAAATACTTTTTTCCCCCACTGTATATAGATCCAATGTGTCCCCTCTCCTCTAACAAACTCTATCTCTGTAAAAAATGTAAAATGTAGTGGTGGAGTTCCTATGGGTCCCCTCCCCTCTAAAAAGCTCTATCTGTGTGGTGGTAGAGTTCCTATGGGTCCCCTCCCCTCTAACAACATTTACATTTTAGTCATTTAGCAGATGCTCTTATCCAGAGCGATTTACATCATATGGGTCCTCCCCTCTAACAAGCTCTATCTGTGTACTGGAAGAGTTCCTATGGGTCCCCTCCCCTCTAACAAGTTATATCTCTGTAGTGTGTAGTGGTAGAGTTCATATGGGTCCCCTCCCCTCTAAAAAGATCTATCTGTGTAGTGCTTGAGTTCCTATGGGTCCCCTCCCCTCTAACAAACTCTATCTGTGTGGTGGTTCTGTGTAGCTCATTTGGTAGAGCATGACGCTTGCAATGCCAGGGTTGTGGGTTCGATTCCCACAGGGGGCCAGTATGATTTTTTTTTTGCACTCACTAACTGTAAGTCGCTCTGGATAAGTGTGCCTGCTAAATGACTCAAATGTAAATGTAAATGGTGTTTTAGTTCCTATGGGTCCCCTCCCCTCTAACAAGCTCTATCTGTGTAGTGGTAGAGATCCCATGGTCCCCTCCCCTGTAACAAGCTTTATTTACCTCGACTCCTCAAAGAGAAGAGCGTCATCCTCATATTCTCCTTCTCAGCTGGAAGAAGTTGATGTCTCTTTTCTTCTCTCTCCTTCGGTTTATGTCACTCCCGTCCTTCAGATGTTTCTTCTTAATCTTATTTTCGCCGTTCATATGCCCTGGAATACCACTGACTGTTGTAGCTGAGTTTCCGTTGTACTTCTGGGCTGGTAGGCTCTGTGTTGTGTTGCAGGCTGGCATGATGTGGATGGGTATGCTAATGTTAGCTGACTTTGGGCTGAGGATCGATCCAGATCATTAAGCCGGCCTTCCCTTAGATGCTCCCCTCACCTCCCTGTCATTACGCGCACCATTACATGTCTTGTCGTGAGAGACTCTCCTCACCGCACTCATTTGTCATTCATTTCAATTAGTCTGTGGGCTCTCTGTGCCTGAGTGGAGGCACACTAATGTGCGTGTAATAATATTCCAGCCAGGCAGCGTGGAGCTTTTGGCAGACTATCAAAGGGCCAAAGGAGGCTTTTATCTTCAGTGCATGATTCTGATGCTCCATCTGAGGTTTGTGTTTTCAAAAAGTTCAGACTGAACACAGGGAATCCCAGCAGCTCTTGGTGCCGTTCACTGGGTTGTCTCACTAGGTGGCACACTGATCAAAGCCAAACTGGACCTGTGGAGGGCACTATCCTCCATGCTGCCTCGAGCTGCTCTGCTTCTGCCTGTAATACACTCAGGGTTATCCGGGGACTTCGGACGTCCCTACCCTCAATCCTAACCTTAACCCCTACCCTTAACCATTTTAAATGTCAACTTCAAATGGGGTAGGGACGTCCCAAGGATCCCAGGTAGCAAGGACCATACAATCAGTACACTGTATTGTACAGCTCAGCCATTCAGCACATTACTGCTTTAATCACAACCTTAGGAGACCACTTGCTGACTCTTTGGTTGTCTGAATGTTTGTGTGGACGATATCGAGGTGGATCTGAAATCTTGACTTGTAATGAATTTATGTTATACTGTAGTTGATGTGTTGAGTGCAGCGGTCATTCTGGTTCAACCAGGCTAGTGAAATAGTAGAAAAGCATTTTATAGTAGGCTTTGATTTAATATTTTATTAACAAGCCCTTAAAAATAGAACAGACTTGATAATGATTTACACCAGGGTCCCCCAACTGGTGGCTGGTGGGCCAAATTATGATTTTATTTGGCCCCCCAAGTTTTCTGAGCAAAAACAAAAATATATACAGTACCAGTCAAAAGTTTGGACACACCTACTCAGTCAATGGTTTTTCTTTATTATTATTATTTTTTTAAACTATTTTCTACATTGTAGAATAATAGTGAAGACATCAAAACTATGAAATAACACATATGGAATCATGTAGTAACCAAAAAAGTGTTAAACGAATCAAAATATATTTTATATTTGAGATTCTTCAAAGTAGCCACCCTTTGCCTTGATGACAGTTTTACACACTCTTGGCATTCTCTCAACCAGCTTCATGAGGTAGTCACCTGGAATGCATTTCAATGAACTGCTGTGCCTTGTTAAAAGTTAATTTGTGGAATTTATTTCCTTCTTAATGCGTTTGAGCCAATCAGTTGTGTTGTGACAAGGTAGGGTTGGTATACAGAAGATACCCCTATTTGGTAAAAGACCAAGTCCATATTATGGCAAGAACAGCTCAAATAAGCAAAGAGAAACAACAGTCCATCATTACTTTAAGACATGAAGGTCAGTCAATCCTGAACATTTCAAGAACTTTGAAAGTTTCTTGAAGTGCAGTCGCATAAACTATCAAGCGCTATGATGAAACTGGCTGTAAGCAAGGTTTGAAATGATTATGTTTTAGTGAAATACTATATCAGTTTGGGCTTCTTGCAGTCAATGTGCAGTCTACAAATGATCTGGAATTATGTTCCGGCCCCCTGACCATCCTTTCAATAAAAAATCTCGTCGCACGGCTGAATGTAGTTGATGATCCCTGATTTACACAATGCCCATGCTCATGCAGTAGCCGTCTACCATTCCACAGTTACCACATGGTGGCAGTGTTGATTTGTAAAAGGTGGAATCCCTGCACAGTGCAGAAAGAAGTGTACACTGACTATACCAAACATTAGGAACACCTTCCTAATATTGAGTTGCACCCCCCACCATTTTGCCCTAGGAACAGCCTCAATTTATCAGGGCATGCACTCTACGAAGTGTCGTAAACGTTCCACAGGGATGTTGTCCCATGTTGACTTCAATGATTCCCACAGCGGTGTCAATTGGCTTGATGTCCTTTGGGTGGTGGACCATTCTTGATACATTTTTACATTTAAGTCATTTAGCAGATGCTCTTATCCAGAGCGACTTACAGTTAGTGAGTGCATACATTTTCATACTGGCCCCCCGTGGGAAACAAACCCACAACCCTGGCGTTGCAAGCGCCATGCTCTACCAACTGAGCTACAGGGGACCTAGCACGGGATACACACGGGAAACTGTTGTGCATGAAAAACCCAGCAGCGTTGCAGTTCTTGACACAAACCGGTGCGCCTGGCACCTACTACCATACCCCGTACAAAGGTACTTACATTTTTTGTCTTGCCCATTCACGCTCTGAATGGAACACATACACAATCCATGTCTCAATTGTCTCAAGGCTTAAAAATCCTTCTTTAACCTGTCTCCTTCCCTTCATCTACCCTGATTGAAGTGGATTTAACAGGTGACAGCAATAAGGGATCATAGCTTTCACCTGGGTTCACCTGGTCAGTCCAGTCCACCTGGTCAGTCCATGTCATGGAAAAAGCAGGTATTCTTAGTGTTTTGTATGCTGAAATAATTGAGCAGAGGCACATGGACTGTAATGTACTGCACACACTTTCACACACTGTAACACAGTGTTACATACTGTCACACAGGGTCAGGCAGTGCTCATTTGCTCGTCAGATTGAGGAGTTGTATTTTGTATGTGTCATGTACACCCAGAGAGAAGATCTAGAATAATTTAATGTCGAGTCCTCACCTGAACATGACCCTAACATGCCCCTAACATAACATTTACATTTACATTTACGTCATTTAGCAGACGCTCTTATCCAGAGCGACTTACAAATTGGTGCATTCACCTTATAGCCAGTGGGATAACCACTTTACAATGTTTATTTTTATTTTTATTTATTAGGGTGTGGTAGAAGGATTACTTTATCCTATCCCAGGTATTCCTTAAAGAGGTGGGGTTTCAAATGTCTCCGGAAGGTGGTGAGTGACTCTGCTGTCCTGGCGTCGTGAGGGAGCTTTTTCCACCATTGGGGTGCCAGAGCAGCGAACAGTTTTGACTGGGCTGAGCGGGAACTACGCAGAGGTAGGGGAGCCAGCAGGCCAGAGGTGGATGAACGCAATGCCCTCGTTTGGGTGTAGGGACTGATCAGAGCCTGAAGGTACTGAGGTGCCGTTCCCCTTACAGCTCCGTAGGCAAGCACCATGGTCTTGTAGCAGATGCGAGCTTCAACTGGAAGCCAGTGGAGTGTGCGGAGGAGCGGGGTGACGTGAGAGAACTTGAACACCAGACGGGCTGCGGCATTCTGGATGAGTTGTAGGGGTTTAATAGCACAGGCAGGGAGCCCAGCAAACAGCGAGTTGCAGTAATCCAGACGGGAGATGACAAGTGCCTGGATTAGGACCTGTGCCGCTTCCTGTGTAAGGCAGGGTCGTACTCTCCGAATGTTGTAGAGCATGAACCTACAGGATCGGATCACCGCCTTGATGTTAGTGGAGAACGACAGGGTGTTGTCCAGGGTCACGCCAAGGCTCTTCGCACTCTGGGAGGAGGACACAATGGAGTTGTCAACCGTGATGGCGAGATCATGGAACAGGCAGTCCTTCCCCGGGAGGAAGAGCAGCTCCGTCTTGCCAAGGTTCAGCTTAAGGTGGTGATCCGTCATCCATACTGATATGTCTGCCAGACATGCAGAGATGTGATTCGCCACCTGGTTATCAGAAGGGGGAAAGGAGAAGATTAGTTGTGTGTCGTCTGCGTAGCAATGATAGGAGAGGCCATGTGAGGATATGACAGAGCCAAGTGACTTGGTGTATAGCGAGAATAGGAGAGGGCCTAGAACTGAGCCCTGTGGGACACCAGTGGTGAGAGCACGTGGTGCGGAGACAGCTTCTCGCCACGCCACTTGGTAGGAGCGACCGGTCAGGTAGGACGCAATCCAAGAGTGAGCCGCGCCGGAGATGCCCAGCTCGGAGAGGGTGGAGAGGAGGATCTGATGGTTCACAGTATCAAAGGCAGCAGACAGGTCTAGAAGGACAAGAGCAGAGGAGAGAGAGTTAGCTTTAGCAGTGCGGAGAGCCTCCGTGACACAGAGAAGAGCAGTCTCAGTTGAATGACCAGTCTTGAAACCTGACTGGTTTGGATCAAGAAGGTCATTCTGAGAGAGATAGCAAGAGAGTTGGCTAAAGACGGCACGCTCAATAGTTTTGGAGAGAAAAGAAAGAAGGGATACTGGTCTGTAGTTGTTGACATCAGAGGGATCGAGTGTTGGTTTTTTGAGAAGGGGTGCAACTCTCGCTCTCTTGAAGACGGAAGGGACATAGCCAGTGGTCAAGGATGAGTTGATCAGCGAGGTGAGGTAAGGGAGAAGGTCACCGGAGATGGTCTGGAGAAGAGAGGAGGGGATAGGGTCAATCGGGCAGGTTGTTGGGCGGCCTGCCGTCACAAGTCGCAAGATTTTATCTGGAGAGAGAGGGGAGAAAGAAGTCAAAGCACAGGGTAGGGCAGTGTGAGCAGGACCAGCAGTGTCATTTGATTTAACAAACGAGGATCGGATGTCGTCAACCTTCTTTTCAAAATGGTTGACGAAGTCATCCACAGAGAGGGAGGGGGGGGAGGAGGATTCAGCAGGGAGGAGAATGTGGCAAAGAGCTTCCTAGGGTTAGAGGCAGATGCTTGGAATTTAGAGTGGTCGAAAGTGGCCTTAGCAGCAGAAACAGATGAAGAAAATGTAGAGAGGAGGGAGTGAAAAGATGCCAGGTCCGCAGGGAGTCTAGTTTTCTTCCATTTCCGCTCAGCTGCCCGGAGCTCTGTTCTGTGAGCTCGCAATGAGTCATCAAACCACGGAGCTGGAGGGGAGGACCGAGCCGGCCGGGAGGATAGGAGACATAGAGAGTCAAAGGATGCAGAAAGGGAGGAGAGGAGGGTTGAGGAGGCAGAATCAGGAGATTGGAGGGAGAAGGATTGAGCAGAGGGAAGAGATGATAGGATGGAAGAGGAGAGAGTAGCGGGAGAGAGAGAGCGAAGGTTGCGACGGCGCATTACCATCTGTGTAGGGGCAGAGTGAGTAGTGTTGGAGGAGAGCGAGAGAGAAAAGGATACAAAGTAGTGGTCGGAGACATGGAGGGGGGTTGCAGTAAGATTAGTAGAACAACAGCATCTAGTAAAGATGAGGTCAAGCGTATTGCCTGCCTTGTGAGTAGGGGGGGACGGTGAGAGGGTGAGGTCAAAAGAGGAGAGGAGTGGAAAGAAGGAGGCAGAGAGAAATGAGTCAAATGTAGACGTAGGGAGGTTGAAATCCCCCAGAACTGTGAGGGGTGAGCCATCCTCAGGAAAGGAACTTATCAAGGCGTCAAGCTCATTGATGAACTCTCCAAGGGAACCTGGAGGGCGATAGATGACAAGGATATTAAGCTTAAATGGGCTAGTGACTGTGAAAGCATGGAATTCAAATGAGGAGATAGACAGATGGGTCAGGGGAAAAATTGAGAATGTCCACTTGGGAGAGATGAGGATTCCTGTGCCACCACCCCGCTGACCAGATGCTCTCGGGGTATGCGAGAACACATGGTCAGACGAGGAGAGAGCAGTAGGAGTAGCAGTGTTTTCAGTGGTAATCCATGTTTCCGTCAGCGCCAAGAAGTTGAGGGACTGGAGGGTAGCATAGGCTGAGATGAACTCTGCCTTGTTGGCAGCAGAATGGCAGTTCCAGAGGCTGCCTGAGACCTGGAACTCCACGTGGGTGGTGCGTGCAGGGACCACCACCCTAAGATGACTGTAACATGACCCTAATATGATTAAGGCATAGCTTTTTAATGTATTTCCTATTCAAGCAGAACCCTGCTGACTGAGTGGGCTGCATCATGTGAAGATTTAACATCACTGAGGCGTGTGAAATGGGTTTTAACCCTTTGCTTTGGACGTCAATGCTGAACTGGTACTGCTGTTCAAGGGAAACTAATTTGGTCTCAAACTGGATTGGTCTGTTTTTCGAGAGGTGTAAATGCTATGGCTTTAGTTATAGGGTGATAGTATAAGGATTAAGAAGCGTTCCAGCTCCAGTGCTGCCTGCTCCTGCTGGCTTCAAGACCCAGGAGTGCACTGAGAGGATGTGGGTCTAGTTCTACTGTCACCATAGCAACCAGCACTGAGACGTGCTGTAAAAGTTTCATTAGAAATGTAAGGGGATTTTTTTTTCTTCTAGCCTTCATTCGAAATTTGATTACTGTGCCTGTTGAAGTACTTTTTAGTTTTTTGAAGAAGGTATCATTTTTATTGATTTTTATCAGCCCTATGTATGCTTATCGTGGGTGAGAGCTGAAAGGGCTGAATAACTATCAGTATAATTAGTGGGAAACGGACCACAAGAGAAACGAAAGGAGTTACTTTAGTACTTTAGTTGCTGAACTTGACATGATTTGAAACATTTAATTGTCACACATTTATTTAATCACATTCGATTTATACTGTTATTTGTTTTGGAAATATAGGGTAGATGTGAAAAGGATAGATTGAGTGATCAATTCAGTCTCAGTTTTTCTCATACATCAAGAAATAAAATAAAACAACTTAAAATATGCAAATGTTAATGCCATTTGTTCCCCCCTCCCTTGGTAATTTACATTACATTTTAAGAGAATACAGAATGTGGCCAATGGATTGGAATTGAATAAACAGCGCTGTATGGCTCAGTGAAAACAACACATAAGGAAATAAGATTCTCAGGCTTTTACAGTGACATTTCAAATGAGATTTGTCTTCGAGACATCCCTGTAGGGGGATATTGAAAAGAAACCCAAATCAATTCAATGTAAAGTTGGAGACACAAGTATTGCACATGGTGTTGTCTCAGACAGAAAGTAGAGACCTTGATTGGTTATTGCATGTTTGCTAAACCCAGCGTTTAGTTTCATGAGAAGTTTATTCCACATTTTTCCACAGTTTTCATTTAAAAAAGAACATTTAACTTTTTCTAGTGAGAGGATTGGTTGTCCAGAGGTTCCAAACCCATTGTGGTGCAGTCAGACCAAACTGTTTCCCGCATGGGTAAGCTCCTGTTTTACTGGAATAAGATTGTTCATCATTTTCTATATGCAGTTTACAGGTTCTGGTAATAAATGGTTTATACACGTATGATGTTAAGTAATCCAAGAATTCTCAGCATTATAAGCAGTATGGGCCCTGTAGTGTAACAATATAATCAAGTACATGTACACTGAGTGTACAAAACATTAGGAACACCGGTTCTTTCTCTGACATAGACTGACCAGGTGAAAGCTATGATCCCATATTGATGTCACCTGTTAAATCCACTTCAATCAGTGTAGATGAAGGGGAGGAAGTATGTTTAAAGCCTTGAGACAATTGAGACATGGATTGTGTATTTGTGCCATTCAGAGCGTGAATGTGCAAGACAGAATATTGAAGTGCCTTTGAACGGGGTATGGTAGTAGGTGCCTGGCGCACTGGTTTGAGTGTGTCAAGAACTGCAACGCTGCTGGGTTTTCTATGCTCAACAGTTTCCCGTGTGTATCAAGAATGGTCCAACACCCAAAGGACATCCAGTCAACTTGACACAACTGTGGGAAGCATTGGAGTCAACATGGGCCAGCATTCCTGTGGAACGCTTTCGACACCTTGTAGAGTCCATGCCCCGATGAATTGAGGCTGTTCTGAGGGCAAAAGGCGGTACAACGCAATAATAGGAAGGTGTTCCTAATGTTTTGTCCACTCAGTATATAGCACAATCAAGAGTTCTCTATTTCAACTTCTGTAATGACCATATTTTATCTGAATACAAGCACATCTTTACACCTTTAATTGATCTCCTCCAACCCCTCAGCTGTGTGGGCTGGGCGGTCAACACCATGTTGTGCTGCTCTGTAATATTACAGTGTGTCTAAAAAGCATTCCTCATTAGCAAATAACGTGTGGATAGTATACTATGATTTATTAATGATCGGTTTAGTTTTTGAGTGTCAGATTGGTGTGTGCGTATGTAAGTGTAAGTCTATATGGTTGTTTCCCATTCTTCATTCGGCAACAGATTGTTGTGTGAGTGTTGTGTTTAGGTCCTGATTGGAACAGAAGGTTTTGTTCTACACCAACCAAAGCAAGACTGTTGCACAATGGGAACCACACTCTTAGAAAAAGGGTTAAAAAAGGGTTCTGCTAGGAGAACCCTTTTTGGTTCCAGGTAGAACACTTTTTGGTTCCAGGTAGAACTCTTTTGGGTTCCATGTAGAACCCTCTGTGGAAAGGTTTCTACATGGAACCCAAAAGGGTTTTACCTGGAACCAAAATGATTATACCTGGATCCAAAGCGGTTCTTTAAAGGGTTCTCCTAAGGGACAGCCAAATAACCCCTTTTGGTTCTAGATAGCACCTTTTTTCAGTGTACACATCTGATAAGGACCCAAGGGATCTCTGCAAGCTGGTAGGCTGGTAGGCATGGATGGAGCAGAGCGAAGCAGGGAAATCCAAGCCGTGTCTGCCTGTCTATCTGTCTGTCTGTCTGTCTTCCTGTATTTTTTGTTTTATTTTACTTCACCTTTTTTAGTCCCATTGAGACCAATGTCTATTTTACAAGGTACAAATACAACATAATACAAATATACTAAATTACAAAACACACTCAAGAGAAACAGTCACATTCCTCAGCAAAGCAGGCCCCACACCAGTACATCTAGTTGAAGGGAACTTTGTAGGTTGTTCCATACATGGGGTGCAAATAAACTAAAAGCAGATTTACCTAACTGTGTGGAGACTGGGTATGTGTCACGCCCTGGCTCTAGGGACTCTTTTAAGTTGAGCCAGGGTGTGTAGAGTTTATGTTTTGTGCTCGTTGTGTCTAGTCTAGTGTTTGTATATCTATGTTGGCCAGAGTGGTTCTCAATCAGAGGCAACGAGTATCAGCTGTTGCTGGTTGTCTCTGATTGGGAACCATATTTAGTCAGGTGGTTTTTCCCACAGTGTTTGTGGGATTTTGTTCCTGTGTAGGTTTGTGGTTTGCACCTTTGGACGTCACGTATCGATTTGTTGTTTTTGTTAGTGTAATCATTATTTAATAAATATGTTCACCTTCCACGCTGCGCCTTGGTCCTCTGTATCCGACGATCGTGACAGTATGGTAGCTCATACAGTACGTCTAAAGGTTATCAATGATGTTAGGTACTGCAGAAGTTTTTGTAAGAGAGCTTTATAAATAAAAAGAAAGCAACGAATCGACCTACAGTACGTGACTTCAAAGAGGGCCAGCCTACTTTCTGGTATATGCCAGTCTGGCTGTTTGTTTTAGACTGAGGGCTGTGGATTCTCAGATTCTTGATTCTGTAGAACATGAATGGAATTCTGGATTTTTGGCTTGTTTCCTTTTTGAGATCAACCCCCTGAATCCAGTGAGTGTCAGTGTTGCGTTTCATATCCTTCTCCGCCCAGCAAAACAGAGCAAATCTATGCTTCATACACACATACCTCCATCTTCTGTGCTTCATCCTCTACACACAGTCAGATAGACGTCAGTGCTGAGAGCGACAGGATCAGTTGCTTTCTGAGGAACTGGGGTACTATGGAATGAGGCTTACCAAGGTGAAGTATTTGTCATTGTGTCCACATAAAGGAAAACCTTTTAGAGCCAACACTGTGGTCCATTCACAGTGGGGGTTTTGGCAGTTATTCCTATTGCAGCCCAGATTTACCTTTTCAGAATAAATTGTTATTTGACAGGTCTACAAAATTAATTTCATTCTGTCTAACTCTAAGGGACACTTGAGCTGTCAACAATATATATTTTTTAGAGCATGGCTTTGAGAAAGGTGTCAAATTTCTCAGGAGATTGCGATGCATAGACAATCAGGGGATAAATTGCACCCTCCCATGGATACTGATGCAGAACAATGTGGCAAACGTCAAAGTTACAAGCCTTTATAGATGTTGTCAGATACCGAGTGGGATTGGGTTAATTTTATGCAAAGCAAACCTCTGTGAACTATAATGGACCTTCCCAAATGCCTGTGTTTGAGCAGTTTTACAATAAGCATTACAGTTGCAAGCTTTCTTTTGCCTCAATCTCTTCCCGTTCTGAAAGAAGCAGATCATGTAACTGTATAGCCTTGATTTTAGATTCAATACAGGCTTTGTTCTCCAGCATGATTCTGTGGGGTGCATTCCTGGCGTCAGTATAACTGAGATGCAGCAGAGTTGCGTTCTCTTGGTCGTCTCAGAACCTCGGAGACCTCTCATCCATTGATGCAGCCCTGGGCCTGTGTCAAGTCCTTGGAACTTCTTCAAATTGCCTTGGCAGTATGCAGGCTTCTGAGTCTTACTATACCACAGCACCTGGACAGGGAGGGATCCCAAAAGCTGCTGAAGAATTGAAATGCTCATCTTTATTTCTCTCTGCACCAGCAGCAAATTGTTATTAATCTATAGTGCGGGGCTGGATAAGAAGGCCTGGGTGAAAAACCCCAATCATTACCTTTTCATTGATTAATTTTGCAATTACACCATAGCCAAACAAATCTGTCTCCCACAGGAAACACTATGCAGATTGATATTTAACAAACACCACAAAACACAGATGAAGTGAGAAAACACCCCTCTAGCGATATTACATTAATAAGAGTTAGCTGTTTTCTTACATTTACTTATTATTTTTTGGGGGTCATTTAGCAGACGCTCTTATCCAGAGCGACTTACAGTTAGTGAGTGCATATATTTTCATACTGGCCCCCCGTGTCAACTGTTGACTGGTCTCATTACAGTTAATTGTTGATGCCGTTGTGTCTTTCAGTGGCTCTACAAAGCCTGTAATGAGCTCTATTTAATCTGTTCCACATGTGTATGGACCATGTGGAGGAGTTCTAGTCTGGCAAATAAACACTAACCCAACAATGCTGTGGTGATTTCATTGACCATCCAGTAGATCATTCAGGAAAATGTATGAGTTTGATTCATAGTCATAAACTCTGAGGTAAAACTACTGAAAAGAGTGTGCAAATGGGTAGCTTAAATGTTTATATTTGCATATCAAAACACCATTGTTATAATACAAGGAACAGAAATGATTACAGGTGCCTTGTTCCGAGGACTATCTGAAATACATCAAATGCATTTGACTTTCCGGATTTATGTTTCAGCAAATACTGAAGGGACTAGAAATGTCCCTATATTTATGATGAAAATATGTAATGTGGCGCTTGCTGAGAAAGAGCATTAATACCATTTCTCTGAGTTATGCTAATCGAATGCTTGAGTTGACACATGGTCAGCTCTCCAGGTGATTTGAATACTTAGGTTAGGTATTGTATTCAATCACTGATCTGAAAACAAGTGTTGACATTTCCTCTCCTGTATTACTCTCTGTAGAATAAGGGGGCGTGTGTTCATTTCCATGCTAATGGCTTGTCTGCTCTGCACTTGCTGTGTGAATATGATTAGATGTGAATCTAGGAATGCGTGCAGGAGAGCACCTCTCCAGTCTTTTGAGGGCCGCACTGATGCATGTTTTCATTTCTACAGGCAACTTACTTGATCAATTCATGTTAGTGATTGCCCAGAGAGTGTACATATCTGTTTTCCCAGAAATAAACAGTAATTTATCAAAAGGCTAGAATAAAGACCAGCAGACCCTGTGGCCCTTAAGGACTGGAGCTGTACCCAGCACCTGGAGCTACACTAACGGGAAGAGTCACCTGCCTTATGTGTCTAGAAGTTACATTGTAGTATTCTAATATGGTTTTGTATATAGCCTACTCGTTTATCCTGATACTTTATGTAAATAGTGGAACCCTATTTGAGCAAACTGCGTTTTCACTCTAATATTTTGTTATTGTTATTGAATTGCTTTCAGAAAAAAAGCCACTTGGTTTCTCCGTTGAGCTGAGCTCTTTCTCTCTGTCAGTGACAGATTGCATTGAATAGAAATTGAAAGTACAGCTGAAGGTGTGTCTGTTCTGTTCTCCACGTCTGACAGAATGTCATTTTCAACAGCAGCGTTTCATTACACAGCAGCCTGTCTGCCCGCCTGTCTTTCAGGCAGAGAGAGGTACACCTCGTCAATGTTGAATGTGAAATTAGAATCCATTCGTCAACCGGTGTCATAAATATTTTATTTTATTCTGCCTCTGATTTGATGTGTGCCTCTGCCTGCCTGCAGGGCTGTGTGCTCATAAACATGTCTCTGACTGTGCGATGCTGTTGCCATTCAATGGAAAACTGGAAGGTGGGAACATAAATCGTTCATTATTTTGTTGATGGACTGACCTTGGTTGTCATCGGGGACGGCGTCACACGTGACCAATGTCCCTCTGTTCCACTTCCCTCTGCTGACCTCTCAACCTACTCTGCAGGTCACCCTCTCCTCTTCACCTCCTGTGGCCAACCTAAGGGTCAAAGGTCATCTGCTCTCATGTCTGATGAGCTGACCTGACCTCACTGCTTAGCCAAGCACAACATCCTCCTCTCTCCTCTAGACAGCTACAGATGCCATGTCTTAATTTGATCATCCTGTTGCAGGATTTTTTTCTGCACTACAGAAAATGCTAACTTGTAGTGTATTCAAGGTTTTAAAGGCTTCTAAAGTTTGTAAGTTCCACTTTAAAATGTTAGACTTGATTTACCCTAACGAAAAATGTATCAACCCCTACAAAAAATGTATATTAATTATAATCCACATAACAATTCACATTTCCTGTTGCTGCAGGAATATTTTCCTGCTGTGTGAAACTGGCTCAAATTACGGTATGGCATAGCCTGTTTGGTTTGCACAGTCATCTATTGAAGTGAAGACAGTCATTATCCATTATACAGTACATAGCGACATTAGTGCTCTCATTACAGGGGCTTGGGCCAGAGAGGTTAATGAAACATTTACAGCTTCCACAGTAAGGTCTCTATGAAGTAAGCATAGTGTGTTTGCTTTCAAAGGGCTGCATATATTGATGCATCGACTCTAGTGGCTGAAAAACAAATGGTTACATGATCGCCAGAGTTTACATCATGAACAAATGCATAAAATGGGCTGGAGTGAGATTTGGGATGGGATGGATTAGAGCTCAGCCAGGGAGGGAGCAGTGCTGTAGCTGTGGCCATGGGGATGACAGGGGTTAGAGCTCAGCCAGGGAGGGAGCAGTGCTGTAGCTGTGGCCATAGGGATGACAGGGGTTAGAGCTCAGCCAGGGAGGGAGCAGTGCTGTAGCTGTGGCCATGGGGATGACAGGGGTTAGAGCTCAGCCAGGGAGGGAGCAGTGCTGTAGCTGTGGCCATGGGGATGACAGGGGTTAGAGCTCAGCCAGGGAGGGAGCAGTGCTAAGGGAGCAGTGCTGTAGCTGTGGCCATGGGGATGACAGGGGTTAGAGCTCAGCACTCAGAATGCAAATGGGGGAGATCAGCCAGGACATGGAGGGAGACTCACAGGGGGGAGATGTGAAAGCAAAGCCAGTGTAAGGCAAATTAGTTGAGATGACAGGTCACCATGGCAATGGATGGAAAGGCAGACAATCTTATTGTTGTACATTTTGTGTACTGTGTGTGTGTGTGTCTCTTCTTTTTTTCTTTATTTGTGTGATTTTTATTAGGATCCCGATCAGCCGACCCCAATGGCGACAGCTAGTCTTACTGGGGTTCGACACATAACGAAAAAGACATTACAGACAATTTACATATATTTAAAAACATGAACATGTAGTATGTGTGTGTGTGTGTGTGTGTGTGTGTGTGTGTGTGTGTGTGTGTGTGTGTGTGTGTGTGTGTGTGTGTGTGTGTGTGTGTGTGTGTGTGTGTGTGCATCTATCAGTTACACATACATGTCAGTGCATACACACAAAAAGTAGGTCACAGGGGGGAGAGGTGTTGTGCTGTGAAGTTTTGCTTTATTTGTTTTTTAAACCAGGTTTGCTGTTCACTTGCGCTATATGAGATGAGAAGGGAGTTCCATGCAATCATGGCTCTGTATAATACTGCACGTTTCCTTGAATTTGTTCTGGACCTGGGGACTGTGAAAAGACCCCTGGTGGCATGTCTGGTGGGGTAAGTGTGTGTGTCAGTGCTGTGTGTAAGTCGTGTTTGCAAACAATTTGGAATTTCAAAAAAATTAAGCGATGCGGACAGTCTTTCTTCAACTCTTAGCCAAGAGAGACTGGCATGCATAGTATTGATATGAGTCCTCTGATTACAATGAATAGCAAAACGTGCTGCTCTGTTCAGGGCCAGCTGCAGGTTAAACAGGTCCTTCTTTCCAGCACTTGACCATATGACTGGACAATAATCAAGATAAGACCAAACTAGAGCCTGCAGGTCTTGCTTTGTGGAGTGTGATGTCAAAAGAGCAGAACATTTATTTATTACAGACAGACCTCTCCCCATCTTTACAACCATTGCATCTATATGTTTTGACAATGACAGTTTACAATCTAAGGTAACAGCAAGTAATTTAGTCTCCTCAACTTGCTCAACAGCCACACCATTCATTACCAGATTCAGCTGAGGTTCAGAACTTAGGGAATGATTTGTACCAAATACAATACTCTTAGATTTAGAGATGTTTAGGACCAGTTTATTACTGGCAACCCATTCTAAAACTTACTGCAACTGTTTGTTTAGGGTAGCAGTGATTTCACTAGCTGTGGTTGTTGACGCTTATAGGGTTAAATCATCAGCATACATGGACACACAGGCTTTTCTTAATGCCGGTGGCAGGTCATTTGTAAAAATTTAAAAGAGTAGAGGGCCAAGTGAGCTGCCCTGCGGTACACCACACTTCACATGTTTAACATTAGAGAAGCTTTCATTAAAGAAAACCCTCTGTGTTCTTTTAGATAAATAGCTCTGAATATACGATATGGCAGAGGTTGAAAAGCCATAACACATACGTTTTTTCAACAACATGTTATGGCCAATAATATCAAAGGCCAAACTGAAATCTAACACTACAGCTCCCACAATCGTATTATTATCAATTTCTTTCAACCAATCATCAGTCATTTGTGTCAGTGCAGTACATGTTGAGTGCCCTTCTCTATAAGCATGCTGAAAGTCTGTTGTTAATTTGTTTACAGAGAAATAGCATTGTATTTGGTCAACAACAAAAAAAATCCAACAGTTTGCTAAGAACTGTCTGCAAGCTGACAGGTCGGCTGTTAGAACCAGTAAAGGCCGCTTTACCATTCTTGGGTAGCGGAATGACTTTGGCTTCCCTCCAGGCCTGAGGACAAACACTTTTCTCTAGGCTCAGATTAAAGATATGACAGATAGGAGTGGCTATAGAGTCAGCTACCATCCTCAGTAGCTTTCCATCTAAGTTGTCAATGCCAGAAGGTTTGTCATCAACTCTCCCACACTAACTTTACAAAATTCAAACGTACAATGCTTTTCTTTCGTTATTTTTTTATTTTTTATACATGAATACGATGTCTCACTGATCATTGTTGGCATTTCCTGTCTAAGTTTGCCCACTTTTCCTATGAAGAAATCCTTAAAATAATTGCCAAAGTCAAATAGTTTTGTAATAAATAAACCATCTGATTCAATGAAAGATGGAATTGAATGTGTCTTTCTGCCCATCATTTCATTTAAAGTACTCCAAAGTTGTTTTCCCCATCATTCTTTATATTATTGATCTTGGCTTCATAATACAGTTTCTTCTTCTTTTTGTTGAGTTTAGTCACATAATTTTTCAATTTGTAGTAAGTCATCCAGTTAGATGTGCAGCCAAATTATTAGCCACTCCTTCTGCCCCACCTCTTTCAGCCATACAGTTTTTAAATTCCTCATCAATCCATTTTCAGAAATTCATCAAGTGCAGTGTCTGGATGTTCCTTATTATTCACATCAGATCAATATATATTTTTTACATCATCGACATAAGAGTCATAGCAAAATCTTTTGTACGATCTCTTATACAGCTTTTGGGACCTTGGGTTTCCTGAATATAGCCACTATATTGTGATCACTGCATCCAATGGGTATGGATACAGCTTTAGAACAAAGTTCTACAGTATTAGTAGAAATGTGATCAATACATGTGGATGATATAGTTCCTGTAATGTTTGTAAACAACCAGGTAGGTTGATTAATAACCTGAACCAGATTACAGGCACTGGTTACAGTAAGAAGCTTCTTCTTGAGTGTGGACAGCTTGATGAAAACCGGTCAATATTTAGGTCCCCAAGAAAGTAGAACTCTCTGTTTACATTATGTAGATACTGACTGTTAGCACTTGGCAACACAATATTAGGAAGGTGTTCCTAATGTTTGGTATACTCAGTGTATTAATATGAGCAATTTTTTGCCCTCCTGGATAGCTTATCAGAGATAGACATAATATGGAAAAGTCCTCTGGGCACGCTCCACCTCAATCTTCCTGTGGTCCATCTTCAGTTTCTCAGTGGTAATTTCCCTCACGTTGTTCTCAGACTCTGTCCAGGTCTCATATGGAGATTCTGTGATTCCGTCCACAACAATGTGTGTGATCATTTCCCTCTGTGTGTGTGTGTCTTTGTTTGTGTGAGTCTGTGTGTGAGTCAGTGTTGTATTACTCAAGACAGGTCTCGGTCTCGAGTCCAGTCTCAAGACCACATATTGAGTGTCTTGGTCTTGTCTCTGTGTCTGATACATATGTACTTGGTCTTGACTCAGACAGTGAGGACTCCTAATTTCTTCCTGAGACCAGCCGAGACCAGCGTAGTAAAAAACTCAGAATTATCAGCTTCCATTCAGTCAGCGCATAAAACTGCTTTGCTAGGCCAAATATATACACTCCTTTCTTGAAACATTAATACAATATCTTAACAGCCTTTAAATGTATTATAAACATGTTTGCGCAATGTCGAACCTATAGGCCTTCAGTGTGTGACAGGTTCGAGATTCTGAAAGGAAAACAACCGTAATACTAGCGCACTCATGTAGGAGAGTGCACTTTTTGTAAAACACAAAGGGCCAGTGGTGTAGTGGAGGGTATGCAGGTATAAGCCATACACCCACCTTTTTTTCAGTGGGCGTTGCGTATACTCACTTCTTAATCCCTACTGATACGTATCAAAGTACTGTAGTGGAGGTATACAACTTATCAATTATGTAGTACAGTCGTGGTCAAACGTTTTGAGAATAACACAAATACTAATTTTCACAAAGTCTGCTGCCTCAGTTTTGATGATGGCAATTTTCATATACTCCAGAATGTCATGAAGAGTGATCAGATGAATTGCAATTGATTGCAAAGTCCCTCTTTGCCATGAAAATGAACGTAATCCCAAAAACACATTTCCACTGCATTTCAGCCCTGCCACAAAAGGACCAGCTGCCATCATGTCAGTGATTCTCTCGTTAACACAGGTGAGAGTGTTGACGAGGACAAGGCTGGAGATCACTCTGTCATGCTGGTTGAGTTAGAATAACAGACTGGAAGCTTTAAAAGGAGGATGGTGCTTGAAATCATTGTTCTTCCTCTGTTAACCATGGTTACCTGCAAGGAAACACGTGCTGTCATCATTGCTTTGCACAAAAAGGGCTTCACAGGCAAGGATATTGCTGCTAGTAAGATTGCACCTAAATCAACCATTTATCGGATCATCAAGAACTTCAAGGAGAGAGGTTCAATTGTTGTGAAGAAGGCGTCAGGGCGCCCAAGAAAGTCCAGCAAGCGCCAGGACCGTCTCCTAAAGTTGATTCAGCTGCGGGATTGGGGAGACTGATATTCTGAAAAAGGTACAGGGATTGGACTGCTGAGGACTGGGGTAAAGTCATTTTCTCTGTTGAATCCCCTTTCCGATTGTTTGGAGCATCCGGAAAACACCTTGTCCGGAGAAGACAAGGTGAGCGCTACCATCAGTCCTGTGTCATGCCAACAGTAAAGCATCCTGAGACCATTCATGTGTGGGGTTGTTTCTCAGCCAAGGGAGTGGGCTCACTCACAATTTTGCCTAAGAACACAGCCATGAATAAAGAATGGTAACAACACATCCTCCGAGAGCAACTTCTCCCAACCATCCAAGAACAGTTTGGTGACGACCAATGCCTTTTCCAGCATGATGGAGCACATTGCCATAAGGCAAAAGTGATAACTAAGTGGCTCGGGGAACAAAATATCAAAATATTGGGTCCATGGCCAGGAAACTCCCCAGACCTTAATCCCATTGAGAACTTGTGGTTGATCCTCAAGAGGCGGGTGGACAAACAAAAACCCACAAATTCTGACAAACTCCAAGCATTGATTATGCAAGAATGGGCTGCCATCAGTCTGGATGTGGCCCAGAAGTTAATTGACAGCATGCCAGGGGGGATTGCAGAGGTCTTGAAAAAGAAGGGTCAACACTGCAAATATTGACTCTTTGCATAAACTTAATGTAATTGTCAATAAAAGCCTTATGGAATGCTTGTATTTATACTTCAGTATACCATAGTAACATCTGACAAAAATATCTCATAACACTGAAGCAGTGAACTTTGTGAAGAGCAATACCTGTGTCATTCTCAAAACTTTTGACCACGACTGTACAATAGAGAAATCATGCACAAAGTAGCCTACACAATTACAAAGCAGGTGAAATATATTCACATGCGCGCCGTACACAAAGCCTAGTTTCAGCGGAATATCATCTGCAGGCAGCAAGAGTGTGCAGCTCTCAAATGGTTTTAGTGAAAGATTAAAGTGGAACTTTGCAGATATGAAACAAACAGACAATCATAATATCAGTCAAAAATATCTAATTCCCAGTTTATGCTACAAAACCAAATTAATAAGAGGTTTTAAAAATAGGTTATTTTTGACTCAACTTTCCATGCCGAACACTAAGGCATTGTTGGCAGAATAGATGGATGCAGTTCAATGCATGACTAATATAATTCACCAAAACATTTCTTGGTAGTCCAAAAAATATGCTATTGCTTGCTGCCTCCATTCGGGATGCACTGTTTCAGTTTCAATGACTCAATATTCTGGACAAAAATTGACTAATGTAATTAAGGCTGGGAATACAATCAAACTAGCAAAGGCAATGATCACAAGTCAGTCATAATGTGGCTAATAGGCTAGGGTATCTATTTATGTAGCAAGCTAGCGTTAGCTGGATAGATAGCTAGCTAGCTGCTAGGAGGATCTCATGTCATGCCATTGGAGGAGTGGTTGAGCGACTGACTTCTTCCCCTCATATCGTTTTTCGGTGACTATACACAGCTAGGGTTGCAGGTGTCCTTTGGTTAGCTAGCAAGAACTTGAACGACTGTTATCCAGTTAGCATATCTCTTGCATTTGCAAATTCACTCTGGCTATCTACTCCGATTTCAGAGCACTCTCGTCTGAGTGTTCCAGAGCAGCCAGTTAGCTTGGGTGCTTCAACTTCAGCCAGTTAGCTTGGGTACTTCAACTTCAGCCAGTTAGCTTGGGTGCTTCAACTTCAGCCAGTTAGCTTGGGTGCTTGGTTGGGACAAGCATTCATTGGCAGGCAAGATGCAGAAGGATGAGGAGGCTACAATTCCCCATGGTTTATCAGTGCATTGTTGACAGCTAACTAGCTGAAAAAGTTTGAGAGGGTTTATCTAATGTTCCTTTTTTAGATTTGAAATCATCTTGCTCTGGCTAGCGTTAGTTGTTGATCTTGTTGTTGTTGATGTGCATAACTGAGGGCCTACCTTTTCATAGTTGTTTGATCAATAGGACTGTAAAGTTCCCAAATGTAAGAGGACTCCCGTGGTGTTTACATATTTGCAGAAATTCAGTCAGGTTTATTTTGTGGCTTTTGGCGAATGCGTTCTAATGATCTAAAGTCACACTTTTGCAACTGCATGCAAACACACAGTTCAGTTCAAATTGAATGATGGCAGGCCTGTGTGGCAAATGGTTTGTTTGTATAAAGGCCTACAGTAGCTCTGATTGGCTATAGCACACCGGTCCTCGACAAGACAGATGTTTTTATTAGGCTTTATTTACTGCAGTGTCTATTAACTGTCCAAACACATGGCCGCTTTCCCACTCTACATTGCTAAAGAATTTTCACAAATGCCTTACTATATGTAATTCCCAAACATTCTAAGAATTTACAAAAATTTGAAAATGACCATATCTAAGTGGTCACTTGTCAGATATACAGTATATTTTTTTAAGGTTTCATATTCTTCCTGGAGGTGTATATGAACAGATTTTAATAAGATGTCATATTGCTAAAATGCTGTCAGTTCCACTTTAAATGCAACAATATTTCACACACATGTTATTTTCAAAGAGATGGCTAACAAGAGCAAGCGTTCTGCAGTAAAAAAAGACAGTTCCACTCACCAGATGATGATCATTTGAAACTGAACTTCTTGTTGAAAGTTATTCTTGAAAAGGGAGAAGCTAACAAATTAGCAGCAACATCCTCTTTGATAACACCTGCTGCAGCCGCTGCAAACTAGTCGACAACAAAATCTAGCTAGCTAAACCGTGGGAAATCTACTGCTCGATATTGCGCAGTGACCTGTTGGCCTTCAAGAAGGAAGAAGTTTCCATACGTTTTTGTAAAAACAGTCCCACCCATTAAGTCAAAATGTTTGGTTGATTCCACTGTCACTCCAAAATGTTGCCCTAATACAGTTGAATGGCAGATGCCTTTATCTAGCTTCTGATGACCTTGCCAATGGCTGATTTAGCTAGCTAGATTTATCTCCCCAGAGACCAGCAAAGAAAAATCCTGATTGGATATTTTTTTCTCTTCCGCGTTAACCCTTTCCTTATCAACAAAAACAGACAAGATTAAATCAGAACATCACTGAAAATAATCATATCATTATCATTATTATTATAATCATTATTTTATAAATCCTTAGCCCTTCTTTGAAGGTGTAGAAGGGCCATTGTTCCCCACTGTGTTTGGGTTAGTAATAATTTGTAGAGTGGCTCTATTTTCCCTCAGCATGCATTTTTTTCACTATTTTGAATGTCTAAAGAGTCTATATTGTTATTAAATATGAACACAGAAATACTGGACATTTTGAACTCTTTTTATGGTGGTGATTTGACAAAATTACAATCATGGTCTTGAATTGGACTCACATTTTTCTGGTCTCGGTCTTGACTCAATCTCAGACCCCTTGTCCCCCTCCCGGTCTCGGTCTTGACTCGGTCTCGCCCCCCACCCCCCTCCGGTCTTGGTCTTGAATCGGTCTCGCTTTAGGTGGTCTCAAACACAACACTGGTGTGAGTCAAATTGATTATGCATGAACCTGAGTTTTTTGTTTCTCTCTCTCCTTTACCTCCCTCTCCTCTTCTCTCTCTCTCTATTTCCCTCTCCCTCTCTTTCTCTCCATCGCTCTCTCCTAGCGGTCCAGTCTCTGAACAGTCTGAATGACCAGATAGCCCACTTCATGATGACCAGGCCCGGCACTCTGTCCCGGGAGGACGAGGCCTTCATGCCTGAAGAGAGAGACACCTTGAATAAGTCCATGGCCCTGATGAGGCACCTGCTCATGGACACACAGGTACAACCCCTGACGTCTGACCTCTAACCCCTGACGTCTGACCTCTAACCCCTGACGTCTGACCTCTAACCCCTGACGTCTGACCTCTAACCCCTGACGTCTGACCTCTAACCCCTGACGTCTGACCTCTAACCCCTGACGTCTGACCTCTAACCCCTGACGTCTGACCTCTAACCCCTGACGTCTAACCTCTAACCCCTGACGTCTGACCTCTAACCCCTGACGTCTGACCTCTAACCCCTGACGTCTGACCTCTAACCCCTGACCCCTGATCATTCACCTCCTTTAAAACCAGGTCAAGAGTCAAAAGGGCAAACAAGTCTCTTTGGTGTATGAGTCTACTGAAATCATGTGGGGTGGACGGAATGTTTTCACAGCAATTCAGGGCATTAATGTTATGACGACTTATACTTAGGCTGTTTAGACTTGACTAGAGTATTAATAGTTAATTCAATTCACCCATTAAAAAGTATTTCAACTGATACTATGCTAGACTATTTCCCTCCAAGCAAGCAAACTAATATTTATTTACGGAATATTAGGATGAAGTTTGCAGGTATCTAATTTAGTCCTGGGGCATTTGTTCTACTCTTTCACTTTGTGTTTCCTTTCTCTGGAGAGGATATAGTTTCTCCCGGGGAACAGGCACTGACAGGGCAGCTATGAGCTAACTGACTATGCAGGACCTGGGAGAGACAAAAGTCCAACAAAACGGAATCGTCCCCAAATGTCGACATTTGAATAATTGAATGCCACCTCGTTCAAAGAGGAGCATAAATAATGTAATGGTCTCTCAGTCTCTCTGAAGCTCTTGATCAAAGTGAGCTGTTCAAAATCATTAGTGACAACATCAGCACTGCAGATATGGCCATAATGTGACTGGCTCTGCAATAGATTGTTTGTTTCTATCAATCCTCAGGATGTTTGAAAAGGAAATGCTTGCTTCAATCACAATGCTTTCCATTTTCTTTTCTAAAGAGTTATTTCCGGAACATAATGATCTCCTTTCTTCAACAGAGGGGACTCTTTATGTATAATATGTGAGGAATTTCTATAGAAAGAATCCGTCTGGCTATAAGGAGAAGTAATAAAACAATCCGCTTGAATCCTCCGGTTTGGATCGTTTGATAATTAATCTTTACAGGTTCTCTTTCCCCCTGTATCGTCTTGTTCCCTTTCTTGTTTTGATGGATGTTCTCCGGGACTTGACACAGTGATGCATTTGGCTCATCCTTTAGTCACATCACACACTTGCTGATGGATATAGAGTCCCCTCGTCATTCTCCCCAAGATATTTTCCTAAGATGCTGCGGTGTCATTGATTAAAGAGAATGTAATTCAGCAAAAGGCCATCGCCTTCTCCTCAGCCCATTTGTATGCAAGCCGGAGTGAAAGATAGTTAGCCCGCAGTCAGTTTTTCTGCAGCTCAACAATAGAACACTGTAGGGTGATGGATGAGCAGTAGCCTCTGCCATGAATGGACTGCTGATTATCTCTGTGAGAAGTTGTACTTCTAAAAGTTGGTAGCAGTTTAATATTAACTGAAGCATCCTGTAGCTGTCAAGTTGACTAATTATCTACCTGTTGCCATGGCTCTGTGTCCAGTAGAACCACTATCTTTCCCTGCACCCCTGTCTTCCTCTGTGGGTCCGTCCTGTTACCTGAGGCCCTCCATGAGGCCCTTTTCTGCCCTGTCACAGTAGAGTAGCTACAATATACAGTGAGGGAAAAAAATATTTGATCCCCTGCTGATTTTGTACGTTTGCCCACTGACAAAGAAATGATCAGTCTATAATTTTAATGGTAGGTTTATTTGAACAGTGAGAGACAGAATAACAACAAAAATATCCAGAAAAACGCATGTCAAACATTTTATAAATTGATTTGCATTTTAATGAGGGAAAGAAGTATTTGACCCCCTCTCAATCAGAAAGATTTCTGGCTCCCAGGTGTCTTTTATACAGGTAATGAGCTGAGATTAGGAGCACACTCTTAAAGGGAGTGCTCCTAATCTCATCTTGTTACCTGTATAAAAGACACCTGTCCACAGAAGCAATCAATCAATCAGATTCCAAACTCTCCACCATGGCCAAGACCAAAGAGCTCTCCAAGGTTGTCAGGGACTAGATTGTAGACCTACACAAGGCTGGAATGGGCTACAAGACCATTGCCAAGCAGCTTGGTGAGTTGGTGCGATTATTTGCAAATGGAAGAAACACAAAAGAACTGTCAATCTCCCTCGGCTTGGGGCTCCATGCAAGATCTCACCTCGTGGAGTTGCAATGATCATGAGAACGGTGAGGAATCAGCCCAGAACTACACGGGAGTATCTTGTCAATGATATCAAGGCAGCTGGGACCATAGTCACCAAGAAAACAATTGTTAACACACTACGCCGTAAAGGACTGAAATCCTGCAGCGCCCGCAAGGTCCCCCTGCTCAAGAAAGCACATATACAGGCCCGTCTGAAGTTTGCCAATGAACATCTGAATGATTCAGAGGAGAACTGGATGAAAGTGTCGTGGTCAGATGAGACCAAAATCGAGCTCTTTGGCATCAACTCAACTCGCCGTGTTTGGAGGAGGAGGAATGCTGCCTATGACCCCAAGAACACCATCCCCACCATCAAACATGGAGGTGGAAACATTATGCTTTGGGGGTGTTTTTCTGCTAAGGGGACAGGACAACTTCACAGCATCAAAGGGACGATGGACGGGGCCATGTACCGTCAAATCTTGTGTGAGAACCTCCTCCCCTCAGCCAGGGCATTGAAAATGGGTCGTGGATGGGTATTCCAGCATGACAATGACCCAAAACACACGACCAAGGCAACAATGGAGTGGCTCAAGAAGAAGCACATTAAGGTCCTGGAGTGGCCTAGCCAGTCTCCAGACCTTAATCCCATAGAAAATCTGTGGAGCGAGCTGAAGGTTCGATTTGCCAAACGTCAGCCTCGAAACCTTAATGACTTGGAGAAAATCTGCAAAGAGGAGTGGAACAAAATCCCTCCTGAGATGTGTGCAAACCTGGTGGCCAACTACTAGAAACGTCTGACCTCTGCCACCAAGTACTAAGTCATGTTTTGCAGAGGGGTCAAATACTTATTTCCCTCATTAAAATGCAAATCAATTTATAAAATTTTTGACATGCGTTTTTCTGATTTTTGTTGTTGTTATTCTGTCTCTCACTGTTCAAATAAACCTACCATTAAAATTATAGACTGATCATGTCTTTGTTAGTGGGCAAACGTACAAAATCAGCAGGGGATCAAATACTTTTTTCCCTCACTGTAGGCTGCCCCTCTTTGACTGACAGCTGCCTGCTGCCATGGCGATGAGTCTTGTATCCTCTCCAGGAGATTCCTTACAGGAGAGTGTGGAGTGGTAGGCTAAGCTTACACATCAGTCTATCTCACTGGGTGTGTCTCTCGACTCAATTCCCTCATTTCCTCTGGGTATGAACACAGTGGGACCTTTCTGAACTGTGCTGCCCAATGCTCTGTTTGATCAGTCTACATGATCACAGTAATTACAGCCTCATATCCGTAATGTTTGACTTTGCCCAGAGAACCTCCCAAAATAGGAGGTGAGAAAATACTATTTCCATGATGCCGACACAGGAGCAGTGCCTGCCTACCTGTCCAAAGGGTAGAGCAGCAGCAAACACTCAGGTGGAATATTAAATCAGTCCCCCCCTCTCTCTCTCCCCCTCTCTCCCTCTATCTCTCTTTATTTTTCTCTTCCACCTCTGTCCCCCCTCTCTCTCTCCCCCTCTCTCCCGCTATCTCTCTTTCTTTTTCTCTTCCACCTCTGTCCCCCCCCCTCTCTCTCCTTCCTTGCGTGTTAGCTGTCAATCTCGGGGTAAGTCTGAACCAGAGTTCAGTTAGCTGACAGTGTTTCAGCAGCAGGGCTACAGCTGACCTCAGCCTAATTGGTTCTGTGGCAGAGCCAGACTGGACTGTTCTGGCACCCCGCGGAACCTTAAAGAGCCGCAGAAAGAAAATAGCAACTCTGGATCAGTGGCGATTTTAGCATGTAAATCTTGGTGGGGCAAACAAAAAAAAAATGTTTTATGCATGCCAGCAAAGCCACTACACAACACAACACTAAACAATACATGAATTGCACTATAACGGCGACAAACGGTGCCCACAAACTGTTAGGGCCGACATAAAGCTGGCCTGACAGCGGAGCTTTCTTTTCAGCAACATGTAGTGAATCCTTACCACTGCTACACCTGGCTATCAGCAGAGCCTTGTCTGGCAGCGAAACAGTTAATTCAGCCTCATTTACTGTCTTTTTAAAAACCATAGCAGATATGGCTGACTTGCTTAAATAAATATGGTTTCTACTGACTCCTTGTGGATTTGTGTAACTTGATAAGAACCGCATTCTTCTTCAATAATAACGAATGCCGACATGAGTTTTGACTTTTGAACCAAACACAAACATTATTACATTTATGTTCAGTAGATTCATCATGTTTATTCTTATAGCACCAATACTTACACAGACCTGTGTGTCAAGATTTTGATTGTATGACTTAATCTTAAAATACAATTTTTTCAGTAATCTCTTGAGAATGATTTTGCCGAAAATTGTGTCTCCGCCGGGCTGGGCTGGTTCACTCACATAGCAGAGGAAAAAACTGAAAAAAATTATAATAAAACTGCATTTCCTCACAATAAAATGACAGCTCTTAATAAAGATTGTTTTAAAAGAAAGCAGACCAGCTCTATACGACATTAAAACAAATTGTTTTGAGGTGATAGGAACTCCAGGTCCAATTCATTAAGGCAGGCCTTTGAAGGTGTTAGAAAAGTCCCTAGCTTTAAGTATAAGCAAGTGCAAGCAAACGAGATGCGACGAGATAGGCCTTCGTTCAGCACTTTCAAAATGGACACCGACAGAAATTCATATAGATGTTAGTTCAGATAAATTCAGCAAGATGTTGAGGCCTTAACTTTACTCTTCTTTAAGTCACCACAGAGAGAGAGAGAGAGAGAGAGAGAGAGAGAGAGAGAGAGAGAGAGAGAGAGAGAGAGAGAGAGAGAGAGAGAGAGAGAGAGAGAGAGAGAGAGAGAGAGAGAGAGAGAGAGAGAGAGAGAGAGAGAGAGAGAGAGAGAGAGAGAGAGAGAGAGAGAGAGAGAGAGAGGCTCTTAGCCTACCGTTTGAAGTATTTTATTAGGCCTATGTGTTCTAAAAAGGAAGGAAAACACAATCACGAGGATCAACTATTATAGACAATATACCTACGCACAGGCAGCGCATTGCGAAAACAAGACAACCCTCACAATATCTACTGGAATTACATGGGTTTATTACTGAACTTTCACTAGCAGACATGGTTACAGACCCAACAACATTATATAGTATCCCCTACTCATGAGAAAAAGCACATTAACTAATTATAATACACGAAGTAAGCAAAACAATGAAATGCATCATTCCAACATTGCCTAAAATGATTAATAAGATACTAATGAGATATATCTACATAAGCAATATAACAATTACATTTACATTTACGTCATTTAGCAGACGCTCTTATCCAGAGCGACTTACAAATAGGTGCATTCACCTTATAGCCAGTGGGATCACCACTTCACAATGTTTTTTTTTTTTTTTTTTGGGGGGGGTTGGGGTAAGGGGGGGTAGAAGGAGATGTACAAACTATGGCATAAGGGAACGATGAGCGGATAAGAGGCAAGCTGTAATTTCGATTAAGAAATTAATGAGCGAGCTAAGATGGATGTAGTCGATTTGACTATTTGTTCAACACTTTTGAAATGGACAGCGACAGAATTCAGAACATGGGCCGTTCTTACAGTATTCTCCCTGTACACCAAGTCAGGGGGCATATAAGCAGACAATGAAAACTTTTACAATATTTGATGATGACATTTCTCTAAAACAGGCCATAGGCTACATGTGCACCACCAAATCAAAACAGTAGGCTACGTTCTGACGGGGAGAGGGACCAAATTCTTGGGGTGAGACACATGGGCTACTAACAGCTTATGACACAGCATAAACGTAGTATTCCTTTCTTGGCTGCAGTATACATATCTCCCTGGCATATTACATCATTTATGCAGCAGCATACAAGACATACGATACATGGCCAAAAGTATGTGGACTGCTTGTCGAACATCTCATTCCAAAATCATGGGCATTAATATGGAGTTGGTCCCCCCCTTTGCTGCTATAACAGCTTCCACTCTTCTGGGAAGGCTGACCACTAGATGTTGGAACAATGCTGTGGGGACTTGCTTCCATTCAGCTACAAGAGCATTAGTGAGGTCGGGAACTGATGTTGGGCAATTAGGCCTGGCTCGCAGTCGGCGTTCCAATTCATCCCAAGGTGTTCGATGGGGTTCATCCTAAAGGTATTCAATGGCGTTGTGGTCAGGGCTCTGTGCAGGCCAGTCAAGTTCTTCCACACCAATCTCAACAAACCATTTCTGTATGGACCTCGCTTTGTGCACAGGGACATTGTCATACTAAAACAGGAAAGGGCCTTCCCCAAACTGTTGCCACAAAGCTGGAAGCACATAATCATCTAGAATGTCATTGTATGCTGTAGCGTTAATATTTCCCTTCACTGGAACAAGGGGCCTAGCCCAAACCATGAAAAACAGCCCCAGACCATTATTCCTCCTCCACCAAACTTTACAGTTGGCACTATGCATTGGGGCAGATAGCGTTCTCCTGGCATCCGCCAAATCCAGATTCATCAGTCGGAATGCCAGATGGTGAAGCGTGATTCATCACTCCAGAGAATGTGTTTCCA
This sequence comes from Coregonus clupeaformis, assembly GCF_020615455.1. Classification (NCBI taxonomy): domain Eukaryota; kingdom Metazoa; phylum Chordata; class Actinopteri; order Salmoniformes; family Salmonidae; genus Coregonus; species Coregonus clupeaformis. The sequence goes on along the minus strand of NC_059201.1, from coordinate 12,109,944 downwards.
CTGCTCCAAAGTCCAATGGCTGTGAGCTTTACACCACTCCAGCCGTCGCTTGGCATTGCGCATGGTGATCTTAGGCTTGTGTGCGGCTGCTCTGCCATGGAAACCCATTTCATGAAGCTCCCGACGAACAGTTCTTGTGCTGACGTTGCTTCCAGAGGCAGTTTGGAACTCGGTAGTGAGTATTGCAGAGGACGAATTTTACACGTTACGGGCTTCAGCACTCGGCAGTCCCGTTCTGTGAGCTTGTGTGGCCTACCACTTCGCGGCTGAGCCGTTGTTGCTCCACTTCACAATAACAGCACTTACAGTTGACTGGGGCAGCTCTAGCAGGGCAGACATTTGAAGAACTGACTTGTTGGAAAGGTGGCATCCTATGACGGTGCCACGTTGAAAGTCAATGAGCTCTTCATTACGTGCCATTCTGCCAATGTTTGTCTATGGAGATTGCATGACTGTGTGCTCGATTTTATACACCTGTCAGCAACGGTGTGGCTGAAATAGCCGAATCCACTAATTTGAAGGGGTGTCCACATACTTTTGGCCATGTAGTGTATATTTGGACTCCGATGTTGTGCTGTGCTCACTTGAACAGAAAGGTGGCGCAGTGGTCCTTCTTGTTGGCAAACTTTGTCATCAAACTTTGTCATCAAAGTCTGGCATTCTCTGGATTCATGGTGATTTCAAGACAACTGGGAACTCTGAAAAATATAAAGTTGAATGATGACGTCAGTGATTTTCAGGTAGGAAAGTCAGAGCTCTAGAAAGAGGCCAGAGTTCCCGACTTGGAAGCCTGAGTTGGATGACCGTTTAAACTTATTTTCCCAGTCGGAGCTCGTTTTTTTAGAGTTCCCAGTTGTCTTGAACGCACTGAAGTCAGAAGTCTGAGATTTCCCAGTTGTTTTGAAAGCAGCAGAAGTCATGCTGGATTGACAGCATGGCCAATGTATTCAACCTTTTCTGGCCCATGGTGTTGCGTGTGAATATTTATACTTTTAACCTTGGAAAAGAGACCCTTTCAGACAGATGTTTTAAATCCTTAAACCCAGACTTGGACCACACACCTTCTCCACCAAATAGAAGGCAGGGGAAGCAGAATAGAGATTGCTTTGCGATACTCGCAGTTAGCCACTGATTCCTTCTAAACCACTCAATGTTGAAATAACAATTTCCGACATGTCGTTTAATGTTTATGTCCAATCAATGATAGGTTTTATCTATAATTTCTCTTCATATGACAAGGGTTGAAAAATATTTTCCAGTAGATTGTCGACATGATTCATGATGATGACTGCTTGTCTAGCTAGCTAGCTTGCTAAGATTTTGAAAGTATGATGTGGACATTATCAGTCCAATTAAAGCTACTGTAGATATAACGTGATTTGACGTCATTTTATCTGTGGCCAATGACTTTGAGCCTAATTGGATGGGCACTTCTACTGTAAATCGATGGCAGCACCCATTGTTTGCAAACTGATATGTAACATGAATTAATGCCAAAATAACATGCAAAACAGGCCTTTTTAATTTTTTTGCTAAACAGGTGGGGCTCTTCCCTGAATGACGGGTCGCCACTGCTCTGGAGTTAAATTGAGTCTGATATTTCATTAATCACATGCTGTATCCAATCAGATTTTCATGTGAAAATGTTGTCTGTCCCTGTACCAAACTCGTTTTCTTTTGCGGCTTCGCTGCAGACCTTTTATGGGAATGTTCAGGCGAATGTTTTTTCAGTGATACATTGTAACCACCGCATGAACAGTTTTGCATCCAATAACATAGGCTACCAAACTTGGGTGATTCTAAAATTACTAGATAGGCTAGGAGGTGTTATCCATTTCTGTGTTATAATGAATACATGTATTTTAAAGGACTATAGGGAAAATGTAAATATAGTTCCATGGCATTGTTTTTTTGTTGTTGTTTTTTTGCAGCAAAATCTGGTCACCTTAAATTAGTGCTACTTGTTGTTGATCAGCGTGAGCCCCAGATATAGTGCTGCTGAAGGAGGGTAATGTCACACCCTGGCTCTGGGGACTCTATATGTTGAGCCAGGGTGTGTAGATTCTATGTATTCTAGTTCTGTGTTGTAGGTCTATGTGTTCTATTTCTATGTTGGCCAGTGTGGTTCTCAATCAGAGGCAACGAGTGTCAGCTGTGGCTGGTTGTCTCTGATTGGGAACCATATTTAAACAGTCTGTTTTCCATTCGTGTTTGTGGGATCTTGTTTCCGTTTGGTTTGTGTCTGTGTTAAACCGTAGGACTGCACGTTTCGTTTGTTGTTTTATTATCACTATAGATAATAAAGTTAATTATGTTTGCAACTAACGCTGCGCATTGGTCTACTCCATATAACGATCGTGACAGAAGATCCCACCATACCAGGACCAAGCAGCGTGTCCAGGAGCAGGCAGCCTGGACGTGGGAGCAAATATTGGACGGGCAGGGGTCCTGGACCTGGGAGGAAATCCAGGCCGGGATGGATCGCCGTCCATGGAGTGAGACGGTAGAGGCGCGACGGAGAGAGGAGCAACGGCGTCAACAGTGTCGTCGTCGGACGGACGAGAGGCAACCCAAAAATTTTTTTAGGGGGGGGCATACGGCATGGGCGGCGGGGCAGCAGGAGGCAGCTACAGGGCGTAGTAGGAGGTTAGGTGAGGAGGCCACCAGGTTAAGAGGGCTATTGGCGCAGAGGGAGCAGGAGTTAGTGGTGCAGAGGGTGGAGCTATTGGAGGCGATAAGGGAGAAGGTGAGAATTGAGGCACGGCGAGAGGAACTCGGTAGGCAGCTGAGGGAGCGGAGGGTTATGACGAAACCCAGTCCCGCTCCTCACACCAAGCAAGTGGTGTGCGTCACCAGTCCGGTCCGTCCCGTTCCTGCTCCCCGCACTAAGTGGATGGTGCGCGTCGCCAGCCCGGCCCGGCCTGTTCCTGCTCCTCGCACCAAGCCTACGGTGTGCATCGCCAGCCCGGCCCGGCCTGTTCCTGCCCATCGCACCAAGCCTACGGTGCGCGTCGCCAGCCCAGCCCGGCCTGTTCCTGCCCCTCGCACCAAGCCTACGGTGCGCGTCTCCAGCCCGGCCGGCCTGTTCCTGCCACTCGCACCAAGCCTATGGTGCGCGTCGCCAGCCCGGCCCGGCCTGTTCCTGCTCCTCGCACCAAGCCTACGGTGCGCGGCGCCAGCCCGGCCCGGCCTGTTCCTGCCACTCGCACCAAGCCTACGGTGCGCGTCGCCAGCCCGGCCAGGCCTGTTCGCACCCCTGGTTTGGTACGATGTCCAGTCCAGCTCCAGCCAGCGGGGCCAGACCGGACCAGGGGCGCTACGGGGGGAGTATTGAAGGGTGGTGGTCAAGCCCGGAGCCGGAACCGCCTCCGAGGAGGAATGCCCACCCAGCCCTCCCCTGGTTTGTCTATGTTGAGGCGCGGTCGCAGTCCGCGCCTTTTGGGGGGGGTACTGTCACACCCTGGCTCTGGGGACTCTATATGTTGAGCCAGGGTGTGTAGATTCTATGTATTCTAGTTCTGTGTTGTAGGTCTATGTGTTCTATTTCTATGTTGGCCAGTGTGGTTCTCAATCAGAGGCAACGAGTGTCAGCTGTGGCTGGTTGTCTCTGATTGGGAACCATATTTAAACAGTCTGTTTTCCATTCGTGTTTGTGGGATCTTGTTTCCGTTTGTTTTGTGTCTGTGTTAAACCGTAGGACTGCACGTTTCGTTTGTTGTTTTATTATCACTATAGATAATAAAGTTAATTATGTTTGCAACTAACGCTGCGCATTGGTCTACTCCATATAACGATCGTGACAGGTAACCGTCACCAAACTTCATTGTTTTGTTCTCATTAGGAAGCAGCAGCGGTGTATGGGTAAAATCACTGGGGAAGCCAAAAAAAGCCATATTACAACCTATGCGTTGTGATAATTGTGTTGTTTGCTCTATAACCTGTTAGTTCATATGCCTTGCGACCGTGATATATAAATCACATTTTTTATTGGTCACATACACATATTTAGCAGATGTTATTGCAGGTGTAGCGAAATGCTTGTAATATATAGGCCTAAGACTGACACAATAAGAAGACACAGTGGCAGAATAAATTCAACCACACCTTTGTTTCATCACAAAACCAGAGAGCAACCTCTGTCCGGTGAAGTCCACAAAGCATATTGCATTTAACAAACAGTTAAATGACCTACAGCATGGTCAAGCAAGTTAATGTTTCCGACAATTTCGGACCACTAAACAACTATGGATTTATAACCACAGAGAGTTACCACAAGTCGCAAAGAAAACAGGAGCTACCTCCACTATTCCAGCACCCATTTCAGCTTCAACATTTCATCAAATCACCTATGCTTAGTCTAATACAATGACAACTAAAAGATTCCAAAAACTATTTATCCCAATCAACATAAGCTAAATAGGATTCTGATTCTGGTTGTGATTTATGTGTGTGTGCGTGCGTACGTACGCATTCGTGCAAGTAAAAAAAACATGTTGACTCACCCTACTTGTTGTTGTCATAGGCTAGCTGGCTAAAATGCTTGCCCGCTAGGCTAACTTCCTTTCATGGGCAACGTTAGCTAGTTAACATTGGTTTTCTACATCTAGCTACATATTGAACTTCCGTCCTCTCAGACCAGGGGCACAATGTATGAATTAATGGTTGGATCAGAATCACTGTTATAATCCTTAGCCAGTCCAAATCCCATCTCCATCCATGGCTAATTTCGGATAGGGCCAATTTTAGCTAGCTCGCTAGTCACCGGAGGACAACAACACAATGAGATGCAACAATTCAAGTTGTTTCTGTTAATGACGTATGCTCTTGATGCGATTTGATAGGAGTGACGACCAAATCCAAACTGTCTTCCCTTTACACTGTTTGGTGCGCCAGGACCATTCACAGTTGAGCTCACTCAGTTTAGCTCAACACTCATTGGCTATTATTTTATACTTTTTTTATCAAGGGAGGCCAAATGCTCGCTGGCTTCTCTTGCATTCAATGCTACGGGCCGCAACAATGTCATACTCTTTTGGACCAGACATCATCAGATAGATGGCCTACACATACAGAAACAGAGGGGAACTGTTTCGCTCGCTCGGGTGCTTTCTCCGGTGAGATACATTCAGCCTCTTGCGAATTGAAGGGAAATTATGAAACACAGAGAGACGAAAGATAAATTATTGTTTTTTTCTTTTTTGTAAAAAAATTTTTGGGGAGAAGCCTGGCTTCCCTTGGCATCCATGAATACACACCACTGTTAGGAAGTAATGTGTCATAATTATGAAATCTGTTTATCCATCTAGTTCAGGTTCATAAAGAGCTGAAGAACAGAATTAGACAAATTATGTGAAATAAACAGTACTGTCTTTAGAACTTTAATCAAATATTTCTTTATCATTTGTACAATCTAGGTGCAGTCAAAGGGTTCGGTTTGACTGTGTAAATCTGAGGAAAACCACACATTTTAGTGTTAATATCTCAAGGCAAAGTCCACTAAAAGGCAGAACATTTATTTGGAAGGATTTTGAATCGTTTCTCTTTGAATGCTGTCCCATAATTTATTGCCTCATTTGTCATTTGCACAGATGTATTATTTATGTCCTGCTTGCTGTGCTGTGCTTTGGCTGGGTGACTAATCAAATGCTTTTCTGTGGGTGTGGGGACTGTGAGGTGATGTAGTGGAACGTTACATTGCCTTACTGTGGTGGAGGTGTCAGTGGGGTTTCCACTGCTCTGCTGCTCTGATCTGATGATGGAGGACAGAGAACTTACAGCAGCTCATCATGATATGGAAAAGTAAAAAGCTCAAAAGGTCAAAATACTGTATTGTAAACAATAGAATAAACATAGGAGCAGTACGTCAGACTGCGGCAATACTGAGTCAATACAGACTAAATACAGAGCCTAACTGGGACTGGTCAGAGACCTGCATACAGAGCACTGCTGCTGCCCAAACACCCCTCACTGTCAGTTTGTATGTCATGGTCACTCTGTCCAAACAGGAGAGGTTTCCTTGTCTATTAGCTAAAGGCTGTTAATAATAGATAGCTAGCCCATCATGGGCAGGCTGTTAGTTGGACACCAGGAAGTGATTACAGTATTGATCGGACAGTGGATTGGCATTGGGGGCGGGTTGTTCTGTAGACCTTGCACATCCTCAATCTCCCCTCTCTCCCCCTACTCTGACGTCCGGGGTCAGGGTCTGTCTATTTGGCAATGAAGGGAGTGTATAGTGGAAGCAAAAACAGAGTGCCCAGAAATTCCATTCAGGACAAACACAGAAGTGAAAAGGCAGCAGGAGCACTGTTAGGATTAGAAGTGAATGGTGATGCTATTAATCCCAATAATCATAGCCGTCACTTCCAGCCCCTTTCACTTAGCTCACAGGAGTTTGATTAGGAGCAATACTCATCAAAAACATTCCAGTTAATTAACACATTTTAGGGAGATTTTAGTATACGTGATGGGCTGTGCCGATTTAAAACCACAGTGAATTATTTTATGGCTGCTACAAAACATAGTTTTATTAGGCAAAGAGGTAAGGTGCCAACTTGATGCATTCAATTACAACGTTTTTGGCACTGCATTCATTTGAATTTATTATTGAGCCATGGGCCTGGGAGAAGATGAATTGGGAGGCTGGGATATTGATCCAGTAGGGTTTGGATTTGGTGGCTGGGATATTGATTCAGAGTAGGGTTTGGTTTGGGTGGCTGGGATATTGATCCAGAGTAGGGTTTGGATTGGGTGGCTGGGATATTGATCCAGAGTAGGGTTTGGATTGGGTGGCTGTGTGTCTGTGTGTGCGCGCGTGGGTCTGGGAGGATGATCAGGCCCTTCACATAATGCACTAATTAACTGGTCGACAGACACACAAAGAACGACCCAGGCGAGTGTAGATTTGCTGCCCCATCTCCACTTAACTACTTGAATATTGATCCATAACTCCTTGCTAGCATCTCCTGATTACTTTTATTCTTAGAGCCTTGCATGCCCCGGAGTGTTCAGCATTCATTTGAAGTGTGAACACTTTACTGCTGAGGTTCAGAAAATGAAATCACATTGTTTTGTCCGAGGAGACCGAAGATCTCATTCCATCTCATCTCATCTCAGGAGACGACAATGTGCACTGCTCAAAAAAATAAAGGGAACACTTAAACAACACAATGTAACTCCAAGTCAATCACACTTCTGTGAAATCAAACTGTCCACTTAGGAAGCAACACTGATTGACAATAAATTTCACATGCTGTTGTGCAAATGGAATAGACAACAGGTGGAAATTATAGGCAATTAGCAAGACACCCCCAATAAAGGACTGGGTTTGCAGGTGGTGACCACAGACCACTTCTCAGTTCCTATGCTTCCTGGCTGATGTTTTGGTCACTTTTGAATGCTGGCGGTGCATTCACTCTAGTGGTAGCATGAGACGGAGTCTACAACCCACACAAGTGGCTCAGGTAGTGCAGCTCATCCAGGATGGCACATCAATGCGAGCTGTGGCAAGAAGGTTTGCTGTGGAAATTATAGGCAATTAGCAAGACACCCCCAATAAAGGACTGGGTTTGCAGGTGGTGACCACAGACCACTTCTCAGTTCCTATGCTTCCTGGCTGATGTTTTGGTCACTTTTGAATGCTGGCGGTGCATTCACTCTAGTGGTAGCATGAGACGGAGTCTACAACCCACACAAGTGGCTCAGGTAGTGCAGCTCATCCAGGATGGCACATCAATGCGAGCTGTGGCAAGAAGGTTTGCTGTGTCTGTCAGTATAGTGTCCAGAGCATGGAGGCGCTACCAGGAGACAGGCCAGTACATCAGGAGACGTGGAGGAGGCCGTAGGAGGGCAACAACCCAGCAGCAGGACTGCTACCTCCGCCTTTGTGCAAGGAGGAGCAGGAGGAGCACTGCCAGAGCCCTGCAAAATGACCTCCAGCAGGCCACAAATGTGCATGTGTCTGCTCAAACGGTCAGAAACAGACTCCATGAGGGTGGCATGAGGGCCCGACGTCCACAGGTGGGGGTTGTGCTTACAGCCCAACACCGTGCAGGATGTTTGGCATTTGCCAGAGAACATCAAGATTGGCAAATTCGCCACTGGCGCCCTGTGCTCTTCACAGATGAAAGCAGGTTCACACTGAGCACATGTGACAGAGTCTGGAGACGCCGTGGAGAACGTTCTGCTGCCTGCAACATCCTCCAGCATGACCGGTTTGGCGGTGGGTCAGTCATGGTGTGGGGTGGCATTTCTTTGGGGGGCCGCACAGCCCTCCATGTACTCGCCAGAGGTAGCCTGACTGCCATTAGGTACCGAGATGAGATCCTCAGACCCCTTGTGAGACCATATGCTGGTGCGGTTGGCCCTGGGTTCCTCCTAATGCAAGACAATGCTAGACCTCATGTGGCTGGAGTGTGTCAGCAGTTCCTGCAAGAGGAAGGCATTGATGCTATGGACTGGCCCGCCCGTTCCCCAGATCTGAATCCAATTGAGCACATCTGGGACATCATGTCTCGCTCCATCCACCAACGCCACGTTGCACCACAGACTGTCCAGGAGTTGGCGGATGCTTTAGTCCAGGTCTGGGAGGAGATCCCTCAGGAGACCATCCGCCACCTCATCAGGAGCATGCCCAGGCGTTGTAGGGAGGTCATACAGGCACGTGGAGGCCACACCCACTACTGAGCCTCATTTTGACTTGTTTTAAGGACATTACATCAAAGTTGGATCAGCCTGTAGTGTGGTTTTCCACTTTAATTTTGAGGGTGACTCCAAATCCAGACCTCCATGGGTTGATAAATTTGATTTCCATTGAAAGCACATTCAACTATGTAAAGAAAAAAGTATTTAATAAGATGATTTCATTCATTCAGATCTAGGATGTGTTATTTTAGTGTTCCCTTTATTTTTTTGAGCAGTGTACTTTATCTCATTTTAATGGCCGTCATTACTTTCTCTGCCACCTGATTCATCGTGTGACGGTGTGAGATAATTCCCTGAATCAAGGTTTATTCATTTGATAGACTGGCATCCTGAAAGTAAACAGTATGAGTGGTCTGGAGCTGAGGTTGTTAATTTTCTAGCTGTGCAGTTTGAGCTGAAATGCCCTTTCTCACCTATCCAGACATTTCAAACCACTAGGATACATTTGTTTTTTAACATCCGTTTGGGATCCATCCGGCTGTGGAGAATCTGTTGAAATTACATATTTGTCATGTCTGAGGGTCATAGGCCTGGATGAGGATAGAATAGCACTGTAATTTAATACTTCACATGCTGTATCACATTCAGGATATTTCTACCTTTCAATAGCATGACACGCAGATGTAATTGATTCTTTGCATTGTCCCCACGTCCCTTGAAATACAGTAAGATAAACTTGCACACTGATTGTAGAATCTCATATCCGATCACAAATCCAACAACCCCTGTATTGAGGGCACATTGCTCAGTAGATCAAGCCTTTGCTATACACTGAGTATACAAAACATTATGAACACCTGCTCTTTCTCTGACAAATCAAATCAAATCAAATTTTATTGGCCACATGCGCCGAATACCACAGGTGCAGACATTACAGTGAAATGCTAACTAACAGCCCTTAACCAACAGTGCATTTATTTTTTTTATAAAAAAGTAAAATAAAACAACAACAAAAAAGTGTTGAGAAAAAAAGAGGCAGTGCAAATAGTCCGGGTAGCCATGATTAGCTGTTCAGGAGTCTTATGGCTTGGGGGTAGAAGCTGTTGAGAAGTCTATTGGACCTAGACTTGGCACTCCGGTACCGCTTGCCGTGCGGTAGCAGAGAGAACAGTCTAAGACTAGGGTGGCTGGAGTCTTTGACAATTTAGAGGGCCTTCCTCTGACACCGCCTGGTATAGAGGTCCTGGATGGCAGGAAGCTTGGCCCCAGTGATGTACTGGGCCGTACGCACTACCCTCTGTAGTGCCTTACGGTCGGAGGCCGAGCAGTTGCCATACCAGGCGGTGATGCAATCAGTCAGGATGCTCTCGAAGGTGCAGCTGTAGAATTTTTTGAGGATCTGAGGACCCATGCCAAATCTTTTCAGTCTCCTGAGGGGGAATAGGCTTTGTCGTGCCCTCTTCACGACTGTCTTGGTGTGTTTGGACCATGATAGTTCGTTGGTGATGTGGACACCAAGGAACTTGAAGCTCTCAACCTGTTCCACTACAGCCCTGTCGATGAGAATGGGGTCGTGCTCAGTCCTCTTTTTTTTTCCTGTAGTCCACAATCATCTCCTTTGTCTTGGACACGTTGAGGGAGAGGTTGTTATCCTGGCACCACACGGCCAGGTCTCTGACCTCCTCCCTATAGGCTGTCTCATCATTGTCGGTGATCAGGCCTACCACTGTTGTGTCATCGGCAAACTTAATGATGGTGTTGGAGTCGTGCCTGGCCATGCAGTCATGGGTGAACAGGGAGTACAGGAGGGGACTGAGCACGCACCCTTGAAGGGCCCCCGTGTTGAGGATCAGTGTGGCAGATGTGTTGTTACCTACCCTTACCACCTGGGGGCGGCCCATCAGGAAGTCCAGGATCTAGTTGCAGAGGGAGGTGTTTAGTCCCAGGATCCTTAGCTTAGTGATGAGCTTTGAAGGCACTATGGTGTTGAATGCTGAGCTGTAGTCAATGAATAGCATTCTCACGTAGGTGTTCCTCTTGTCCAGGTGGGAAAGGGCAGTGTGGAGTGCAATAGAGATTACATCATCTGTGGATCTGTTGGGGCGGTATGCAAATTGGAGTGGGTCTAGGGTTTCTGGGATAATGGTGTTGATGTGAGCCATGACCAGCCTTTCAAAGCACTTCATGGCTACAGACGTCAGTGCTACGGGTCGGTAGTCATTTAGGCAGATTATCTTAGTATCCTTGGGCACGGGGACTATGGTGGTCTGCTTGAAACATGTTGGTATTACAGACTCAGTTAGGGACATGTTGAAAATGTCAGTGAAGACACTTGCCAGTTGGTCAGCACATGCTCGGAGTACACGTCCTGGTAATGCGTCTGGCCCTGCGGCCTTGTGAATGTTGACCTGCTTAAAAGTCTTACTCACATTGGCTACGGAGAGCGTGATCACATAGTCATCCGGAACAGCTGGTGCTCTCATGCATGCTTAATTGTTTCTTGCCTCGAAATGAGCATAGAAGTGGTTTAGCTCATCTGGAAGTCTTGTGTTACTGGGCAGCTCGCGGCTGCGCTTCCCTTTGTAGTCTGTAATAGTTTTCAAGCCCTGCCACATCCGACGAGCGTCAGAGTCTGTGTAGTATGATTCAATCTTAGTCCTGTATTGACTCTTTGCCTGTTTGATGGTTTGTCAAACCATCAAATAGACTGACCAGGTGAATCCAGGTGTAAGCTATGATCTCTTATTGATGTCACTGGTTAAATCCACTTCAATCAGTGTAGATGAAGGGGAGGAGACAGGTTAAAGAAGGATTTTTAAATCTTGAGACAATTGAGACATTAATTGTGTATGTGTGTCACTCAGAGTGTGAATGGGCAAGAAACAATATTTAAGTGCCTTTGAACAGGGTACAGTTTTTGTCAAAAAATGCAATGTTGCTGGGTTTTTCACGCTCAACAGTTTTCTGTGTGTATCAAGAATGGTCCACCACCCAAAATACATCCAGCCAACTTGACACAACTGTGGGAAGCATTGGAGTCAACATGGGCCAGCATCCCTGCGGAACGCTTTCGACACATTGTAGAGTCCATGACCCAATGAATTTAGGCTGTTCTGAGGGCAAAAGGGGAGGGGGTGGGGGTGAATAAGTTGTATCAGATGAAACAGCACCAGTTTGATGATGGGGGTTGGTCATCTAAAGCCCTCTCTAAAGCTGTCCATTTACACAGTTTGAAATGGAGCATAACTTGTTTGCATGTTGCCAAGTTGATCCGGATCACTACGCTCAGCTCTTTCTGCAGATCAAAGTTGCTCACCTCAATTTCAGAGAGAGTTATGATGATATGAAAGGTTTCTTCATCCTTGCCGATCTGCTCTTGACTGACAGAGAGAGTGTTTGTGCAATTCAAGGTCTTGTTTTGGTCCTGTTTGTGTCTGGCTGAAGGGAATAAATGAACTCATCTCGCATTGGAAACTGTGAGAGAGCTCTGAGGGGAGCCACAGAATGTCCTCTGGTGACCGTCTCAGAGAGAGAGAGAGAGAGAGCGAGAGAGAGAGAGAGAGGGAGAGAGAGAGAGAGAGAGAGAGAGAGAGAGAGAGAGAGAGGCTGCCAGCACTAGAGTTCAGCATAGACCATTAGGGCCTCTGGTATAGGTTGCCATTGTTTTGATTCATTCAGAGAGGAGAGATGTACAAACAACCTATAGTTCATTATTTAGCATCTATTAGTATTTGAGATTTCTTCTCCTCCTGCTGCTGCTGCTGGTGGTGTTTCTTCCTGAGAACTGGCGCTTGAATAATGCATGGGAAAACATCTGCTGCTGTGCACACACACAGTCGACCAAGAGGAGGGAGGTTTGATGTGAGAAGAAGAGACTGATGTCCTTTTAGTTCTCCCTGTTTCCTGTCTCAACTCCTCTTCCATCCTCCTCCAACCCCCATCCTCCTCTATCCTTCTCCATCCTCCTTCATCCTCCTCCACCATCCTCCATCCTCTCCCATCCTCACCCATCCTCTCCATCCTCCTCCATCCTCCTTCATCCTCCTCCATCCTCCCCCATCCTCTCCATCCTCCTCCAGCCTCCCCCATCCTCCTCCATCCTCTCCATCCTCCTTCATCCTCCTCCATCCGCCTCCATCCTCCCCCATCCTCTCCATCCTCCTCCATCCTCCTCCATCCTCCCCCATCCTCTCCATCCTCCTCCATCCTCCTCCATCCTCCCCCATCCTCTCCATCCTCCTCCATCCCCCCATCCTCCTCCATCCTCCCCCATCCTCTCCATCCTCTCCATCCTCCTCCATCCTCTCCATCCTCCTCCATCCTCCTCCATCCTCCTCCATCCTCCCCCATCCTCTCCATCCTCCTCCATCCCCCCATCCTCCTCCATCCTCCCCCATCCTCTCCATCCTCTCCATCCTCCTCCATCCTCCCCCATCCTCTCCCATCATCCTCCATCCTCTTCCATCCTCCTCCATCCTCCTCCATCCTCCCCCATCCTCTCCATCCTCCTCCATCCGCCCCATCCTCCCCATCCTCCTCCATCGTCCTCCATCCTCCCCCATCCTCTCCATCCTCCTCCATCCTCCCCCATCCTCCCCCATCCTCCCCCATCCTCCCCCATCCTCCTCCATCCTCCCCCATCCTCTCCATCCTCCTCCATCCTCCTCCATCCTCCCCCATCCTCCCCATCCTCTCCATCCTCCTCCATCCTCCTCTATGTGATCTCAACCTGAGGAACGTGTTCACCTCCTGAATCCCTCTCTGCTCATTGACTCCTCATCGAAATGGAATAATTCTTTAGGGATGGTGCGAGAGTGGAATTAGCTGTATGGAGATCCCCCTTGACATCACTTGAAGATTTAAATGCTTCCTGCCATCCCGTACTTGTAAGGAGGTGCAGGGAACTAAATTACTCCCCCCTCAGTCTCTTTCTCCTCCATCCTCCTCCATCCTCCCCCATCCTCTCCATCCTCCTCCATCCTCCCCATCCTCCCCCATCCTCCTCCATCGTCCTCCATCCAGGCAGGGAAGCTGGCCAGGCGGAGGTGGTATTTAGCCCAGGGCCCCTCATTCTGAAGGCACGCATTTGAGGGGGAAATGACGCTGGCTGAGCCAGGCTGGATTAATGTGGACTGGACTGATAAGAGGGCATTAGTAACAGGTTTATACAAACCTGGGCCAGCCACCAGCTCAGCTCACTGATACACAAACTGTGTGTCGTTCTGTGGGAGTATCAGAGCATCAGTCCCTTTTAACTTTAATGTGAGTAAAAATAGGCGCTGCTCTCGTCCTTGAGATTATTATGTCCTTTATTTGAAAATGGTCAAAAACAGCATTGATGTTAACTAGGGTCAAATATACTTATTCACCTCTTACGATAGAGCTTGCATAATAGTTTACTAAAGGGGAGAGTTATTTGCTCAACAGTAACATAATTTCTTCCCCGACATTTCGCCACACTGAAACAGTAACTGACAGCAGAGTTGCCGGGTTCTGCATGTCAGATCCTCCCCAGCTGTAATCTGATGTAATCTGGTGTATTATAATTAAATAGAGAGTCAATCTATCCGCCTGTAATCCTCTGGAGGGCTCAGCAGGACTCCCCATACAGGTGATATTTATATTTATATATTTCTAATTCCATTCTTTTACTTTTAGATTTGTGTATTGTTGTGAATTGTTAGATGCTACTGCACTGTTGGAGCTAGGCACACAAGCATTTCGCTACACCCACAACAACATTGCTAAATATGTGTATGTGACCAATATCATTTGATTTGATTTGATAGAAAGGGACATCCTCATCCTGCTCTTTCTCCTGTACAGGGATGGTTACAGTACCTAGTACCCACCCAGCAGCACCCACAGCAGGTGGTATGATGGGATCACCTGTACCTGCTAGCATGACCCTCATACCATGGTAATTATATTATACCTGGGTGTCATACAGGGTGTCATATGGACTTTACAGTTGGAACATACACTGAGTATAATGCTCATTCCATTAAATAGACTGACCAGGTGAATCCAGGTGAAAGCTATGATCCATTATTGCTGTCACCTGTTAAATCCACTTCAATCACTGTGAATGAAGGGGAGGAGACAGGTTAAAGAAGGATTGGTAAGCCTTGAGACAATTGAGACATGGATTGTGTACATTATGTGTGCCATTTAGAGGGTTAATAGGAAAGACAAAGATTGATGTGCCTTTGAACGGGGTATGGTAGTAGGTGCCAGGCGCACCGGTTTGTGTCAAAAACTGCAATGCTGCTGGATTTTTCACGCTCAACAGTTTCTCATGTATATCAAGAATGGTCCACCACCCAAAGGACATCCAGCCAACTTGACACAACTGTGGGAAGCGTTGAAGTCAACAAGGGCCAGCATCCCTGTGGAGCGCTTTCGACACCTTGTAGAGTCCATGCCCTGACAAATTGAGGCTGTTATAAAGGCAAAAGGGGGCGGTGGGGGTAACTCAATATTAGGAAGGTGTTCCTAATGTTTGGAATACTCTGTGTAGGCGGCACTGGAAGGGCGCCACCATCTGGCCACAACGATTGCAGACAGGCAGGAATTTGATGGCGGATCTCGATACTGAATCAAATTTGTAATGGATGGAGGTTTATTCTTGGGAAACACATTCCATGCTTGAAGGCTTTGGGCAAAGTTTTCATTATATTGTTGTTCAAGCCTGTTTTTATTCTACCAGGATGAGATTGATTTCCACTGTATCAAGTTGTATTCAACACTGTATTAGGATGAAAATACTGTTTGGTGATACCTTCCTTACTGTCTTCTGTCCCCTTTAAAGACCAGTTGTCCTACCCCAGATGTCCCTGCCACTGTAATAACTACAATAACAACTACTGTAATCACATGGACAAGATTATCAAAGATGGCTCCCATCTATTTATGAGCTCTGCTATGTGTTTTAATCCTGACAGTTCCCAGGGTATCCTGGCCTCTTGTGTGTGTTAGCTAGCTGTGAGCGCCAAGCAGTGATATCGGATAGGATATATAATAACCCTGGTGATAAAGTGAGACAGGGCTGCACTGCCTCAGGACCCACTTCTCAGCAGAGTGGTTAAGGCAGACTGGTTGCCCACTTCAGACGTGGCTCATTTGAATTTTCTCCAGTGTGTTCTACCAGTCGTCTGGCTATGGTCACATGGCAGTATGCAGTACATTAACCCCCCTGAGCCTCAAGGGTAAGCCACATGTTTATAACTTAATTTGCCATTTCGCTCACATGTTAATAGTCATGTGCCCCTGCTCCCCTCATTGAGTTCTGGACACCTACACATCTGTCCATGTTATATTAAGCGTGAAGCGATAGGAAGCCACGTAAATTGACATGAAGATTAATAGAGCAAGTATAGTGTGACATTGAAAGTCATAAATTAGATAGGAAATGTCTGTTATAGAGAAATCCAATTCCAGCATGTTAAAAAAGAAAGTGGTTGGCATTATCGGGATTGTACGGTAGTCTATGTATGATTATGGTATCTGCATTTCTATATACCGCCTATGCTCTTTTATTACCCCCATGTTTTCCTGGGGTTCTTTCCTGGCCCATGTTAAGTCCTCCCATGGGTCTGTGGTTCTGTGTCACTGGCTAGCTGACTCACACAGTGATGGCTTCTTATAACAGACCTCATGGGACTTTAGTTTATTTCGCAACAAATACATTTTGATGGTACAATGATAACATTCCCCAACCCCTCCTAACAGTTTCAGTATTTATGCTTAGGCCCTGACTGCTTTTGTCAGTGAAACATTACAGCACTGCTGTATAAAAACCAGTGTGCTATTCACTCTTTATAGTGCAGTAATATAATATGTTGCTCCTTAGAATGTTGGAATGTTAGAAATGTACTTTACTTTACTGAAATCTATACATTCAGTCACAGTGGTAAGTTACATCCTAGACAACCTGAGATTTCATGTATTCATTTAACCCAGCTTTCTGCAGCTGTTGGGAGTATAGGGTAACAGTGCTCTTTAAAACAAGCAATATGCAGTTTATTAAATACATGAAAATGGTTCGCTCCTACAGACAGTGAGTCACATGGCCATGGCTTGCTATATAAAGCAGGCAGACAGGCATCGAGGCATTCAGTTACTGTTGATTTAATGTTACAATAGGCAAAACGAGTGACGTAAGTGACTTTGAACGTAGTATCGGTGCCAGGCGTGCCGGTTCCAGTATCTCAGAAATGGCGGGTTTCCTGGGCTTTTCATGCATGACAGTGTCTAGGGTTTACCGAGAATGGTGCGACAAACAAAAAACATCCAGTCAGTGGCAGTCCTGTGGGTGAAAACAGCTCGTTGATGAGAGAGGTCAAAGGAGAATGGCAAGAATCGTGCAAGCTAACAGGCGGGCCACAAACAGACAAATAACGGTGCAGTACAGAAGCGGTGTGCAGAACGGCGTCTCGGAACACACAACTCGTTGACCCTTGTCACGGATGGGCTATTGCAGCAGACGACCACACAGGGTTCCACTCCTATCAGCAAAAAACAAGAAGAAGCAGCTCCAGTGGGCATGTGATCACCAACACTGGACAATTGAGGAGTAGAAAAAATTGCCTAGTCCGACGAATCCCGGTTCCTGTTGCGTCATGCTGATGGCAGAGTCAGGATTTGGCGTAAGCAGCATGAGTCCATGGCTCCATCCTGTCTGGTGTCAACGGTACAGGCTGGTGGCGTAATGGTGTGTGGAATGTTTTCCTGCCACACGTTAGATCCCTTGACACCAATTGAGCAACGTTTGAACACCACACCATGTAGAAACCTTTCCCCGAAGAATTAAGGCTGTTCTGGAGGTAAAGTGGGGTCTGACCCGGTACTAGATGTGTAACTAATAAACTGGCCACTGAGTGTATATTTCAATACCACAGTCTAACAGCATTCTCTTAAATCCCTAGAGCACTATTATTTCGTCATGAATATTTGTTGTTTCTTTAGAGAGAAGATGGTACTTTAATAAAGCTTGTCCTCTTGTATGTTGCATGACATAAGATGCCAGGAAGGTACACTTGAAATATGCCATAAAGATCATTGCTCCAGTCAACATTTTCCATTATATGCCCTTCTCCTAGAGATTCAGGGTTCATGAAGCGTCTCAGAGTAGGATTGCTAGGATCAGTTTTTTAAATCATAATGAATAAGATTAGGGCCTATATGGACAGGGGAGACCTGATCAATACCTTCTTGATCGGTTCTCCTACTCTGCGACGCTTTATGAATACTGGCCCAGACTAATAAGAAAACAACAAACTCTTGATCCGATAGGAATGTTAAAGTTTAAAGTTATGATGGTTGAAGTTTGAAAGTTATGATAGTTGAAAGTTGAAAGTTATGATGGTTGAAGGTTAAAGGTTATGATGGTTGAAGGTTGAAGGTTATGATGAATCACTAATGTTTATATCTGTCTGTGTTCCAAAGAATGCCTCCTTAATCAGAAACAGACGCAGGATTCCATGTTCTGTTAGGGTCTCATGAAGAGGCTCTGTGTTATATGTTGTGTTCTGGTTGTATGAAGGAGTCATTACAGTCCTCATGTTCTCACTGTAGGCTATCTCAATATTCTCAAGAGAGAGTGAAGAGAGATATGGATTCAGTATAGAGAACCATACAAAACCCCTAGTCCTCTATAACCTCTACACGTGTGATTACTATCAATGACTTCACTCTGAATAGTTCAAACCTGATTGATCATCAGCTGCTCATGTTGTTCTCTCTGAAGGTGACCTACCTGTCCAAATCAACCTCATGCTGCAGGGGGAATGAAATCAATGCATGTCAACAGGGCCTGCAGAGTTGAAACTTAAAAGCCAAGAATCAAGCATCCAGGCGTTTAAAGTGTGTTAGAGTTTATGTGGCGTTGCAGTCAGGGTGTGTTGTGCTATTTATGTCCAGGGTTTGTTTGTCTGAGTGTGTTCCTCTTGTGCTGGTATAGACAGTATCATCAATTAAAATAGTGTTTCTGTTTTATTGTAAAGCTGCTCTTCCTCCTCTGTGGTTTGTGTTTAGAAACAGGGATGTGATGGTTCTCCAGGGAGTAACAGCTACAGGCAGAACCATTAGGCTTTCAAAGGCTTCTGGAATAAAGGATTGGTCTTTAGATCTCAAGGATGGCAGGTACACTCCATTTCAGACTGATTGTTATCCTCGGTCAACAAAGTACCTGTGGTTGTGACAGTGCCAGACGAAACAAAGTGATGAACACAGACGCTCTCTGTCTGTCTCTCCTTCTAACATACTCACACACACTCTCAGACACATACACATACACACACACACACGCATGTACACATAAACAGATTCACATGTGTTCTGTAAATCAATTTTTTCAAATACGGTCCCAAAACATTCATGTGTAAATGAGGTTAGCCAGATCAGATGCAACATTTTCAAACAATGGGAAGCATAGCACAATGTCCTGTATTGCTTTTCACGTTTCTTAGTGTTACTCTTAGTGTTATACTTAGTATTACTCATGCTATAATCCCTACCAGATTCAAAACTCCCTAAACCGTACTAGTTTTGGATTCAGACAAACTCATTTTGAATGCAGATTAATTCAATTCCCAGCCTCTACAGAAGCCATCTTATTAAATCACACACATTTACAATTAGAATAAGTCAGAGCCATTAAATAAAAGGCATGTTGCAAAGGGATGCACATCAGCGTAGTAACTGTAACTGGCTCCCTGCAGTTTTAGTAACGTAAAGTATCCTATAGCTTAAACATCACTCCACACCTCATCCAACCATTCATTCTATTACATTTAAAACACAACTCAGCCATATTGCTCGACTCAGACCTGCTGTCAGGTTACCAGTTCTACTGTAGAGTTGTGGCTGGTGGTTAATTGCCTATGCATTTTAAATGGTTGGAGGTAGTAGCTGTGTGCTGTCTCCTGATTCTACTGTGTTTTTGTATTGCTGTGTTGATCGACTGTTCTGTTCTGCTCTGTTCTGCTCTGTTCTGCTCTGTTCTGCTTTTCTCTGTTCTGTTCTGTTCTGCTCTGTTCTGTTCTGTTCTGTTCTGCTTTGCTCTGTTCTGCTCTGTTCTGCTCTCTGTGCAGGGTTGTGCAGGGTTGTGCATGCTAAGCCTGTGTCACGGTTTCGGCCGAGGCTGCTCCTCCTCCTGGTTCGGGCAGGCTTCGGCGTTCGCCGTCCCCGGAGTACTAGCTGCCACCGCTCTATGTTTCTGTGTTCCATTGCTTTTGTCTGTCTGTCGCACCTGTGTCTGTTTGAGAGTTGATTACGTGTCTTATAAGTTCCGTGTTGTAATCTAGGGTATTTGTGTGTTGTTTTTCCGTTGCCACTTTGTTAATGATACGTGTTTGTTTTCCGTGTCATTTTGCTTGTTCAAGTGTTTTACGCGTGTGCGTAATTTTCCTCGCCACTTCGTGTTTCGAGGTCGGGGCTTGTATACTTGTTTTGGAGACTATTAAAGTCTAGTTGGACTAACCTCTGCTTCCTGCGCTTGACTCCTCCACCACATCCACGACGGTTTATGACAGAACAACACACCATCATGGAGTCAGCAGGATCAGCGGCGTCTCCCGAATCCCTGCTGGACCGGATCAATATCCAGGACGCCATGATCCAGCAACTCGGGACCGCCATGGACAAGGTGTCCAACGCCCTGCGCCGTTTGGTGAACTCTGAGGACCCTTACAACATCGCATCACCAACGGCCAGTCCTCCTCTCTCAGTACC
The DNA here is from genome assembly GCF_020615455.1 of Coregonus clupeaformis. Classification (NCBI taxonomy): domain Eukaryota; kingdom Metazoa; phylum Chordata; class Actinopteri; order Salmoniformes; family Salmonidae; genus Coregonus; species Coregonus clupeaformis. Next base: position 12,089,568 of record NC_059201.1, on the reverse strand, counting down.
GGAACCCAGTGGCATTCGGCTCTCACTCCCGAGGGCATATGACGGTTCTGCAGCCGGGTGTCAGGGATTCCTCCTGCAGGTAGAACTGTACCTTGCCACTATACACCCGGCGCCCTCGGGATACGGAGCGTCTCCGCCCTCATCTCCTGTCTCTCCGGCAAGGCGTTGGAATGGGCCAACGCCGAATGGAGGGAATAGACGCCGCTACCATCACCTACGCGGAGTTCTCTCGCCGCTTCAGGGCTGTCTTCGATCATCCCCCTGAGGGGAAAGCGGCGGGAGAGCGTCTATTCCACCTCCGACAGGGGGAAGAGGAGCGCACAGGAGTTCGCACTGGAGTTCCGGACACTAGCGGCGGATGCGGGGTGGAATGAGAGGGCCCTCATCGACCAGTACCGATGTAGTCTACGAGAGGACGTTCGTAGGGAGCTGGCCTGCAGGGACACCAACCTGTCGTTTGACCAGTTGGTGGACATTTCCATCCGTTTGGATACCCTGCTGGCTACCCGCGGACGTCCCGAGTGGGGGTCGTCCAGTCCACCCTCCAGCACCCCGAGCCGATTCCCATGGAGCTAGGGGGTGCTGGCGCTAGAGAGAGGAGGAGAGGGAACCCGAGGGAGGCCATCCACTGCACCACCTGCGGTCGTGGAGGACACACTGCGGCCAGGTGCTGGGGAGGGTCTCCTAGGGGAGGTGACAGCAGGCCACGCACTGGGGAGTCATTTCAGGTGAGTAGGCGCCCCACTCACCCAGAGCTCTCTGTTGGTCACATGAGTATTCCTGTGAGGTTCCCACAGGTGGCACCTCATTCCCAGCATAAGGCGCTAGTAGATTCAGGCGCAGCTGGGAACTTTATTGATCGGGCATTTTGTAGTAGGTTAAGGATTCCCCTTCGGCCGGTAGACAATCCATTTCCTGTCCACGCACTAGACAGCCGGCCGTTGGGGTCGGGCCTGATCAGGGAGGTCACAGCACCACTGACTATGACGACACAGGGGGGTCATGAGGAGATCATTCAGTTTTATCTGATTGACTCTCCTGCGTACCCCGTGGTGTTGGGCCTTCCCTGGTTAAGCACCCATGATCCTACTATAGCGTGGCAACAGAGGGCTCTTATGGAGTGGTCTGCTCAGTGTGTAGGTAGATGTCTAGGTGTTTCCGTAGGGGCGACCTCGGTAGAGAGTCCGAACCAAGTGCCCGCACTGCGCATTCCCCCCGAGTATGAGGATTTAGCACTCGTGTTTAGCAAATCGAGGGCAGCACGGCTACCTCCTCATAGACAGGGGGACTGTGCGATAAATCTCCAAACAGGAGCGGCTCTTCCTCGGAGTCATGTGTATCCCTGTCTCAAGAGGAGACAGCGGCTATGGAGACATACATAGCCGAGTCCTTGGCACAGGGATACATACGGTCCTCTACTTCCCCAGTCTCCTCGAGTTTCTTCTTTGTGAAGAAGAAGGACGGGGATTGCGCCCGTGTATTGATTATCGTAGTCTCAATCAGATCACAGTTAAATACAGCTACCCACTGCCACTGATTGCGACGATGACGGAATCATTACGCGGAGCGCGATTCTTCACAAAGTTGGATCTCAGGAGCGCGTACAATCTGGTGCGCATTAGGGAGGGGGGATGAATGGAAGACAGCATTTAGCACCACCTCGGGTCATTACGAGTATCTCGTCATGCCATACGGGTTAATGAATGCTCCGTCAGTCTTCCAATCCTTTGTTGACGAGATTTTCCGGGACATGCATGGGCAGGGTGTCGTAGTTTACATCGACGACATCCTCGTGTACTCTTCTACACGAGCCGAGCATGTAGCCCAGGTGCGCCCGAGTATTGAGAAGACTGTTGGAGCATGACTTGTATGTCAAGGCAGAGAAATGCCTGTTCTTCCAGGAGTCCGTCTCCTTTTTTGGGTTATCGGTTGTCCTCGTCTGGTGTGGAGATAGAGGTAGACCGGAGTATCGGCCGTGCGTAATTGGCAAACTCCAACCACTGTAAAAGAGGTGCAGCAGTTCTTGGGTTTTGCTAATTACTACCGGAGGTTTATTCGGGGTTTTGGACAGGTTGCAGCTCCCATTACGTCCCTGCTAAAGGGGGGTCCGGTTCGTTTGCGGTGGTCGGCTGAGGCGGACAGGGCATTTATCAAGCTTAAGAACCTGTTCACCTCGGCTCCGGTGCTGGCGCATCCGGATCCCTCTTTACCATTCCAGGTTGAGGTAGACGCGTCCGAGACCGGTATTGGGGCAGTCCTGTCACAGCGGTCCGGCGCGCCACCTAAACTCCGCCCCTGTGCTTTCTACTCGAAGAAGCTCAGCTCGGCGGAGCGCAACTATGATGTTGGGGACAGGGAGTTGTTAGCCGTAGTCCAAGCCCTAAAGGTGTGGAGGCATTGGCTTGAGGGGGCTCAACACCCTTTTCTCATTCTGACTGATCACCGTAACCTGGAGTACATCCGGGCAGCTAGGAGATTGAACCCTCGTCAGGCTAGGTGGAATATGTTCCTAACCCGGTTTGTTTTTAAGATCACATACATCCCAGGGTCCCAGAATGTTAAGGCAGACGCACTGTCCCGGCGGTATGACACGGAGGAGAGGTCCAACGAGCCTACTTCCATATTGCCGGAATCTTGTTTGGTGGCTCCGGTAGTATGGGAGGTCGATACGGAAATCGAGCGGGCACTGCGTACCGACCCTACTCCCCCCGCGTGTCCTGTGGGGCGGACGTACGTTCCGCTCGAGGTCCGTGATCATCTGATTTATTGGGCTCATACATCACCCTCCTCTGGACATCCAGGTATTGGCCGGACCGTGCACTGTCTTAGCATGAAATACTGGTGGCCAACGTTAGCTAGGGATGTGAGGGTTTATGTCTCCTCCTGCTCGGTGTGTGCCCAGTGTAAGGCGCCTAGACATTTGCCCAGGGGGTAAGCTACATCCCTGCCCGTTCCACAACGACCATGGTCCCACCTATCGGTGGATTTCGTAACTGACCTACCTCCCTCCCAGGGGAATACCACCATATTGGTCGTTGTGGATCGGTTTTCTAAGGCCTGTCGTCTCCTTCCCATGCCGGGTCTCCCTACTGCCCTACAAACCGCTGAGGCTCTCTTTACCCATGTGTTCCGGCACTATGGGGTCCCCGAGGATATAGTGTCTGACCGAGGTCCCCAGTTCACTTCCAGAGTTTGGGGAGCGTTCATGGAACGGTTGGGGGTCTCGGTAAGCCTTACCTCGGGGTACCACCCAGAGAGTAATGGGCAGGTGGAACGAGTCAACCAGGATGTTGGTAGGTTTTTGAGGTCCTATTGCCGGGACCGGCCGGAGGAGTGGTCGAGGTTCATCCCCTGGGCAGAGATGGCCCAGAACTCTCTCCGCCACTCCTCCACCAACTTAACACCTTTCCAGTGTGTTTTAGGTTATCAGCCGGTCCTGGCACCGTGGCAGAGAGCCAGATCGAGGCCCTGCGGTGGACGAGTGGATTCGGGCGCTCGGAAGAGACGTGGGACGCTGCCCATGTCCATCTGCAGCGTGCCATCCGTCACCAAAAGGCGAGCGCCGACCGTCACCGCAGTGAGGCACCGGTGTACGCACCGGGAGATCGAGTCTGGCTCTCGACTCGAAACCTGCCCCTCCGCCTGCCCTGCCGGAAGCTGGGTCGGCGGTTTGTGGGGCCCTTCAAAGTCCTGAGAAGATTGAACGAGGTGTGTTACAGGTTACAACTGCCTATAGAGTATAAAAATATTAACCCCTCGTTCCATGTGTCTCTTCTCAGGCCGGTGGTAGCTGGCCCACTCCAAGAGGATGAGATAGGAGAGACCCCTCCGCCCCCTTTGGACATCGAGGGGGCCCCGGCGTACAGAGTCCGGACCATCTTGGACTCGAGACGCCGGATGAGTGGTCTCCAGTATCTCGTGGAGTGGGGAGGGTGCAGGTCCGGAGGAACGGTGCTGGGTGCCCAGGAGGGACATACTAGATGCATCCCTCCTGACTGAGTTTCACCATGGGCATCCCACGCGCCCGGGTCCGCGTCCTCCTGGCCGTCCCCGAGGCCGGGGTCGGCGCGCGGCTGGAGCCGCGCGTCAAGGGGGGGGGTACTGTCACGGTTTCGGCCGAGGCTGCTCCTCCTCCTGGTTCGGGCAGGCTTCGGCGTTCGCCGTCCCCGGAGTACTAGCTGCCACCGCTCTATGTTTCTGTGTTCCATTGCTTTTGTCTGTCTGTCGCACCTGTGTCTGTTTGAGAGTTGATTACGTGTCTTATAAGTTCCGTGTTGTAATCTAGGGTATTTGTGTGTTGTTTTTCCGTTGCCACTTTGTTAATGATACGTGTTTGTTTTCCGTGTCATTTTGCTTGTTCAAGTGTTTTACGCGTGTGCGTAATTTTCCTCGCCACTTCGTGTTTCGAGGTCGGGGCTTGTATACTTGTTTTGGAGACTATTAAAGTCTAGTTGGACTAACCTCTGCTTCCTGCGCTTGACTCCTCCACCACATCCACGACGGTTTATGACAGCCTGGAGTGCTGAATGGATTTATGCTTGTTGGGCCATCAGTGTTCCTTTAACGGACTCCCCACTGTTCGCTTCAATGTCTTTCAATTAAGTCCCTCTGATAACTCTTGCTCCTTCCAAGAGATAAATGTTTAAATAAAATAAATGACTTTAACTATTTTGACATTCAACTGTCTCTCTCTCTCTCTCTCTCTCTCTCTCTCTCTCTCTCTCTCTCTCTCTCTCTCTCTCTCTCTCTCTCTCTCTCTCTCTCTCTCTCTCTCTCTCTCTCTCTCTCTCTCTCTCTCCCTCTCTCCCCACCTACCCATCCCATTGTATTTTGCAGTTCTCTAACGGTTTATATGCTTTGGAAGGCGCATTTATTCTATCCACTTTATATTAGAAATATACTGTACAGTAGGTAAACAATATGCACTAGCCACAACATTTCCTGAATATTTTCCCCAGCACTATATTTCTGTTATCTTGCAAAAAGCAGAAACCCATTTTGACCCCGTTCCCATGTTTGTGTTATATTTTTGGACAGCAGCAGGAGAGTAGATGACAGAGTTACAGAGTGAGAGAGAGAGGAGAGTGGTCATCTAGAGCTGTGACGAGTGATGATGGAAGATTGTTGTCGTTTCCCCGCTATGCTCCACTGTAGCTGGCCACCATGTTTAGGACATGTGCCAGTACCAGCGAGATGAGCTACCCAATGAGCAGAAACCTGGCTTGTCAACAGGGCTCTGCTCCACCTAACCCTGGCCTGTCAACAGGGTTCATGCTAGATGGGGAACAGCTACATGCAGGTATAAAGTGCTTGAGGTAGAAGTTGCCCTGCCCTAAGCACAGATCTAGAATCAGATGACCCTGCCCCAAATAATAACCTTTATCTTTATCAGTGGTTAGGGACAACCTCTACAGTGGGGAAAAAAAGTATTTAGTCAGCCACCAATTGTGCAAGTTCTCCCACTTAAAAAGCCTGTGGGAGAACTTGCACAACTGTGGGAGCAATTATTAGGAAATGGAAGACATACAAGACCACTGATAATCTCCTTCGATCTGGGGCTCCACGCAAGATCTCACCCCGTGGGGTAAAAATGATCACAAGAACGGTGAACAAAAATCCCAGAACCACACGGGGGGACCTAGTGAATGACCTGCAGAGAGCTGGGACCAAAGTAACAAAGCCTACCATCAGTAACACACTACACCGCCAGGGACTCAAATCCTGCAGTGCAAGACGTGTCCCCCTGCTTAAGCCAGTACATGTCTAGGCCCGTCTGAAGTTTGCTAGAGTGCATTTGGATGATCCAGAAGAGGATTGGGAGAATGTCATATGGTCAGATGAAACCAAAATAGAACTTTTTGGTAAAAACTCAACTCGTCGTGTTTGGAGGACAAAGAATGCTGAGTTGCATCCAAAGAACACCATACCTACTGTGAAGCATGGGGGTGGAAACATCATGCTTTGGGGCTGTTTTTCTGCAAAGGGACCAGGATGACTGATCCGTGTAAAGGAAAGAATTAATGGGGCCATGTATCGTGAGATTTTGAGTGAAAACCTCCTTCCATCAGCAAGGGCATTGAAGATGAAACGTGGCTGGGTCTTTCAGCATGACAATGATCCCAAACACACCGCCGGGCAACGAAGGAGTGGCTTCGTAAGAAGCATTTCAAGGTCCTGGAGTGGCCTAGCCAGTCTCCAGATCTCAACCCCATAGAAAATCTTTGGAGGGAGTTGAAAGTCTGTGTTGCCCAGCGACAGCCCCAAAACATCACTGCTCTAGAGGAGATCTGCATGGAGGAATGGGCCAAAATACCAGCAACAGTGTGTGAAAACCTTGTGAAGACTTACAGAAAACGTTTGACCTGTGTCATTGCCAACAAAGGGTATATAACAAAGTATTGAGAAACTTTTGTTATTGACCAAATACTTATTTTCCACCATCATTTGCAAAGAAATTCATTAAAAATCCTACAATGTGATTTTCTGGATTTTCTTTTTCTCATTTTGTCTGTCATAGTTGACGTGTACCTATGATGAAAATGACAGGCCTCTCTCATCTTTTTAAGTGGGAGAACTTGCACAATTGGTGGCTGACTAAATACTTTTTTTCCCCACTGTACCTGCTCCTCATAGAGAGAGAACCGTAGCACCATACACCCAGCAGGGGGCAGAAGAGAGACAGCAGGAAAGAGGGAGGAAAAGGGAAGGAAAGGAGGAAGAGACTCACTGGGGCCATTTGAGTCTCTGTATTCAAAGTCTAGAATTCTAGAATTCTCTGTTCTATTCTCCATCCAACAGGTCCCCTGAGCTGCACCTCACCACCCCACAACCCATCTACGCTCTGCAACCATGTCTGCTGTTATCTTC